>NC_085108.1:2404007-3005009 GCF_030269925.1 Bombyx mori | reverse complement strand
TCGAGAATATTCCACAAAAGCCTAGTATTGTGTGTTTCCGCTATCTGACAATAGATGGCATTGTACTTCTCGAGCGTTCTAGATGCTAGTAGATCCTTCGATATTCGTTCGACTATTCGGCGATAGATGGC
Source organism: Bombyx mori (assembly GCF_030269925.1). Taxonomy (NCBI): domain Eukaryota; kingdom Metazoa; phylum Arthropoda; class Insecta; order Lepidoptera; family Bombycidae; genus Bombyx; species Bombyx mori. The sequence goes on along the minus strand of NC_085108.1, from coordinate 3,004,878 downwards.
ATTACTTTTACCGGCGTAACAATAGTTTACGACACGCAACAATCTAAGAAAATACTGAACTGAAAAAACACATGAACACTATACCGTCTTCACCATAAGGGCACACGGGGCCCGTGCCTAGAGGCCCCCATTCTCAGGGGGGCCCGAAAGACCGACAATTTCTCTCACACGTTTATTCTCAAAACATTTTTGTCGGGCACAATACACTTTTTTCACAAATCAGTAATCAGAAGGTATAGGTATAGTATGACTATAATAGAAGATTTTGCTCAATAGAAATCCCGAAAGAAACCGTTATCCAAACCAAAAAACCAGCAGCATTCTAATATCATTAATAACATATTATATCATACTGTATTTGATTACCTATAATAAATGGTCTCAAAATCAGTAAAAAAATGTTATTATAATTCGCTTTTTTTACTTTCCAAAAGGGCCTCAAATTCTTGTGTGCACAAGGGCCCCATCCTAGTTTAAGACGTCCCTGCATGAACACCTATTAATTTCAGTAAGATTCAGAATTAGCATTACATTAACGTAGTAATACATATTTCGACGCTTGAAAGGCAAACGTGACTAAGCGACAATAACTGCTTTATACATAAATTGTAGGCAATAACCATATTCGATGCGCAAACAATATATATTTCTAGGTCTATTAAAATAATTTCAATCCTACAGCTAGATTCGTTAAAATAGCATTTTTTTCAGGTATTTCAACTTTAAATTAGTCTACTGTAAAGTTCACGCATTGTCGCTTAGTCACGTTTGCCTTTCAAGCGTCGATTACCTATGTATATTATTATGCAGCTTATGTTGTATTGAAAAAATAGAGATACATTCAAAAACAACATTTTTGCATTCGTTCTAAAACTATAATTCACCCTACAATGTTTATGTGAATGTAAATGGCGCCATTAGGGAAAATTTCGTAAATTCTTTCAGTTTTTGTTACCGCGGAATCATAATTGCTTTAGGTTCCGGGTTTTAATATTTGACACGTTATGTTTTTGCACGTTACGATGTTTTGTGGAACTTGCATTAATATTGAAATATTCGAAAAGTATTTCTTTGAATTCGAATTTGCTTAAAAAAAGCGCGCCATAAATCGGTATTTTATTCGACTGAATTATATTTTCTTTTTATTGCTCGATTTTATTGACGTGTTGCTAGTATCGCCAAGCTATTGCTGTGTTATAACTAGCTGTTGTTTTTCCACAATCTGGCCTTTTGTATAGTCTCAACTTTACCATATTTTCCTGTTCAACCATAGATAATAAATACACATAATTATTCAACTTCGCTAAGTTCCTTCACCCCACCGACAATCAATTATCAACATTTTTAAAAATGGCAAAATGTCGTTTGAGCTAACGCCGGTTAGTATTTCATACCTATTTCTGGTGGGTGGATGAGCTCACGGCCCACATGATGTTAAGTGGTTACCGGAACCCATGGATATCTATAACGTAAATGCCGCCACCTACCTTGAGATACGAATTCTAAGATCTCAATATAGTACGACGGCTTCCCCACCCTTCAAACCGAAACGCATTACTGCTTCACGGCAGAAATAGGCAGGGTGGTGGTACCTACCCGCGCGGACTCACAAGAGGTCCTACCACCAGTAATTACGCAAATTATAATTTTGCGGGTTTGATTTTTATTACACGATGTTATTCCTTCACCGTGGAAGTCAATCATGAACATTTGTTGAGTACGTATTTCATTAGAAAAATTGGTACCCGCCTGAGATTCGAACATCGGTGCATCGCTCAACACGAATGCACCGGACGTCTTATCGCTTAGGCCACGACGACTTCAAAACCTATAGTATGTATGAACTTGTAATATAATCTCTTTGGCTATACTATTTGTATGTGGCTGGTTTTGGTATCATTAAAAGTTTAAATTTTAAAGAAGATAACTTCAAATTCAAATTAGGAAAATGTGTGATTTTTATTATTTTTCGTACTGTCAAGATGAGTGAATCTAATGAAGAAATTCGATACATTTTAAAATTTTACTACAAAAAAGGTAAAAATACAACGCAAGCCGCCAAAAAAAATTTGCGATGTTTATGGACCTAGTGCAGTGTCTGTAAGAGTAGCACAAATTTGGTTTAAATCCGTTTTCAATTCGAAAATTTGGATGTCAAAGATGCATGTCGCTCTGGTCGTCCTGTTTCGGATAAAATTGATGCCATTTTTTTAAAAGTGGAGCAAGGTCGGCATATCAGTAGTTACGACGTAGCTGAAGAACTGGGAATTAACTACAAAACAGTTTTGGCGCATTTGACAAAAAGTGGGTACACAAAAAACTCGATATTTGGGTACCTTACGAGCTCACTGAAAGAAACCTAATGAACCATGTACTCATTTGTAATTCTTTATTACGACGTAATGAAACCGAACCATTTTTGAAGAAGCTGATTACTGGTGATGAAAAGTGGATCACGTACGACAAGAACGTGCGAAAAAGGTCGTGGTCAAAGGCCGGTCAGGCTTCACAGACAGTGGTGAAACCCGGGTTAACTCGCAACAAGGTAATTCTGTGTGTGTGTGTGGTGGGATTGGAAGGGCATTATTCATTATGAGCTGTTACCACCAGGCAAGACCGTCGATTCTGAACTCTACTGCGAACAACTGATAAGATTAAAGCAAGAAGTTGAGAGAAAACGGAATTAAACAACAGAAGGGGTGTGGTTTTTCATCATGATAATGCTAGACCTCACACATCTTTAGCCATTCAGCAAAAATTAAGAGAGCTTGGCTGGGAGGTGCTAATGCATCCACCATATAGCCCTGACCTTACACCTTCAGATTTCCACCTGGTTCGGTCTCTTTAGAATTCTTTAGGAAGCGTCAGGTTAACATCACGAGAGGACTGCCAAAACCAATTGTCGCGGTATTTTGATCAAAAGCCCCAAAATTTCTATAACAATGGTATCATGTCCCTACCTACAAGATGGCAAAAAGTTATCGAACAAAATGGTACCTACATACTTTAGTTAAATGTAAATAAACTACATTAAAAAATGTTGTGAATTTTCTTGAAAAATGCGAAGAAACTTTTCCCCGACCTATTAGTTTGTTTCGTGAAAAGTCAACCGCAGTGAAATTAAATTGGTTTAATTTTGATTGATTACATTTTTTTTTATTGCCCTTGTAGGCAGACGAGCATGCGGCCCACCTGATGGTGAGTCACCTGATGGTGTGTCCCGTCACCCATGGACTTTAGCAATGCCAGGGGCAGAGCCAAGCCGCTGCCTACCGCTTAATACGCTGCACTTTCGCTGCGATGACTGCGGGCATCGCCAATAACAGTTCTTTTTTTTTTTTTTTTTATTGCCTAGATGTGTGGACGAGCTCACAGCCCACCTGGTGTTAAGTGGTTACTGGAACCCATAGACATCTACAACGTAAATGCGCCACACACCTTAAGATATAAGTTCCAAGGTCTCAGTATAGTTACAACGGCTGCCCCACCCTTCAAACCGAAACGCATTACTGCTTCACGGCAAAAATAGGCGGGGCGGTGGTACCTACCCGTGCGGACTCACAAGAGGTCCTACCACCAGTAATTACGCAAATTATAATTTTGCGGGTATGATTTTTATTGCACGATGTTATTCCTTCACCGTGGAAGTCAATCGTGAACATTTGTTGAGTACGTATTTCATTAGAAAAATTGGTACCCGCCAGCGAGATTCGAACACCAGTGCATCGCTCGATACGAATGCACCGGATGTATTATCCTTTAGGCCACGACGACTTAAAATGGGATTGGGATTGGGATGGGACGACTTAAGATGGGTCATGAGGTTGGTCATCCCACTACGGAATAACAAACCAATCCCATCTCTGCCTACCTCCCAAATTAGGACACGTAGCAGCTCTGAATCACACATCTACGTAATCAATGAAAAAACTATTTCTTTAAAAGGCTTAAGTTTGTATTAATCTATCTATCTATATATATAAAAATGAATTGCTGTTCGTTAGTTTCGCTAAAACTCGAGAAAGGCTGGACCGATTAGGCTAAATTTGGTCTTGAATTATTTGTGGAAGTCCAGAGAAGGTTTGAAAGGTAATATTCATGAAAATGTTCGGAATTAAAAAAAATACAATTTTGTTTTTCCTTTGATATGTCCGTCGGACGAATTTTGTTTGTTTGTTTTAAGTTTATTTTATGCAAAAGTTTGTCTTTTATTTATCGATTGAGGCACTACGAAGTCTGCCGGGTCAGCTAGTCCATAATAATTAAGACCCTGTATAAATTTTATTGAATGGATCATAATAAATATTGGTTAATATACCTTCAAAAATAAATACATTTTTAAGCGTTTTACTATGATTATGGCTGCTATAGCTCTACTAAAACTGCCCAAATGTGTACAAGAAAGAAAGTAGACAGATTTATCTGCTCATAACGTCAGTTAATTCATTTGTTTGTTATTATAACCAATTGGAATAATTCTAAAGCGAAAGAAATCAAATAAAATGGAAGCTATTTACTGAGACTTTATGAAAATACGAGAAGCCATGACTTGCGACTTTGATAAATTTTTCCACATTAGTGACCTTTCACAGATGCGCAACGCCGTTAAGAAATCCCATTTGTTACACGTTAAGCCTGAAAAACACAAAAATAACAAAATAAAATAATTTCCACATGGTTGCTATCGTCTTCCTGCCAAAAAATCCCCGTGGATTTTCCAATGTCACCTAGTACTAATATTTTCGTGACTCGTCTCTCCGAGATCATGGCGTTTGCAACTTATGTGAAATAGTATATTAAAATGAAAAAAATGTGATAAGACTCGTTAAATATTATTGTTTATAAATCAACTTCAAATAATTTCGCTCCAATCCAATTTACAAATGGATATGCAAAATTAAGTTAGGATTTGGCCAAAAGGCTAGAATCCTGTCCACAAAATAATTTAAAAAAAACTACAACTGTCAAATGTCAATGTAATTTATTTTGGTTTGTTGACGGCTTCGACGAAAGATGATATTTGACGTGTCCATCAGGCATAAGCCACAGATGTTTGTTGTGATAGCGTAACTTAATTTATAAAATACAAATTTACGAATTTTAAATTAGAATAAAGTTAAGAATTCAGCTTCCCAAACGGATCTTATGACTAAAAATTTTCATAATATACTATTTACATTTAAAAATAGATTAATTTTCATTTAAACTTGCCCTGTTGGTTGAAAAACAATTAGGATTTCCTGTGTACTACATTCATTAAAGTTGAATAAACGTTTTGTAGCCAGTAAATATGATATTCCATTATTGACACAATAGAATATTCTTGTACCGAATAAACCACACATATATAAAAAAATGCGCCTGAATGTAAGAAAACTATTGTTTGTTAGTTGCGGTGTTTTATTGTTGTGGTTCATCGTCTCTTACTCGTCGATTATCGAGTTGCCGAGGTCTATAACCTCTAAGGACACAGCAGCCGACGTAGAAAACAAATTAGGCAGACTTCAGAAGAAAATTGATGACCAAATGCTGGAAAGCAAAACACTGTTGCAGAAAGTGAAAAATGAATTGAAAAAAAAAACGCAATCAAAGGAGTCTTTAATTCAGTACTCTGATGAAATTATTGGTAAGTTAATTATATGTATATTTATAAATCATAGTGATTAAATTTTAACATATTTTCATTGAAATCTGAAAATTGTAATTTGAATTTGGGTTGCACCGTTGAAGTCACACACTCCGCATCCAATGGTGAATTTAGTCATTCTATTTTGCAGGCATCATATACTTTTAACTGCTTGTAATATTTAATTTGCTATTCTCTTGCAATGCTTTTATTATATTGTTATAGTTTTGCCAGTTGTCATAGGTATATCTTTGTACGGTTCCATATACTCGGATAGTATAATTTTTGAGTGTATATCCACAACTTGTAGCTTATCACTATAGTAAAAGTTTCAACTAAAAAAATTCTAAACATCTGTTTTAAAGAAATATAATTGGCAATATTACACAAACTGATGAATTTCATACTTGTTGTCATCGCTTGGAACGGACGGTATATGTTAAATCATAATTGACTGCAGGTGTGGTGTGATATTTATATGCTACATTACCACTTAACACCATATGTGCTAGGCTTTTGTGAATATGCAGAAAAAAACCTAATTCTATTCCATGCCCTGTAAATCTATGAAAACGTAGTCGAAATTGTGATGATATTTCCTTTTGCGTCACTACCATCCTAGTATACAGAATTTCTATGCATCATTACCACATACAATAGATGTATTAAATTACAATGATTGCATAGAAAACACCTGTGTACATATGAGCCACAATAAGCCAATAATATTTAACATGTGTTAAGTTAAGCTACGTAAGTTTATTATTGATTGACGTAAATAATACAGTTAATACTAACATGTTTTCTTTTGTTACCCATTCCATAGACATTTTGAATGTCACCAGCGACTTTGAGGCTCTATGTCTCAATGGCTATGAAAATATTATTTTTTTGAACGTTTCATATTTGGTACGTATTTTATTAGGAAATATTGTACCGGTCTCTGGGATTTAAACATTGGTAATGTCACATCACTTGAGTAGACCTAGCGTCTTATCCTCTAGACCACATGTACTCTTCGATTGAGATGCAATGATGCAATGAGAAGCAATGATTTTGCTATCCTTTAACTTAATAGTAATAGGCTATAAGGTGCTGGAGACGAATGCTCCGAATTCCGTGGACGGCCAAGAGGACAAATAAATCTATCCTGGATCAGCTTCGCATCCGAGTCAGGCTCTCAACAATCTGTTACCAGAGGATCCTCAGCTACTTCGGTCATATTGCCCGCCGACGGTCAGATAACTTGGACAAAGTGATTGTGACGGGCAAAGTAGAAGGAAAGAGACCCCGCGGCCGATTACCTAGCCGTTGGTGTGATCAAGTAACCGCTCTAACTGGGTTGCCAGTCGCAACCGCTATTCGAGCAGCTGAGGACCGGACGAGATGGAAACAGCTCACGAGACTGGCCACGGTCAAGTTTCAGGGACACGACCTTCAGCAATGAAGAAAGCGACGAAGAAGAAGAAGAATAGGCTATAAAACGAATTCTCCTAGGACATGTTTGTTGTGCAGACGGATTTCGTCAGGATTTATGCGAGGTGGCCTAAGTAACAAAGACACGAATTGTTCTGAGCGTTTACGGCTATCTGTATTGTTCACACTATTATTTAACCCTTTGGGTTCCTTTATCACGATATAGACATTTAATCAGTTTTGCAAGGGCCCGATAATTCGATATGTCGCAAGTGCCATAATAACGGACAGACTAAATACTGCGGGTAGGATTTTAGGACCTGAAAAATCTATCTACCCTCTTTCTAGTCCGTTTTTGATTCAAATTCAAATTCAAAATCATTTATTTCAACTTAGATGTCAGTATAACACACTTGTTGAATGTCAAAATATAAATAACAATGCTAACTCTACCAACGGTTCCAAAAAAAGCCACAGTCCTGAGAAGAACCGGCGAAACAAACTCAGCGGGCTTTTTCTTTGTTTTTTAAATAAGTAACAATTGAAATAGACATTAAACCCGAAAATCATGGTGAGGACCCGTTAAAAAATAACGTGCCTAACAAAAACACATTTTGATTCAGTTTGAAAACGTAATATGATCACGGGCGGACTCGTAACCGCCTAACATTTTAATGTTCGTTCCATTTCACATCTGCTCCCGGATCAGATTACCGTTTGTGTCGCGTTTACCAATAAAACGTTACCATTTGCTTTTGTTATCAATGTGTTCTGATAACCTTGTCACCGTATTTTCATCGCATTCTCTGTTCATTTATCTTTGTGGGTCGATTTGTCGGGTTCTTAATGTCTGTTACGCCCCTTAGATACCATCGACATAAGGTCGAAGTTAATTTGATAAATTAGCGAATACCGAGCACAATTAACTGTGATTATTGCTAAATTGAATTGCTAAATTTATTGAAGTCGTCGTGGCCTAAAGGATAAGACGTCCGGTGCATTCGTATCGAGCGATGCACCGGTGTTCGAATCCCGCTGGCGGGTACCAATTTTTCTAATGAAATACGTACTCAGCAAATGTTCACGATTGACTTCCACGGTGAAGGAATAACATCGTGCAATAAAAATCAAACCCGCAAAATTATAATTTGCGTAATTACTGGTGGTAGGACCTCTTGTGAGTCCGCACGGGTAGGTACCACCGCCCTGCCTATTTCTGCCGTGAAGCAGTAATGCGTTTCGTTTTGAAGGGTGGGGCAGCCGTTGTGACTTTACTGAGACCTCAGAACTATATCTCAAGGTGTGTGGCGCATTTACGTTGTAGGTGTCTATGGGCTCCAGTAACCACTTAACACCAGGTGGGCTGTGAGCTCGTCCACATACCTAAGCAATAAAAAATAAATAAATAAATAAGTATATGTGTGTACATGAAATACGTCCATTTGAAAACCGCCCTTCCCCAACTTGTCTATTTGGTTTCAAATAGTTACAAAAGCCGATGAGACATAAGGTCTCAATTGGGTTGCGTATCGGCTGTACTTCAAACTGGAACGCATGCCTGCAACGCGACATAGACAGGATGTGACCACGCGATTTTTTTATTAATTTTATTGCTTAGATGGGTGGACGAGCTCACGGCCCACCTTAGAGGTTACCAGAGCCAATAGACATCTGCAACGTAAATACCGCCACCCACCTTGAGATCTGAGTTCTAAGGTCTCAGGATAGTGCAACGCCTGCCCCATCCTTCAAACCGAAACGCATTACTGCTTCACGGCAGAAATAGGTGGGAGGGTGGTACCTACCCGTGCGGACTCAAAATATGTCCTACCACTAGTAAAAACGCGTGCAGTGTCTATATGTCCTATCAAAAATAAAGGTCGGTCGCAGTATCTTGGGTTATTACTGAGATAGCTTGCCGTTCTCCAGTGAATCCGGCTTTACGATTCCCAAGAGAAAGTTTGGGCTGATGCTATCAGATGGAGTTTAAACATATTTCGACTTGTTCCAGATGGTCCAACAATACTACCGGTGCTTGTGATCGCTTGCGACCGGGTCACAGTTAAAAGGTGTCTCGACAATCTAGTCAAGTTCAGACCGGACAAGGAAAGGTTTCCGATCGTAGTAAGCCAAGTAAGATTTTTTTTTTGTTTTTTTATTGCCCTTGTAGGCAGACGAGCATACGGCCCACCTGATGGTGAGTGGTTACCGTCGCCCATGGACTTCTGCAACGCCAGGGGCAGAGCCAAGCCTCTGTCTACCGCAAAAGTATGTAATTGGAAAATATATATATCATCATTCTCCTGCCCTTCTCCCAGTTACTTGGGGTCGGTGCAATATGTTTCCTCCTTCCATACTCCTCTATATCTCATCTTATACCTTTAAACGAGCAATTCTTGTAAGTCTACACGCCACAACCCTGTCATCCCACGACTTCATAAGAATGAAGTTATTGTATCGTCATTGGTTCTCGACATGTATGCGAATAGTCAAGACGATCGGACGTTTTGAATTCTGTGAAAATGATGTACAAACAAACAAACAGCTACCTACCAAGCTAATAAAGGCGTGTTTAAAATCAAATAGCGCGCGGAATATTTGATTGAGATTTGCGAGACGTTTTCAAGTTATTTTTCGTTTTACGAAACATAAATAAAGTACCTTGGTGAGTATTACGTGAGTATAATAAATTGAGCAACCCTTGCATTAGACGCCTTCGGCTCTAACAGCAGGAGTAGAGACCCCGGTACCCGTACGCATCGAACTCGGCAAAGAGTTCGACGTGCAACCTAATCTAAACATCAGCCCGTTGAGTTGCTCGCTGGATCTAAGCGGGTCGCGATTTCGATCCTTTAGTACATTCATTCGTGAAGCAGCTACTCTTTAGTTGTTAGGTCTCCTTCGGAGGCGATGGGGAAGTTGTTAGCAAATTCGTCCCCATAAGGCTGAGCCCTTGCTCGCCCACCTGTCCTTGTGAAACTGGAGCCTTGGGTTGTGAAACCCTTAATCAGAAAAAATAAAAAAAATTGAGTGCGACCGGTCACATTGAGATGTGAAGTCGCATACCACTATATAACACTATAACGTATGATATAATATTGTGACACTGTGACCATAGAACACAAGATATTTGACATATTCTTGAATCTCGCTTACAGCATTTTCAAGATAAACTTGTTTGGAATAGGATTTGGAATAGGAATGGAACAATATTTGTATAAATATACAAATTCCAAACATCCGGACCAACTCCCGTCACCGTCCTCGCCGAACCCGTGGCTTGCGGCGAAGGGCTCGACGAGTAAATTAACCCATAGACATAGCCCACTGAGTTTCTCACCGGATCTTCTCAGTGTGTCGCGTTTCCGATCCGGCGGTAGATTCTGCGAAGCACGGCTCTTGCTAGGGTTCGTGCTAGCAACGTCGTCAGGTTTGAGCCCCGTGAACTAACCTACACGTTAGGGCGAGAAATAGCCTCTCAAGGCTATTAGTACAGGTAGGAAAAGCAAATCGGACTGACGGTCTACCGAGCAATATCGCCTGCTTGGTGAAAGATTTTCCCTCCGTCGCTAAGCCTTCCACAACACTAATAAATGATAAAGCTAATTAAAATTGTCTCTGTGGTGTAATAGTTAACGTCCCTGACTATTGCGCCGATGGTCGTGGGGTCGATTCCCACATCGAGCAAACGTTATTTGTGTGTGTTATTTATAATCTATATATTTAATATCAATAACGCATAGAATCCTGAATTAAAGACCGGATGACCATGCGTGATTTGTTCCCAGTTATTGAAACAAACAAACAAAGATACTTTCACGGGGTCAGTTGTATGTGACCACGAAAATTGCTAAGTATTCGAAACGGTGCAAACAATAATGTAATGACAGTAATTTGTTTTAATGGGGCACATAAATACCGCGGCTGAGTGATCGAGAATCCCTGCTGTAAGGTATGACAAACTAACACTAAAAACGAAGCAATGTTCTTCTACAAGCCTTAATCCATATTATGTTGCGTTGGCGTACGTCCTTTTCTCATTGGTATGAGAAGACTCAAGAGGTAAAACTCATGCAAAATCCCTATGACCGCATAGGGATTTTGCATATGTGGGCATAGGGAATTTGCATGAGTTTTACAACCGGCGAAGGGATTTTGGATATGTGGTCATAGGGATTTTGTATGAGTTTTACAAACAGCGAAGGGATTTTGCATATGTGGTCATAGGGATTTTGCATGAGCTTTACGACCGGCAAAGGACTTGCATATGTGGTCATAGGGATTTTACAAGAGTTTTACGACCTGGCTGACGTGAACCCTACATGGCTTACATCTCCATGCATCCATAGCTACGTGCCATAGGGTAGTAACAGCTAATAAAAGTGGCCTTAATCACATATTCCGTGATTATATTAAGACGTCGGTTCATTGTTAATCTGCGCTTGTTTCAAACAGGCCTTAAGCAGTTTAGATTATATATGCCCGTTATCAGTGAATACGACGTAATTCAGCGATTACTACGGTGCCGATAAGCTATCACACCGCTTGGTACGTTGTTCAAGGATCCGCTGACTGTGTACTATTGATTATAATCTTTTTAAAACGCTTTTATTTTCGAATATTAATTTTTATAGCTTAAATGGGTGGACAAACTCACGGCCTACCGGGTGTTAAGTGGTAATCGGAGTCGGTAGACATCTACAACGTAAATGCTGTCACCCAACTCGAGACTTGAGTTGTAAGGTCTCAGTTTTAACAGTACAACGGCCGCCCCAACCTTCAAACCGCAACGCATTACTGTTTCGTGACAGAAATAAGCGGGGTGGTGGTACCTACCCGTGCGGACTGATAAGACGCCCTGCCACCAGTAAATACGCAAATTATAATTTTGCGGGTTTGATTTCTATTACACGACGTTATTCCTTGGCCGTGGAAGTCAATCGTGAACAATTGTGAATTACATGTTTCATTTGCAATATTGGTACCCGCCTGCAGGATTCGAACACTGGTGCATCGCTTGACACGAATACGCCGGGCGTCTTATCCTTTGCCACGGCTCCGACGAATCTTTGAACGTCATTTTCATCGACTTGAAGACGGCTGATCAACTTGACAATCCGCACACGCGTCAAGGACAATGACCGATACAATAATATTATAACTTCGCTCTAACATCCTGCTCGATATCGAGAGGATATTAAATAATTTACTGGTGGTAGGACCTCTTGTGAGTCTGCGCGGGTAAGTACCACCACCCTGCCTATTTCTGCCGTGAAGCAGTAATGCTTTTCGGTTTGAAGGGTGGGATAGCCGTTGTACTGTTACAACTGAGACCTTAGAACTCATATCTCAAGGTAGGTGGCGGCATTTACGTTGTAGATGTCTATGGGCTCGTGATGGCTAAATGCTATCCTTATAAACGGTGAGACAAATTCGTGATATATCCTATACGAACTCGCAGGCTGGTATTAAAGTCACCCGGGTCCATGCACGTCACAACGCGACCATCACCCATCTTGAGACGTGAAGCTTGAGTCTGAATCGTATACCTAGTGACTATGAAAATTACAGTTTTTGCGGGTTTGATTGTTATTACACGACTTTAGTCCTTCATCGAGGAAATCATCCATGAAGTTGAACTAAGTACGTTATATAGAAATTAGAAAAATTATTAACCCGTCTGCAGGATTCGAACATCGGCACAGTCGCATCACACGATACGAATGTACCGAGAAGTCTTATTCTTCAGGCCACGACGACTTGTAATGTCTAGAATCGTCAGCATCAGCACATTAACCGCTCTGTGTAATATAACGATTTCGTGTATAGCCGTTGTGATAACAAAAAAATATGAATAAAGGATTGTGGTGGCCCGGAGGCCTTTCCAGTTTCACCAGGATCGGTGGGCGAGCAAAGGCTCAGCCAGGAGGTGTGGGATTTGCTAACAGCTGCTCGAGCGCCTCGTAAGGAGATCTGACAATTCAAGAGCGGCTGCTTCGCGAATGAATCTACTACCGGATCGGAATTGCGACCCGCTGAGAAGAACCTGATGTACCGGTTAGGTTGCACGTCGACCTCTTTGTCGAGTTCGACGAGTACGGTTACCGGGGTCCCTAAGCCTGCTCCTAGTGTTAGAGCTGAAGGCGTCTAACGCAATGGTTATTGGATCTGATGGATCCGTAACGACGTGTAGTGACATCGTCTGTCCCTAACAAAACTATTTCCTATAGGATTGCGGTCACAACGCCACTTACCAAGTGATACGCAGCTTCACCGATGCGGATCCGTCGATAAAGGTCATACTGCAACCGGATTTGTCCGAGATACCGCTTCCGAAGGTCAAGGTCAAGCTGAAAGGCTACTACAAGATCGCAAGGCATTTCAAATTCGCCTTAAATCACATGTTCAATACGTTGAATCACGAGGCTGTGATAATTGTTGAGGGTGAGTATTGATTGTGGTGGTTGAATAGTCTAGGCCTAACTGGATTAACCCCTTCGGCTACCGGCGAATAGGTAGGGGGCAAAAAAAATGATTACTGTTATCGGAGTACACTTGTGCACGGAAATCGATCGATCAAAAACGTGATGATAATGAAAACAAACAAAAGTGTACAGTGATGTCGAAAAGTGCATGGATAGTACGGCGAGATATATCGTATAAACCTACAACTAACGCCATCTGTTCTCTATAGGCTGTAACTGATTAGTCGTATTATAATTAATTTTTATTGCTTAGGTGGGTGGACGAGCTCACAGCCCACCTGGTGTTAAGTGGTTACTGGAGCCCATAGACATTTGCAACGTTAATGCGCCACCCACCTTGAGATATAAGCTCTAAGGACTCAGTATAGTTACAACGGCTACCCCGCCCTTCAAGCCGAAATGTATTACTGCTTCACGACAGAAATAGGCAGGGCGTTGGTGCCTACCCGCGCGGACTCACAAGAGGCCCTATCACCAATAAAAATACATATGATATAATATAAACCTACAACTAACGCCATCTGTTATCTATAGGCTGTAACTGATTAATTGTAGTATTATTTTGTGTGTGTAAATTTAATTAAAATTGAAGATCTTTTGTGTTGAGGGTCAATGAAGTACCGGACATTGACCGGGCAAGCCTCCTGAGGGACTTGTATCCTGCAATAGATATCTGTCGGATGATAATGATGAAAAGTATAGTTAGAGAAACTGCTTGATATTTCAGATGACCTGGACATTTCGCCGGATTTCTACGAATATTTCTTGGGCACGTATCCTTTACTGCAAAAGGATCCTAGTTTATGGTAAGTTTTCTTCTGTTTATCGACAGCTTTATAGGTCAGACTATCCTGTGATGTAGTTTCTACATAGAAATGATTCGATTTCGTCATGTCCTGGCCGGTGGTAGCCTAAAAGGCTATTACAGCTACACCCGGACAGGAGGCGAGCTCATGGGCTCAACCTGAGGGAATTTGCTAACACCGTAAGGGTACACCGGCCGTCTTATCGTTTAGCGGCCCGCTCCGGCTCCGCTCGGGTCTTTAGCCAAAATTTCAACGATATTTGACGTTGTTTTATTTAAAAAAAAATAGAACACTTATTGCGGCATAACTATAATAGTCAGACATATGTTGTCGGGCCACTTTTCGTAAATAATGATGTGTTCTACAAAGTCGTAGTACATTATTTTATTCTATCATCAATAGTTTTCGCAGGGCACGCGATGTAAAAAATATTTTAGGTAATTTTTTTACTCCTTGGGTTACATTATTGGAGTTTTAGTAAGAATTCCAAATTTTTTTCAAAAATGTTTATTGCCTATGTCACTCGGGAATAGGAGTGGGTAATATCGGTTTTGCCGCGTATCGCATCGTATCTATATATCGAGGATCAATATCGGATATTGAATCTATATATTTTCTGAATCTATATATTGATGAATGCTAGTAGATTTTCTCGATTCATGATATTTGAGATTTGAAACGTTACGCTGATATAATATCGTAGTAGATATAGATTTAAGTCAACGTTATACGGTTGGTTTTCTGATATCAATTTATAATATGATCTTAAAGTAATAAAAAGAACATGAAAATAAAAATATCAAAAAAACTTTCCTTCATGCTTTTACCAAGCTTAGGACTGGCTACATTATTTTCAGTTTTTAGTATTTTGTGTCTTAATTTAAAATTACAAAATATACCAAAAGAGTGTAGATTTCAAAAGTTTAATACAAACACAAGAAATAAACTCAATTATTTGGATTCAACTAAAAATAGAAAAATGTGTACTTTAAAAATCAAACACAAAAAACTTTTAAGTATTTATAAACACTTGTCCAAAAATTCTAGTTCAAGGTCAAAGCGCGTGAAATTAAATTCAACGATGCAAATAGGCTATACTGCATTCAAGTTAGGGTCGAAAGTTGAAACTTCTTTCCTAAATTGTATCCTGCTGATACGCTAAGAATAATCTACAGACTTATGGACTTAAATATAAGGTTTACAATTGTATGGATAATGCCTGTTTCTGTTTCATTCATCACATGATATCCCTATCGTGCGCTCACTCACTCTGGCCGATTCGATACGAACCAAACGAATATTGCTGATATTAACGAATCGGTACGATATGCCGATGCGCATATCGAGCAATATCGTGTATCGGCTGATATCGAAATATAGATTTCGATTCACGAATCGGTACGATATGCCACGATGCCGATGCGCATCACATCGAGCAATATCGTGTATCGGCTGATATCAATATATAGATTTCGTGCGGGGCGATATCGGATTCAACGATATTGCTGCGATATATAGATATTGAATCTATATACGATTTATATCACCCACTCCTACTCGGGAATAGTGTAGCTTCCAAACAGTGAAAGAATTTTTCAAATCGGTTCAGTAGTTTCGGAGCCTATTCAATACAAACAAACAAACAAATCTTTCCTCTTTATAATATTAATAATATAGATAACCCAATGAGTTTCTCGCCGGATCTTGTCTCAGTGGGTCGCGTTTCCGATCCGGTGGTAGATTCTGCGAAGGACTGCTCTTGCTAGGGTTCGTGTTAGCAACACTCCGTTTAGAGCCCCGTGAGCTCACCTACACGTTAGGGTGAAGCTGTAATAGCCTCCCAAGGCTATTAGAATAGGTAGGAGAAATAATTGCGGATAATTAATGTTCCTTCACCATTCTTTTACAGCAGCTTAAAGCTGCATTAAGCTTAATCTTTGCTAATGTCGAATCCATCCGCTTCAGGTGCATATCGGCGTGGAATGACAACGGGAAGAAAGACATCATAGACCTGACCAGGCCGGAACTGTTGTACAGGACGGACTTCTTCCCGGGCCTCGGGTGGATGCTCAGGAAGGAGATGTGGACCAGACTCGAGCCGATATGGCCTCCGGCGTGAGTACGGATGATCACGGGTGGAATGCATACGCGATATTGACTGGACGAGCTCACCTACCTGGTGTTAAGTGGTTAAGGCAAAGTGATCGGAACATGTGCGGTAACTATGCTAATTGCTGCCGTAACCCTAGGCAGGTATGCTAAGCATACTGGTGGTAGGATTTAGAATTGTCTCAGAGAAATTTTTAATACATTACAGCATATATTTTTTATTGCTTAAATAGGTGGACAAGCTCACGACCCATTTGGTGCTAAGTGGTTATTGTAGTCCATAGACAATTACACCGTTAATGCCGCCACCCACCTTGAGATATGAGTTCTAAGTTATAACCTTTAAGAGTGCAATTAAAAATCAAAAGCTCCAAACGACTAAGTTGAATTAACGAATTATCGATCTTGTGCCACTTATGTTTAAGTTATAAATCGTGCGTGCGTGAAAAAACCGTTGCGTTGCTTCAGATTCTTCGACGACTGGCTCCGCAATCCAGTCAACACCCAAGGTCGAGCCTGCATCAGACCGGAGATATCCAGGACGTATTCGTTTGGGAAGGTAAGTTCTTTAGGGAGGTGATGATAATAGGCAGATATTCCACCGATGTGATCCACGGGTGTGACAGCTCAGTAAACAGACGGTCTGAATGTTGTGTATATATATATATTCAGTGGTGGATTTACACTAGGGGTAGTCGGTGCAAGTGCCTAGGGCGGCAAAATTTTGAAAGTAAAAAAATTTTTTTTTAGTCTTATCAAGATTGCTCAATATAATTAATTAATAATTTTTTTTTTAACTGATAATTCAACAAATTCAATTCATCCATTATTTGTGAATTATAATTTTGGCACTTTTGGTAAAAGTTAATAATCAAAATTGTTTTAATCAATTTATTTCCTTGGACATTTAAAATAACTAGTGGTCCCGCAGTAGTCGAAATTCGACTTTAATCAATCGAAATTTTATGTTTAAACATTATTCCGGTTCTATTGTCAAATACTATTATACTTATATAATATAATCACAGATTTCGCCAATATATAATATATATATATATATATATATATATGCATATATATATATATATATATATATATATATATATATATGTCGAAGCCACAACTATTAACACCATCGTCAGACATCATAGGGGCGAATAGGGTGATCGAGCTAAGTCGAGAAATAGTCGAGCTAAGAGAAATATTGAGTACACCAATCACGTGTGTTGTCTTAGAACAATTTAATAATCATGCACAATGCAATTTCGAATATCAACCGCTAGATCACGAATGCTCACGGATGCTTACGAAAGGTCACAATAACGTTACAGATCGGCGTGAGTCAAGGACTGTTCTTCGATAAGCACCTTAGGAAAATACAATTGAATCTGGATTACGTCGAGTTCACTAAATTAAACTTAACTTATTTATTAAAGGTGAGCTATTTATTTATTTATTTAGACTTAAGTAAGTAAGTACATTCATTTGCTAAGCAGCTGCTCTTGAGTTGATAGGTCTCCTTCGGAGGCACTCGGACAGCTGTTAGCAAACCCCACCCCTCCTGGCTGAGCCTTTGCTCGCCCACCTGTCCTAGTGAAACTGGAAAGGCCTCCAGGCCAGCAGTAATGCTTCAATCATTAATTATTTTTATCACAACGGCTATATATTAAATCGCTATATTGTACAGAGCGGTTAATGTGCTGATACTGACGATTCTCGACGTTAGAAGTCGTCGTAGCCTGAAGGATAAGACGACCGGTGCATTCGTATCAAGTGATGCGAGTGTGCCGATGTTCGAATCCTGCAGACGGGTTAATCTAATTTCTAAATAACGTACTTAGTTCAACTTCATGGATGATTTCCTCGATGAAGGGACTAACTGGTAGTTTTACTGGTGGCGCATTTACGTTGTAGATGTCTATGGGCTCCAGTAACCACTTAACACCAGGTGGGCTGTGAGCTCGTCCACCCATCTAAGCAATAAAAAAAAAGTTCAACCATTTTAGAGTGTTCCATATCATTCTATATACTAGTGGTCCCTGAGTAGTAGCAATTCGATTATAATTAATTAAAATTATAAGTTTGAACATTATGGTTCTATTGTCAAAGACTATTATATTTCTATAATCACAAATTTCGCCAAGACAGATAATATTATATAGACAAATAATATTAAAGATAAACAATATTAACCTATTCTCAATTTGACCACAGACTTCAAGCAATAACAAAAGTTTGACAATAAACAAAGATTATATATCTATATATGTGTGTGTCTCAAATACATGGTAGTGTGTGTAATGTTTTTTTATTGATTGTACAGTCCTTCTGTATATTCTCTAATTGTGGGTAATTTCATTGTGTAGTCGTCGTGGCCTAAAGGATAAGACGTCCGGTGCATTCGTATGTAGCGATGCACCGGTGTTCGAATCCCGCAGGCGGGTACCAATTTTTGTAATGAAATACGTACTTATCAAATGTTCACGATTGACTTCCACGGTGAAGGAATAACATCGTGTAATAAAAATCAAACCCGCAAAATTATAATTTGCGTAATCACTGGCGGTAGGACCTCTTGTGAGTCCGCACGGGTGGGTACCACCACCCTGCCTATTTCTGCCGTGAAGCAGTAATGCGTTTCGGTTTGAAGAGTTGTAACTATGAGACCTTAGAACTTATATCTCAAGGTGGGCGGCGCATTTCGGTAACCACTTAACACCTCGTCCACCCATCTATGCAATAAAAAAATAATATATTTTTTAGGATAATTACGACGAGACTCTAACCTCTACGGTGTACTCCTTGCCGGAGGTGATGGCCGAGGATGTGATACTTGGCGAGATGGACTCCGCAGTAAGGGTCTCTTACTCCAATGCCAAGAGCTACCAGCGGGCCGCCAAGAAACTTGGCCTCATGGACGACTTTAGAGTGAGTTGAAAAGAGTGAACGAACTCTTATAAGACTGCCCTGTATCCTTTACTGCTGATCCATTAACCGAAGACTTTTTGGCGGGAACGCGAGGAGTGAAGTTTGGTGATTTGGTTTTATTTTGTCTATTTAGTGTTTCTTCGGGCTTAAATGTGTAATAACGGTGGTTTATTAACTGTTTAATATAAATGTGAAAGTGTGCACGAATGTGGGAAAACGAAACAAAGCCGCTGGACGTAATTTCTCGGGATCCTCCAAAAAGTGACCACTGAAAATAACTTAGTAAAATGACCACCGTTTTACTGAGATCATATTTCATCATTAATATCTCAAATTAATGATCTTAATTTTATTTCATTTCGCTCCATATTACCATTTTTCATAAGAATAAGAATATAAATTAAAATAAAACACGACTTAAAGGTCTTAGTTACCAGGTCAGAAAATTACTAAAAAAAAAAAACTAATAACCGTCCTCGCCGTGCCCGTCGCTTGCGACGAAGGGGTTGGTACGTGGCAGAAAATACCTCTGGCAACGCATTGAAGATGAACGCAGCGGTTCCATGTATTATGAATGAACTCTACTCCGTTCTTCGCTAACTTATTTCCCTCTCAACATTAGTTCCCCTCGCCCGATCACAATTTTCGTAACGCGTAACTCGTCTCGCATTCACCAGCCTACTGTCCAAGTTAAAAGAAGTTTTACATAAATATATAATTAGAAATCACGACTCAAAATATTAAAAAATATAATTAGAAGAACGATACAAAATACAATTTTCAACAATTATTGATTTTGAATACTAATGACAAAATGTGGGTTGGTAACTAAGTTGACACGCGAATGTACAACGTCCGTCTGGTGTCCAAAATTCCTGGTGCCGAGATCAGGTCGTGAACGAGACCATATGCTAGTGGTCCCCCCAACTCCCCTCTTCAACTCCGACCAGTCTGGATGTCGCTGCTGTATTACGTCAGCAGGCCACGCCCACTACCTAGGTCTTCTTTCCTTAGACTATATTATATATATATTTATTTTTTTCAGAGCGGCGTCCCCAGGACCGCGTACAGAGGTATAGTGACGTGCTTTATTCGAGGTCGACGTGTTTATCTGGCCCCGGACTACCAGTGGACCAAGTACGACCCCTCGTGGGGCTAGCGGGGGAGGGGTCGGTAGGGGGGGTTGATGATTGCTCGTGTATTTTGGGCGTGCAGGGTGTGGGGGTTCTACGGTGTGAAGACAAAGAGAAGATCTTCCATCGAGCGGGATCTTTGCTTACTTTTTTTTTAACTATAGCTCCGTATAAAGGCCAATAGGAGTAATAATACATAATTACTTGAATGCGCCGCGTAGGGCACCGGTGACCTACACTGCAGTCAACGTGCTATAGATCTAGTTATGTCTATGGCGTAGACAGGCGATCGAGCTCACGGCCCGTCTGACGTGGAGCGGTCA
This sequence comes from Bombyx mori, assembly GCF_030269925.1. Lineage (NCBI taxonomy): Eukaryota > Metazoa > Arthropoda > Insecta > Lepidoptera > Bombycidae > Bombyx > Bombyx mori. The sequence goes on along the minus strand of NC_085108.1, from coordinate 2,984,052 downwards.
CAGGAGTCCATGGACATCATAAGCCGCTGCCGATCTTTAGAGGCGTGAGTTCGAAGTCTCAACTGTACAATAGCTATCCCATCCTCTTTCGTTCTCTCTCGTGTTTGTCTTAATTTTCTATTTTTGCGAAGTGAAACTTCTTTAGGTACGTTAAGAGTAAAATTTAACTCGCGACAGATTCGTTACGGCTAAAGAGATAAGATACGATTTAGTATGAGCGAGAGTGAGATAATAGATAGAGCGTCTCGCGAACCACTCGACCGTGCAGAGAGGAAAGAAGGAGCTAGGTCGTTTCTCTTATACACAGCATTCCCTATTACAAGAGAAATTTTATTTAAGGATGAATAATGAAGAAAACCACAATAATATTAGACACAGCAAAAGAAGTTTCACTTCTTTCACGTGCACCAAGTTGCACGCGTTCCAGTTTTTTTGTTTTAATATTTGTTTAATCTATAAATAACTTTACGGACTATTTTCGATTATGTATGTGCCGTTCGTTCAATTTTAGAGATTCAGATCAATACTGACCTGTTGACAAAATGATCCGGTTCGTACGACCCGTTCGTACGACCCGTTCAGTCCAACGTTTGGATTACCGTTTATCACATCAATTTATGACGTAATTAATATTAATATAAAGTTTAGTATTGAATAACAGTTTAAAGGAACTGTTATAGTTCGATTGTTTACGTGAGATCAAAACAATTCAAATGCGTTATGCGTCATTATGCGACAACGAACGACTAAGCGAGACGGGCGCGGGTCGAGACCCGGCAACCCGAAATGACCCGAATGACCCGGGTTTTGAGACCCGGGTCGTTTGATTCGTTCGTTCGCGAACGACACATATCTATTTTCGAGTAGTCATTTCTTCAACTTGATATTGTTTAATTTTTTATTTAAACTGCGAAATTTTTATTTGAATTTCGGTTGTATTTATTTTTGTCCCCGGTTACTATTATTATTACTATTGAGAATTGAGGATCGGTCGTTGTTTTGAGGCATTGGGCATATGTCCAGCAGTGGTCGTCTGTGGGCCGATACGTAGAAATGTGTCATTAAGCATGTAAACGAACTGCCGACCGACCTGTTGGTAAGTGGTTAATTAAACGAAAACCACGAGGCTATTACCAGCCTGTTTCTGCCGTGAAGCAGTAATACGTTTCGGTTTGAAGAGCGGGGCAGCCGTTGTGACTATACTGAGACTTTAGAACTTATATCTCAAGGTGGGTGGCGCATTTACGTTGTAAATGTCTATGGGCTCCAGTAACCACTTAACACCAGGTGGGCTGTGAGCTCGTCAACCTAAGCAATAAAAAAATTTAAATTTTGTTTTTCATTTATTGATGCACAAAACAAATTACAATCATTACAGTATATATTAGCTAAATCGTAAAAGCAGTATCTAAATATAATCTAAATTGCAATCTAAATAGTATGTGCACTCAGAAAACCCATATTAATGTATATAGCTTTGGCTATTGAAAACAAAATTACAAAAAAAATAAAAAAAAATACATATCGACGCTTGAAAGGCAAACGTGACTAAGCGACAATATTTGCTTTGTATATAAATGATAGGCAATAACCATATTCGATGCGCAAAAAAGTATATATTTCTAGGTCTATTAAAATCATTTCAATCTCACAGCTAAATTCATTAGAATAGAATTTTTTAGAAATATAATTTTGTTTTCAGGTATTTCAACTTTAAATTAGTCTAGTGTAAAGTTCACGCATTGTCGCTTAGTCACGTTTGCCTTTCAAGCGTCGATATAAAAATAAAACTATGTGCTCAGAAAAAAAAAAGGTATCCACATAAGTAGATAGATAACAATACAACCAACACAAACATTATATTGATAACTAGCCATTGTTAAATATTGGTCGCAAACATTTCGTAATATTAAGTTTTTATTAATTATTTATTTATTTATTTAGCACGCGAACGTCAATAGATCAATATTAACGACCAATCTATCGACTTTGTTACTGGCGTGTCAGCGAAAATTAATAATAATGTAAATAGATATGTTTAATTAGTACCAAGAAATTGTTACCAATAGTCTTAACAAATTACAACATTAACAAAACTTCGCTTTCCCGCCAAAACACAAGGGATATTTGTCCATGACTTTTTTTTTTTTAAATAGTATTAGGCAAACGGTATCGGAAACGTGGCTGCTAAACTGTTTACGTAAATGCATGTTGAGACTTTAAGTCAAAATCTTAGAGGCTGCCGTACTGAGAATGTTTTCGCTTGAAATAATCACAACCTCATGACAAAAATTGTCTCAAATCAAAGTTGGTAATGACAAAACAAGCAGAGCTCTGTCAATATTACCTTTTTATCCGTAGTAGCCCTGAACAATACTAACTTTAAAAGGTGTGTATTGCATTGTTTTGCTTTATAGGGTAAACTATACGATTATTGCCACTTTTATGGTTCTAATTTTTTTGTATGGTGTTGGCTTATTATTGTTAGCACCGTAAGTTAAGGTTAAATGATTTAGCCTATAACCGAATATTTTCTGTAAAATTGTATGTATATTTATTTTTATATATATTTTTTCGTTTGCATTTCGATGTTTCCATTGTATAAAATAAGATAATGTACCAAATAATAGTAATAAATTGGATTTTAAGTAAGTCACGGGGTACGCAATAAAAAATGGTTTACCCTATTGTGTTGTAAAATATGTCCTATTTGTATGCGTATAAGACTGTGATCTGTATAATGTAAATAAACTGCTGTAAATAGATATAATGTGCGAAAAAATGTTATGTGATTAGCTTGGATTAAATGATTCTTTTGTTAATTTTTAATATCCTTTTTAATTAAGACCTTTAAGTCATGTCTTATTTTAATTTATATATTCTTATTTTTATGAAAAGTGATAATATGGAGTGAAATGAAATGAGATGAAATGAAGATGATTAATTTGAGACATTAATCAACTGGGATGAAATTAAATGAATGTTTCCAAGAGGTCCTACCACCAGTAGGACCTCTTGTGAGTCCGCGCGGGTAGGTACCACCACCCCGCCTATTTCTGTCGTGAAGCAGTAATGAGTTTCGTTTTGAAGGGTGGGGCAGCCGTTGTAACTATATTTGAGACCTTAGAACTTATATCTCAAGGTGGGTGGCGCATTTGCGTTATGGATGTCTATGCGCTCCAGTAACCACTTAACACCAGGTGGGCTGTGAGCTCGTCCACCCATCTAAGCAATAAAAAAAAAGAGATTAGATAATATAACCATACTGAGACCTTAGAACTTATATCTCAAGGTGGGTGGCGCATTTACGTTGTAGATGTCTATGGCTCCAGTAACCACTTAAAACCAGGTGGGCTGTGAGTTCGTCCACCCATTAAAGCAATAAAATAATCGCTTCCTGAATTCGCGGATTAAAAAAATGCGATCCAATTCGTATAAACGCGGCTAAAGATTTATTTATTCGCATGTCAGAGTCGAACTAACTAAAACCTCCTGTCGCTCAATAACCAACGTCCAAACCTCGCATAAGACAGAACTCATGAAAAGGCAAAGGGGGAAAGTGAAGCGTTTAGTGCGGAGCACATCTCTCCCATCACCCTCCCCCTCGGGACGCCGGACTGGCGGTCGTCGGCGCCACGACCACCAGCCCTCTCGGTCGGCAGGCTATCCGAAGTCCGCCTAGATGGCACCGGTTAGAGTGAGCTATCCTACGGAATACCCCGCTGGACCAGAACCAGGGTCGAGGATAGCCGACCTTCCATCACCCGGATGCTCTTGCGTAAAACGCGTGCAGAGCAGCTTGCACGTCGTCTTCTTAGGCCCCCTTCGCCGTTCTCCAGACTGACATATGAGGGGGACCCGAAACACTTAGAGGGCCAGGGCTTGGGCGAGATCCACCTCCCTGACCCTCGCTCGACGGCGGGGGGATTGTGCGTCTCTCACGCGCCCCGCCGCCTCCTGCGAGATGGTGCACTCGCAGAAGTCGAGCATCGCCTTCCACGACTCGTCGTCGCCGAGCATCGATGCCACAACACTCAGAAACGACAAGTCTGTTCCTATTTTTGCGACGAGGACACGGCGCCACACCTCCCATGCGGGGCAGGCGACGAGCGTATGCTCTGCCGTGTCCAAGTCGCAACCACAATGGTGGCACTCTGCCGTCGGCTCGGCTGTGATCCGGTCCATGCCCAGTGAGCACCTGCGTGAGCCGGAAAGTGAGACGTCCTCTCACGATTCACCCAATCCACAAGGACCGGGCGAATCGCCTCGACGGTCCTACGACTAGCCGAAGGATCAGCCATCCAGCCAGCCGTCTGGACCATTCACGACGTATTTAGGGAACATATCGCAGCTTAAAAATTATAGGGACCCAATCTGAAAAATGTATTTTTTGGAAAACATCGAATAACGTTTTCAAACCGAAAAGAGGTAGAGGAAGGGGATGGAGTGAAAGAGACAGAAGGATAAGTATGTCTCCTTTTAAGTTAATTTTGAATGTGAACCTGTGAACCTTTCACGCACAATTTGTCTGTAATTCTGTTTGTAATATTGAAATAACCGCTTTTTACTACATGCATATGAATATATACGGTACATACACCAAAATAACATTTCATCTGTCTGTGTGCTTGTTCCGGCTAACCTCCGGAACGGTTGGACTGATTTTGACGAGACTTTCACTGATAGGTAGCTAATGATATAAGGAGTAACTTTTTTAGACTAGCTTCGCCCTGCGGCGTCACCTGCAGTTATTGTCGTACCGCGCGCAGCATGGCGGGACTCGCCTATCAATAATAAAATTTAATGTTCCCGAAACGAAGGACGGGTCGCTAGTCTACAATAAAAATTAACCTGTCATTTTAGTAATCACAGTCCCTATATATTATTCGGTGTGATTAAAAATTGTGTGTGAAGTTGAAGATTAAAATGATTAATCGACCAGCTATTTCTTATCTAAAGTAGGGTGAGTCACACCAAAATAAACGTCAATATTGTAGAAGCTATTAATGTTTGGTTGACGATTACGAATTAATGTAAATTCAGTGATGTAAATACACATTTATAAATGGCCGCTCAAACGCTTCACAGCAAAATGGAAATCTCAGACATTAGAAAATCCAAACAGGTTTTATATGAAGATAACCAGGTATGTTTTACATTACATACGCTTATCACTTTTTATTTATCTATACTAATATACAAAACCACAGTGGTTTTTACGGATGTTCCCTTATAACTACTGAACTATGCATCCGATTGACTTGAAACTTGGTATCCACGTAGAAAATACATGTGCTTAATGGATAGGCTAATATCTATATGAGTGTAGGATACCCTAATAATAATGACAATAAATAATAATGTTAATTTTAAATGCCCAGCGAAGCGGACGGGTACAGCTAGTTATTTTATATTTTCGTAGCAATGTTGTACCTACTCAGACGTAAAGAGAAAGATCCGTGTTTTAATCTATGGTAGTTGACAGCGAATTAAATCGCTTCATTGTAAGATGTACCTATGAAGTTTCATCAAAGAGTTTTTTTTTATGGACGGACGGACGAGCGGATGGACGACCTCACAGCCCACCTGATGTTAAGTGGTTACTGGAGCCATAGACATCTACAACGTAAATGCGCCACCCACCTCGAGATATAAGTTCTAAGGTCTCAGTATAGTTACGACGGCTACCCCACCCTTCGAACCGAAACGCATTACTGCTTCACGGCGGAAATAGGCGGGGTGGTGGTACCTACCCGTGCGGACTCCCAAGAGGTCCTACCACTAGTGATTACGCAAATTATAATTTTGCGGGTTTGATTTTTATTACACGATGTTATTTCTTCACCGTGGACGTCAGTCGTGAACATTTGTTGAGTACGTATTTCATTAGAAAATGGGTACCCGCCTGCGGGATTCGAACACCGGTGCATCGCTTCATACGAATGCACCGGACGTCTTATCTTTTAGGCCACGAAGACTTCGTATTTATTCAAAACACGTGTTTGGCAATCCATCGTATCGCTTCACTTCGACATTGAGGTAGTTTTCCAATTACAGAGTATAATGCGACTCAGTGACGCACAATGCCGAATTATACCGAAGCTTAATTGGAACGTGAATTAGTTTTCAAATGTGTTGGAGTTTGTATATTAAATGTAATGGCAGGCAACACTTGACACTTGATTAGATTTCGAATATTAGAAATATTTTAAATGTTTAAAAAAAACAGATCATTGTATTCTCGTAAGAAAATGTCAGTGACTTCTCATCTAGACACGGCAAGACAAACATGTAATAGTTTCATAAAAAAATATAAAGATAATAATTGTATAATAGTGTTAAAGTGTTCAAGCTATCTGCAATATAATTATAATGAAGCAGTTGTGTTTTTAAATAGCCCCTCATCACCTAAAGAACCCAATCCCCTCAAATATAACCGTCCAACAGGTTATGGGCCCAGAACAAATTTAAAAGGTAATATTTATTATATTTTGCTGTTTAAAAGACTACAATATTACCGTGGAAACCAAACTGTTTATATACGAATATTCATAGCAACCAAACATGGATTCAATAAAGATAAAACCTTTCACAAATAAGGATAATTATAAAGCTTGGAGAATGCTAATTAAATTATTGCTGGATACAAAGGGTATAAAAATAGACGGTAAAAATGAGGAAAAATTGGAAAATAAGGGAAAATTTATAATATTTAGTTATATTGAAGAAAAATATTTACATTATGTAATTAATTTGGAAACAATTATAGAAATTTTTGAAAAATTAGATTTTATGTATGATTATAATATACAAGGACAAGATATAAAACACGTAATGAATTTTTTCGAGATGCAATATTCAGGAAACATATTAGAAGATATAAATAAATTACAAAACATACAGTTTGAAATCACTAGTAAAGAGAACAAAATTTCAGAACAAACATTTATGCACAAAATTTTAAATTTATTACCGGAAAAATTTAATACTTTCAAATCAATTTGGAACAATATAGACGTAGAAAAGAAAAATTTAGACGAATTAACCCGAAGAATTAAAAATGAATTGGAATTCACCAAAGAGAACTCTATCATAGAATCCCGAGAAATTTTAAAAGGAAACGAAAAGAGATGTTTCATCTGCAACAAACCAGGGCACATAGCAAGATTCTGTAAAAATAAAAAATGCGACCTCTGCGGCAAGTCGGGACATAGTACGGATGAGTGCTATAGAAACAAAATATGTACCAGGTGTAGTAAGAAAGGGCATATAAAGCAATTTTGTAGAACATATAATTCGGTAAGTGGTAATTCAAAATTTATTAAAATAAATGCTATATTTGATTCTGGAGCATCGTCACATATGTTTTCAAGTAAAGAATTCATAAATTTTACAGAAGACATAGAAGTAGAGATTAAATGCGCAAATAAAGAAAATTTAGTTGCAACAGCGGTCGGATATATTAATACAGATTTCGGGAAATTCGAGAATGTTCTTTATGTACCAGGAATATCTAGAAACCTAATTTCAGTGAGCTGTTTAACAGACAATGGAGCCACCGCAATTTTCGAAAATGATAAAGTTACTATTAAAAAATTAGGAAAGGTTATTTTAACCGGAATTAAAAATAAAATTGGCTTATATGAAGTTCAGATAAGAGTTCAGTTTAAGAAAGAAGTGCATATAACTGAAAGCTGCGATTTATGGCACCGTCGTTTTGGTCACGCTGCTGGAGTACAACGTTTTTCAAAATTTTTAAAGGGGATGAAAATTAAGGGAGATTTTTCGGACAATTTTTGTGAGATTTGTGTTAGGGCTAAAATGTGTAGGCATCCGTTTGGAAAAGAAAGGATAGCAGCGAAATCTCCTTTAGAGATTGTTCATACCGATCTTTGCGGCCCAATTGAATTACCCACTTGGGACAACCATAAATATTTTGTCACCTTTCTGGATGATTTTACTCATTTTTCCGCGGTTTACCTTTTATCGTCGAAAAATGATGTGTTTGATAAAATAAAACAATTTATATTTTTGGCGGAGAATCATTTTAGATTGAAAGTAAAAAAGATTAGGTGTGATAATGGGACTGAATATTCAAACAATAGTCTAATATCGTGGTGTCAAAATAAAGGAATAGTCCTGGACTTAACTATTCCATACACACCGCAATTGAATGGTAAAGCAGAGCGACTGAACCGTACTCTTATGGAGAAAACGAGAGCCTTGCTTTTGGATGGAGCTGTACCCAAATATCTCTGGGGAGAAGCATTACTAACGGCTAGCTTCTTATTAAACCGATGTCCAACAAAAGGAAAAAATAAAACTCCTGCGGAATTGTGGTTTGGAATAAAACCAGATGTTTCAAATATTCGAAGATTTGGCTCAACTACATATTTTAAAATAAATTCTGGACTAAAAAAGCTTGATGATCGTTGTAAAAAAGGTATTCTGGTTGGCTACGTAAGAAACGGTTATAAAATTTGGGTTGAAGATGAACAAAAAATTATAAGAGCAAGGGATGTAAGAATTAATGAGGGAGAACAAGGAATTCTAGGTGGATACTTAGAAGATAATGAAGTAATTAATGGGCTTTGGGGTGATGAAAGGGAGAACACTAATAGAAATAATACAAATGAAAATAATCGTGCAGATGATGAAGTCAGAGAAGTTCGAGAAGGTGATTTTAGAGGAAATAATAGTAATGGAGTTAATGAAGTTCGAGAAGATGTTGTTATAAGGCAAAATAATAGAGGAAGAAATGAAAATCGAGTAGAAAGAGGAAGAATCATAAATATTGAAGAAACAAATATATTTAGTGAAACAAATGAAGATGAAACAATTGAAGGTGAAACAAATGACAGAGGAACAAATGCAAATGAAAAAAATGAAAATGGAACAAATGATAGCCCATTAACAAATGAAAATCTGGTGGAGACTTTAAGAAGTAATGATGATATGGATGAAAGAGAAGAATTTCTTGACAGTGAAAATACTGAGGGAATTAATGAACAAGTTTTAGAAAATACAAGAACTGGAAGACCGCAGCGGAACAGAAGACCACCAGACAGATACAAAGATTTCATAATGGAAGATGGAGAATTCTCTTTATTGACGTTCGAGGAAGCAATTGAATCAAAAGAAAAAGAAAACTGGTTAAAAGCTATTAAAGAAGAAATGGATTCTTTAAAAGAAAATAATACATGGTCTTTAGTTGACAAGAAGGAGGCCGAAGGAAGAAAATTGGTTACAAGTAAATGGATTTTTTCTGTAAAAGCTGACGGAAGATATAAAGCTAGACTTGTTGCTAGAGGTTTTCAACAAAAATATAAAATAGATTATGATGAAACATATAGTCCGGTTATAGACACTACTTCTTTGAGAATTTTATTGTCTATTGCAGCTGATAAAGGGTTAAAATTAAAACAATTTGATATTAAGACTGCGTTTCTCCATGGAAATTTAAAGGAAACAATATATATGAAGGTTCCAAAAGGCTACAATAACTGTGAGGGCAAAGTATGCAAATTAAATAAAAGCTTATATGGTTTAAAACAGGCTCCCCTAATGTGGAATATACGTTTTACAGAATTTTTATCAGAAATTGGTTTCAGACAATTGAAATTAAATAAATGTATATTCATTTTAGATATGACAGAAAATAAAAGAATCTATTTAGGAATTTATGTAGATGACGGAATAATAATCGGCGAAAATTTGAAAGATTTAGAGGAAATTATAAATAAATTGAAAAAAGAATTTGATTTAAGGGTTTCTGAGAGAGTATCTAATTATATTGGTTTAGAAATCGAGACAGAAAAGAGTGGTATTAAATTACATCAACAAAAATATTCGGAGAAATTATTACAAAAATTTAATATGAACAATGTGAGAGATTGCAACTACCCGAGTATTTTGGTGGAGCAACATCCATCAGTCAAAGTCGATAAGAAAATGCACGAAGACTATAGAGAAATGGTAGGTTCTCTGCTTTATCTCTCAAACAAAACAAGACCTGACATTAGTTTTCACGTAGGCTATTGTTCAAGGCATCAAAACAGTCCAAATTTAAATGATTTAAACAATGTTAAAAATATTTTGAGGTTTATTAAAAGTTCAAAAGAAAAAGGTATTCATTACAGTAAAGGTGACAATATATTGAGAGGTTTTTGTGATTCTGATTTCGCTGGTGATCCTGACACGAGACGAAGTACTTCTGGTTTTGTGATCTGGATGAATGGTGGACCAATTGCATGGAGCTCAAGAAAACAATCAGTTGTGGCACTTTCGAGCACTGAAGCTGAGTATATTGCTGCTGCAGAATGCTGTAAGGAACTGCTATATATTAGAGATCTGGTAAAAGAAATTACGAATGAAAATTTGGATATTGAAATGCGAGTTGACAACCAATCTGCGATTTGGCTTATGAAGAAAGGAATTATGAATAAAAGAAGCAAACACATTGATGTTAAATATTACTACCTTAAAGAAAAGATTGATGAAAACCAGATTAAAGTTAAATACTGTCCAACTGGGTCACAGATTGCGGATATTCTAACGAAAAGTTTACCCAGGATAAAGTTTGAAAGCTGTCAGAAGAAACTAGTGTCATAGTGAGATAGGAGTATATTAATTTTTCAAAAGTGAACTTATTGTGTTTCGGGGGAAATGGGTTGTTTTTTTTTTTTTTTGTTAGTTTGTAAGTTTTATAGGGGAATTTCAATGTTTTATACAACAGTTTATATAACTAAAAAGAGACAAGGATAATTCAAAAATTAAGGGGGTGCTCTCTTTCCACCGACATAAACAATTAAGGGGGTGATTAAAAAAAAAAAATAATTGTTTATTAATTATACTATAAATAAAATAGATAGTCTAGCCGTGGAAAAAGTACCTACACATTATTGATACAAAAATATTTACAGTCGTTTTTTAATATCCTTTTGTGTCTCTTTTATAGTTTTGTTTTATTGTTGTTTTATAATAGATGTTAGGAATTTGGTTTGTGTTATATTAAAATAATTGAACGGATATGTGAAAGAAAGTGAGAAAATTTAATAAGTGAAAGATATTAAGATAATGAAAGGTTATGGTAATGAAAAGTCATGTATGTGTTATGTGAATTCAAGTGTTGAGTATGTTGAAGTTGAGCGAGGTTATTTGTTATGAGTTATGTGGTTTGTGAGTGGAGTTGAAGGTGATTAAGGTTAAAGAAGTTGAGAGGGAGATTAACGTTAAATAAGTTGAGAAGGAGATAAAGGAGTTTAAAGGTAATAGAGTCAAAAAGGAGTTAAAGGTTAGAGTCAAAAAGGAGTTAAAGGTTAGAGTCGAGAAGGAGTTAAGGGTTAGAGTCGAGAAGGAGTTAAGGGTTAGAGTCGAGAAGGAGTTAAAGGTTATTAAAGAGGTTGAGAAGGAGTTAAAGGTTATTAAAGAGGTTGAGAAGGCGTTAAAGGTTATTAAAGAGGTGGAGAAGGCGTTTAAGGTTATTAAAGAGGTTGAGAAGGCGTTTAAGGTTATTAAAGAAAAGAGGTTGAGAAGGCGTTTAAGGTTATTAAAGAGGTTGAGAAGGCGTTTAAGGTTATTAAAGAGGTTGAGAAGGCGTTAAAAGTTTTAAATAAACTTGAAGAGTTTATGTAGGAAGTCGAGAAGGAGTTAGACTATTATAGTTAAGGTTTTATATAGTGAGTCAAGAGGGAAGTTAAGGTTGAATGGTTGTATGGTTGAATGAAAGTACATTTTTGATCGAATTGGAGTTGGAGAAGTAAGAAAGGATTAAAGGTAGCGACATTAAAGATAGTATTAAGTTTGAAAGGTTGAATGAATAGTTGTTGGTTGAATTGAGAGGGATTATGTAGAAGTGACGGAATGTAAGTGGTTGTGAGGTTTTTTAGGTATGTATGGAAAGAATTAATTTATGAAGGTCAGGTTAGCGTTATTCTTTTTTGGTATTAAATTATAGATGGAGAAAAATGTGTGCAAGTGTTGAGGGGGTGTGTTGGAGTTTGTATATTAAATGTAATGGCAGGCAACACTTGACACTTGATTAGATTTCGAATATTAGAAATATTTTAAATGTTTAAAAAAAACAGATCATTGTATTCTCGTAAGAAAATGTCAGTGACTTCTCATCTAGACACGGCAAGACAAACATGTAATAGTTTCATAAAAAAATATAAAGATAATAATTGTATAATAGTGTTAAAGTGTTCAAGCTATCTGCAATATAATTATAATGAAGCAGTTGTGTTTTTAAATAGCCCCTCATCACCTAAAGAACCCAATCCCCTCAAATATAACCGTCCAACAAAATGCATCAGCAGAGTGCGCTAAGTTAGCACAGTTTTAATTAACATTGATTATTTCTAAGAAACTACGACGAAACGAAAGCCTTAGAATTTTTTTCAACATTAAATAATATTACTGACGATGATATAAACAAAATTTCGATCAATGCCAACTTAAAGAAAAAACACTTGTCAATTTTCTGTCACTGAGTCGGTATCGATTGCGAGTATCACGCGAGAGCAGTAGTACTTTTGAGAGTGCTCGATTGTGCTTCGAGTTGCTGTAGTTGGAACATTCAACGTTGAGCATTATGCCGCATAATGCGCTCTTGTGCTGTCATTGGAAAACTACCTTAATGTGATCGAGGGGTGAAAGTCTATTTGGTTTACGCGACATTTCGCTCAATACGCTACATTTATCTTTGTAATTAAAGGTCCGTTTTATTTGGTATCAGCATCAACAGTTCGATGGCTTTAATCGAACTTCAATTAAGTTCAATCCATTCAAATAGCTACAAAGGTTTATTTGTTATGATATTTTTTAACTCCTTTAAGTTAACATTAACCCCGTTAACCCCTCTAGAATTTGAATGCTTTTCTTTTTTCAGTGCGTAGTTTTCGATGAAGAATTAGACAGGCAAGCGCCAATACACTTTCTCGTAGTACCGAAGAAGGTAATTCCAGTCATGTCGGAAGCATCAGTGGATGACGAAAAAATTATTGGTAAGTAGATTAATATAGTTGAGGGAGTTCATATAGAGTCCCTTCTTTATTTCGCCGTAAAGTCGTGTTTTATGTTATTAATACCACAGTTGAAACAATAGAAATTTTATTGTTGTAGCTGCATAAACAATTCTAAGTTATTATATTATATTAGTTATTAAAACACATTATAAATTATTTTTACGTTTTAAATTTTCGGCGGTTTTTTTAAAGGGATTTTATGACCTGGTAACTGAGACCTTAAGTCATGTCTTATTTTAATTTATATTCATATTTTTATGAAAAATGATATTATGGAGTGAAATGAAATAAAGACGACTAATTTGAGACATTAATCAACTGGGATGTAATGAAGTGAAATGGGATGAAATATAATCTCAGTAAAATGGTGGTCATTTACTAAGATTTTTTCAGTGGACTTTTTGGAGGATCCTGAGAAGTTACGTCCAGCGGCTTTGTTTCATTTTTCCACATTTGTGCACTTTCACAGATATTAAACAGATATTAAACCACCATTATTACACATTTAAACCCGAAGAAACACTAAATAGACAAAATAAAACAAATCACACAACTTCACTCCTCGCGTTCCCGCCAAAAAGTCCATTTTCGGCGGTAAAAATGTTCCGTCACAGACTATATTCTTTTTCCCACCTCTCGTGCGTTCCGGCTTACGCATCATAAAAAGGTGCGTTCTTAAACGCCACATACTATTTACCTTATAAAAATGTAAATGTCGCTACTGTTCATAAACATAATATTTTCATCATTATTTTAATCATATATTAATCAGGTATGTATCTGGAGGAATTTCTGGGTTGCGGCACGATTTATACTTACTTTATTCCTTATAGCAGGTAATATGTACATCACTAGTGTACCTAATACATAACTAGTAAGGTATTAGTGATGTTAAAATACACAGATCACCCCCTTGGGGGCTATCTGTGCTAAAATACTAACTCCTAATTTGGAAGTTGAGTGAATTGTTTTATTTTATTTATTTAGTGCATCACCAGGTTTAAATATTAATAAAATAAATGTCTTGAAACAATGTTAACTGTAATTTAATAAAATTAAACAAAGTTACTCGACCGGGCTCCTTCCAAAAGGACCCAGCAAATAACCATTGTGTTATTGAAACTTTATTTCATCTTATCTCATTGCAGTCCATATCATTATTCAATAACATTAACAGAATATTGAAAACTTTATATAATTGGAGTTTTTAGAAGATCGATATTTGCAACAATGGTATCGCAGGAAGCTAATTGCCAAGCTGAAAAAAGGGGCAAACTCTCGACTATGATGAAAATAATTCGCCCAATTTCCAATTGTTGCACGAAATGAAATTTAAATTTCTAATTATTTACTTAAATTTTTAGAAAAATAAGTATTAGCTACGTACCTAATTTCTTCTCAGTCGTGTCACTCTTGACAGAGTGGTCGTGATCGTCATGTAGTGTTGGAATATACCTAATAAATATATACATATCTATGTATCGTCTAAAACTATGTACGTCATATTTATAATTTTTTTTTTTGTTACGAAATTTCTAAAATGAGTAGCATCACAAATTGTTGTAACTTTTGCTTCAGGTCACCTCTTATTGGTTGCAAATGAAGTAGCCACAAAAAAAGGATTATACCGACAAGGATACCACGTGTTTTTAGATGAGAATCACAAAATAATGAAATTGAAAGCTCTTCACGTATTCGGACGAGCTTTACATCACATGGTCTGGCCGAGCGGTCCGGGGGCGAGACTTTAACTAGCAATCATGAATTCGCAATACTTTGTTAAGCATTATACATTATTGTAATTAATAAATTAAAAAAAAAATACTTTTTGTATTATTTTCGCATCATGAAACTAGTTAGTTTAGCCCTTCTAACATGAATCCCGTTAATTAACTGAGATTTGAAGCCCATAGTAGTGTTAATTCATATTTCCATACTTAGCTTCCCATATTTTTAGACATCAGAAATGGTTTTAATATGGCAGTATGGTCACGTACTCTTTGCCTACTCAATGGACAATTGTAAAGATTCAACTGTCAATTACAAACCCAAAATGAGTGCCAAAATGTCGTTTTCTCGTCTTTCATATAAACATGGCGGACGGTGAGGTGAAACTCGCACAAACTGCCGCTCCAGGCGGTGATACAATCTTTGGGAAAATATTACGTAAAGAAATCCCTGCAAATTTCATTTACGAAGACGAACAAGTGAGCTAAAAAGTTTTTTAATAGCCGTTTAGTACTTAACGAAAGTTTCCGACTATACTTTGCCGGCCGGTATATGAGATATCCACTGTCAGAAAACAGCTGTTTCATAACCATGAACTATATAAATGCGTGGCATGATGTTTACCGGGAACCGCGGGCTACCCAACACCTGTCTGCCACCTAATTCATTTGTTTGAAACATCAAACAGCTGTTGAGTAATGTCTTTGGGATAACAATGAGCTCGAATAATCACAAACCAGATGCGACTGTCAACAACTCGACATACCTATAGCAATGCTTTCCTACTTTCTGGCGTTTGTATTTGAAATACATAAAAATATAACAATAGATTCAAAGTCCATCAACGAAATTAGCCATTTAAAAAAAAAACCTTTTTTTTTCTAATCACTTTGCTGGGAGCCTAAGCGTTTATTCCAGCTACGTCCGGACGGACTAACTCACTAAAGCCATGCCATGCTAATTGGTTATTTTCTTTCTTCATTTATACCTAGTGATATTTAACTAATTTCATTGTTTCAGTGCGTAGCGTTCAATGATGTGAACCCACAAGCTCCTACTCATGTATTGGTGATACCAAGGAAGCCTATTCCACAGCTCTCGCTGGCTGATGACACTGATGAACAGTTGTTAGGTGAGAATGATTCATTTGCCAGCTCCCTCGTGATGTGTCTCATCTTATGTGTGTAAAAGATCACACTCTTAGAACTTACAAAGCTACAACACTTGCCCGCATTCCATACTATGTGCGATCAGTGCACAATGTTTTATTATCATGCAGCATAAGGATTTGATGTGAGATTTACAACTGGCCAGCACCCTGATGTCAACGTTCATTGGATAACACCTCCAGTGGTATATATGCAACATGTCAAGGAAAGTCTGATAATTTGAAAGGTTAACATCAGATATGTATGTTTAAATAAAAGTTGGACAAGCAATCATCTCGAATTTTTTAAAACATCTAGCGTTTAAGAATGCACTTTTTTTTATTGCTTTTATCAGTAGTTTTATCAGTATCACGAGCTCACAGCCCACCTGGTATTCAGTGGTTACTGGATCCCATAGACATATACAACGTAAATGCCCCACCCACCTTGAGATATAAGTACTAAGATCTCAGTATAGTTACAACGGCTGTACCACCCTTCAGACTGACTTCAGACGTTGTATATGTCTATGAGCTCCAGTAACCATTTAACACCAGGTGGGCTGTGAGCTCGTCCACCCATCTAAGCAATAACGGACTCCCTCACATTCAAATGTGGAATACATTAAATGTAATCATTGATCTAAATCATAACTGAATTAAATAATCAAAACTTTATGTTTCAGGACATCTTCTAATTGTTGCCCGTAAAGTTGCTGCCCAGCTAGGCCTGGACAAGACAGGCTTCCGCCTAGTTGTTAACGATGGAAAGAATGGCGCCCAAAGCGTTTACCACCTTCACATTCATATCCTCGGAGGAAGGCAGATGCAGTGGCCACCTGGCTAAATTATTGTCTATAGCAATTTAAAAATTTCATGGCAAAAATTAAATTTTACGTCTTTAGAAATTAGCAGTCTTTAGTTGAAATAGCTAAGCAATTTAATATAAGTAAGTCGGTTTTGCACAGACATGTAACAAGAATAATCTCAAAGTGGTCTTGAATTATTTGTGGAAGTCCAGAGGTTTAAAAGGTAGATAAATATGAAAATGATCAGAATTAAATAAAAATAACAATTCTGTTTTTCCTTTGAAGTGTTTGAAGTGTCCCCCGACAGACAGATTCGTTTTGTTTTAAAAAAAAATTTATACAAATGTTTACGTCTTTTATTTATCGATTGAGGCACTACGAAGTCTGCCGGGTCAGCTAGTACATAATAAAATATATTAATATTTGTTCAGAGTGGGTTCAGGTTGATTCTTATGACTTATGCATAATAATAAATGGATATTTAGATCGAATTGGCATGAAAATAAAGAGATTAACTGATAACTTACCTGGTGTGAATTATATTGAGTTTTTTTAAAGCGTCACCACCAAGAAAAGTCATTAAGAATAATAACTTTATATGTATAAGTATTACAACCTTTTTGGTTATAAAATGTTTAAAAACTTGAATATCATCTATTTTTGCTTAAACTGGAATGCTAATTGCATAGTTTTAAATTGGATAACAAAGATACCCCCAAGACTCGATCATTTTGATCCTGATATAGCATTAGATACATCAACAACTACTTGTTCATCAAGTTGGGATTTGTCCCTATTCTTTTTTTTATTTTATTGCTTAGATGTGTGGACGAGCTCACTGCCCACCTGGTGTTAAGTGGTTACTGGAGCCCATAGACATCTACAACGTAAATGCGCCACACACCTTGAGATATAGTTCTAAGGTCTCAGTATAGTCACAACGGCTGCCCCACCCTTCAAACCGAAACGCATTACTGCTTCACGGCAGAAATAGGTGGGGCGGTGGTACCTACCCGTGCGGACTCACAAGAGGTCCTACCACCAGTAATTACGCAAATTATAATTTTGCGGGTTTGATTTTTATTGCACGATGTTATTCCTTCACCGTAGAAGTCAATCGTGAACATTTGTTGAGTACGTATTTCATTAGAAAAATTGGTACCCGCCTGCGGGATTCGAACACCGGTGCATCGCTCGATACGAATGCACCGGACGTCTTATCCTTTTGGCCACGACGACCTGGCCTGTTCATCCTGTTTTTTCCGGTAATTATTACTAATGTAAATTAGTAGTTACTTTAAGGGTGATCTTTATATTTTTATTTTGACCACTCCTAATAAGTAAATTACAAAATACTTAAAATATAAAAATGGGTGAAATCCGTAACTTAAATTTAATGAATGTTTGTTTGCTGACCGTATTTGCTCTCACGCCTACATCGACGCGTATACAGATTGGTCACTCACACAACTAAGGGTGGCGCCCAGTCGTACTTTGCAAGAACTATAGCTATTAATTGCGTTATGACTAGCTAAAGGATGGAAATTAATTTTTGCGATGAGGTCATGCCGAAGTTGAATTTAATAAAAATATTTGTAATTGCTCTTGGTATTTTTTTTTGTTTTAGTTTTTAATGGTTGATTGATGTTTTGTCTCGTTTAATTTTATTTTACATTATTTTATTTCAGAAAATCAACTTCCATTTTTTTTCCTATTTAAGCTGATGTCTAGAGATACCATGTCAGAGTCATCGGGCTAGTAGGTGAGCTCACGGGGCTCAAATCTGACGACGTTGCTAACACTAACCCTAGCAAGAGTAGTGCTTCGCAGAATCTACCACCGGATCGGAAACGCGACCCACTGAGAACATCCGGCGAGAAACTCAGTGGGCTTTGTCTGTGGGTTAATTTACTCTTCGAGCCCTTCGTTGTAAGCGACGGGTTCGACGAGAACGATGACCGGTGCTTGGGGTACCTAAAAGCACCGTTAGTGGATCGGGAGGATCCGTAATGACGTGTTTTGGGCGACGTCGACTGCTTACCATTTGGTCCGCAGGATCGGCTATGTAGTCTACGGCGGCCACGATGAGAGGGTTCTCGTGTCGTGTCGTTTTAACAAAATGGATAAATTTTTCATGTAATAGACAAGGCCCTTCATGTTATTATTAACTAGCGGCCCGCTCCGGCTCCGCTCGTGGCTTTAACAAAAATTTCAACGATATTTGACGTTATTTTATTGTTTTAAATAAAATAACACTTAATGCGGCATAACTATAATAGTTGACATATGCTGTCGTGACACTTTTTGTAAATAATAATGTGTTCTACAAAGTCGTAATACATTATTTCATTCTATCGTCATAGTTTTCGCAGGGCACGCGATGTAAAGACTATTTTAGGTATTTTTTTTACACCTTGGTTTACATTATTTGAGTTTTAGGATGGATCCTTAATTTTTTTCAAAAAACATTATAGCCTATGTCACTCGGGATTGGTGTAGCTTCCAAACAGTGAAATAATTTTTCAAATCGGTTCATTAGTTTCGGAGCCTATTCAATACAAACAAACAAACAAATCTTTCCTCTTTATAATATTATATAGATAAAGATTTTATAGTAAGTATAGATAAAGATTTTAATATTTAAGACGCGATAAGTGTCACTTCTGTTACGGGAAATAAAATAAAAGTTGCATGCATACAAGAATTTATTTTAAGCGATTGACTAGAACAGGAGTTATCATGGATTCGTTAATTCAACGAATGAATAAAATATCCGAAATCCGACGCGTTTATTTCTTCATGCTTCCCATTTTTTTTGCATAGTATTCCTCGGCATCATCATTATTCAAACTTTTTTCGTTGTCTACAACAAAGCAGAGACTATTATTAATCGATATATATAAAAATGAATTGCTTTTTTTTAGTCTCGCTAAAACTCG
This sequence comes from Bombyx mori, assembly GCF_030269925.1. NCBI lineage: Eukaryota > Metazoa > Arthropoda > Insecta > Lepidoptera > Bombycidae > Bombyx > Bombyx mori. The sequence continues at coordinate 2,964,404 of NC_085108.1, read as the reverse complement.
AGAACGGCTGGACCGATTTGGCTAATTTTAGTCTTGAATTATTCGAGGAAGTTCAGAGAAGGTTTAAAAGGTTTAAAAAAAATATAAAAAAGCTCGGAATTATATAAAAACAAACAATTTTGTTTTCCCTTGATGTGTCTTTTATTTATCGATTGAGGCACTACGAAGTCTGCCGGGTGAGCTAGTAAATTTAATAAATAAAAAGTAAACAAGTCTCTAAAAAAATTTCTCACCTCCATAAAATTCGAACGGCAAACTGTAGACCTTTGGAATGTCGAAATGATTTCCCTGCAATTAAGTAACGTACTAATTAAATATTGAAATAAATAGCAATAATTTTAAATGAGAACACATTGCTATTAAAAGAGACGGATGAAGATGATATAACATTGAATGACTCGTGGCTTAAAGAAAAAGACGTCCGGTACATTCGTATCTACCGGTGTTCGAATCCCGCAGGCGGGTACCAATTTTTCTAATGAAATACGTACTTTAAAAAATATTCACGACTGACTTTCACGGTGAAGGAATAACATCATTGTAATAAAAAACAAACCCGCAAAATTATTATTTGCGTAATTAGTGGTGGTAGGACCTCTTGTGAGTCCGCACTTGTAGGTACCACCACCCTGCCTGTTTCTGCCGTGAAGCAGTAAAATGCGTTTCGCTTTGATGGGCAGGACAGCCGTTGTAACTGTAACTATACTTGAGACCTTAGAACTTATATCTCAAGGTGGGTAGCGCATTTACGTTGTAGATGTCTATAGGCTCAGGCGGGCTCTTCCACCCATCTAAGCAGCAACAAAAAAAGCTCGTGGCCTAAAGTAGAAGATGCTTGATATACTCGATGTTCGAATCTTAATTTGAACGTTCTTAAGAAATAAAAATCATAAAACAAAAAACGGATAAAGTAAAAGAATCAACAAAAGAATAATCAGAAATAACTCCTTCCTTGACATAAGGAGTTTTTCCCTAGATATACGGGAATATAAACTGGTGGTAGAACCTCTTGTGAGTCCGCACGGGTAGGTACCACCGCCTCGCCTATTTCTGCCGTGAAGCAGTGATGCGTTTCGGTTTGAAGGGTGGGGCAGCCGTTGTAACTATACTGAGATCTTAGAACTTATATCTCAATGTGGATGGTGCATTTACGTTATAGATGTCCATGGGCTCCAGAGGTGGGCTGTGAGCTCGTCCACCCATCTAAGCAATAAAAAAAATTAAAAAAAGTGTGTGTGTCCGCTCCGACGCACGACTGGAGTTTACTGGATATAAAAAAATAAACGAAACAATACGAGAAATAGTTCTATATTACGACAACACGATACACTACAGATTATTAACAAATTAACGAGACACAAAACAAACGACTAACAAATATATGAAAATACAATAATGAGAGAAACGCGCGATCAGTACGAGGCTTTGTGGCGGACTGCCGGCGCAGCAGCCCGGCGTCACCTGCGATAACGCATTTCGTGTGACATGCGCAATCAGGCGCATAACGCATTTCGTGTGACATGCTAGTACGATTTTGGTCCCCATAATTTTCATACCCCGGGCCTATATATGTAAATCGATTCTAAAGGAGTAAACTCCAAAAAACCAATGAGGGTTGGTTGACGTCAGGGGTTACCGGCCGTAAAACTCACGTCAACCCTATGCAGCATGGTACAAGGACACCACATGCATTACCGAGATGCTACCACCAATAGAGATTTGACGTATTTAAAGCCCAAAAAAATACTTACCGAATCATAATTTCTTCTACCCATACGCGGAATGTTTTTATTTGATTTGATCACGTATCCCATAACGTCCTCGTCAAAGGCCTCGTTGCTTCTGCCGACCCTCGGTACGTTATTAGGTTTGATGAACGAACCATCTAACCCGGCGATAAACATTAGACTCAACGTGAACAACATCATGGTCAATTTTGAAGTCATCTTAAATAGTTCACGGTGCTGTGTTTAGCGATGAAATAGCGATTGATGCTTCAATGAACATTTCTGGCTCTATTTATACTAATACTGTTTCGATCTGTCCCGTATTTTAGAAGAGATCGTATCAATTTCAGGTGTTTCTGTTCGCAGAATACAAATGAGAGTTGAGATTTTATCTCGGGCTATTAGTTTCTGGCATGCGGGTTTGACGATTACGTGATGCATGCGAAGTTGCTTGTTTTCGCTTCAAAGGGAAACTAAGTTATAGTTTAATAAATAAGTTTGTTATAAAATTAATATGCCGGTACAAGTAACGCCATCTGTGGTCAAATAGTAAAAAGGGGTATCGAAAAAACTACTACATCTTTTTTTTTATTGCTTAGATAAGCTCACAGCCCACCTGGTGTTAAGTGGTTACCGGAGCCCATAGACATCCACAACGTAAATGCGCCACCCACCTTGAGATATAAGTTCTAAGGTCTCAAGTATAGTTACAACGGCTGCCCCACCCTTCAAACCGAATGAATGCTCTAGAATGAATTTGAATTATCTAGAACAGGGGTGGCCTACAGGTAGATCGGTCGATCGTGGCTATAAAAAATATAAATACATACAAAAGACTGCGCAACGTATTCACCGATTGCTGCACGCATCATCTTTATCTTGTATCATTTGTTACATACTCGTATTGAACATTAAGTCACATTATTTATCCTCTCTTCCACACAACAGTTCTCTTTTATTATATAATTTCAGCTTTATGTTTTTAATCTTTTTAATAAAAGAAAATCTACTACTTATTTGTATACCGATTGTTTCACTAAATTTCAAGAGATGGTATTGGTAGATTTTTTTTTATTTATTGCATTGATGGGTCAGTAGACAGTAAACTTGGTTTTAATAAATTTGGCCACCCCTGCTCTAGAACATTTCTTTAGTAGCTTTAGTTATTAAGTAACGTCGTATATCGTCAAATAGCAAAAACGTATTTCGGAAGAACTGGACACAGTCGAAACAACTATAAAAGCGTGAACATATGAGGTGTTTTTTTTATTGCTTATGTGAGTGGACGAACCCTTAGACATCTACAACGTAAATGCCGCCACCTTTCTTGAGATAATGAGTTCTTAGGTCTCCATTTTTCCAGTACAACGGTAGCCCCACCCTTCAAACCAAAACGCATGACTTCTTCACAGCAGAAATAGGTAGGGTGGTGTTACCTACCCGTGCGGACTCACAAGACGTCCTACCACCAGTAATTACGCAAATTATAATATTGCGCGTTTGATTTTTATTACACGATGTTATTCCTTCACAATGAAAGTCAATCGTGAACATTTGTTAACTACGTATTTCATTAGATAAATTGGCACTGCGGGATTTGAGTACCGGTGCATCGTTACATACGAATACACCGGACGTCTTATCATTTAGGCCACGACTACGTCAAAATCCCGGTGAAACTCGGTGATCCATTCCTCCAAAAACATTAGGATAGTTCTGCTCGAAGTGAAGCAACGGATCACCTCAAAAAGTGAAGAAGTCATTTGTAAAACAAGGCTAAGAGAGTCTTGACCAGTAAACGTATTTAATAAAATGTTTTTAATTACCAATTTTCAACTTTACCACAATTTTAACTATCAATTCCTAAAATCTGTTCAAATTCAGTGTGATCCTTTTGCCTGTGAGGTTGTGCCAGTACAAATTCTTGATTATGATTGAGGATTTACTGGTGACCCGGAGGCCTTTCCAGTTTGACAAGGACAAGTGGGCGAGCAAAGGATCAGCCAGAATGGGCGGGATTTGCTAATAGCTACCCGAGCGCCTCCGAAGATGACCTAAGAACTCAAGAGTAGCTGCTACGCGAATGAATCTACTACCGGATCGGAATCGCGACCCGCTGAGAAACTCAACGGGCCGATGCTTAGGTTAGGTTGCACGTCGAACTCTTTGCCGAGTTCGACGAGTACGGTTACCGGGGTCCCTACTTCTAGTGTTAGAGCTGAAGACGTCTAATGCAAGGGTTGATGGATTCGTAAGAACGTGATATCTCCTACTTGAGTGAGCGATGCATCCGCGTGGACAGCTGCTATACAATAATACATTTACATGTTTTCGTCAAGTATGAAGTTCAGTGAAAAGTGAATGTGGTGTCAATTGTCCATACAAAATATCTATCAAACAAATAAAATTAAAATTTTCTTTTGAAAAATGAAACCTTTCCATCAGTATTTTCTTATGACTTTGTCACGTTCAACTATCGTCAGTAAACTGACTTTACAGACAATTGAGTTTTTTTGTAAATAAAAATCGGTAAAAAACTTTTAAGTTAAACGGTTTTATTTTATGTGCACTGAAAACTACAAAATAAATAAATAGTTACTTACCTATCAACCTACGTAGGTGATCTCGGTCATTAATATCTCTGATGGTAGTGGTTGTCATAACATGAACCATGTCAGCGGCCGAAAGGCAGTTCATGAAAGAACACTAACACCAGGGTTTGCTTGGTAGGTAAAAGCACACACTATAACAAGTAGGTATTTTGACCTTCTAGTTCAGAAATATTTTAGTACTAGGCAGAATAGCTTTTAGGCATATTAGACTAAAATAAAAACGTGGGGCCCATTATTATTTCTGTATTACTTTCTACTATACTAAGTGTGGACTGTATCGACTTATTATAATCGTCATCATCATCATCCTAGCGGCTTATCCCGGTCGCATCCGAAACCTCATAGCTCCGGAGTCCAGGGTCCGCTGAATCGACTTACTATAATCGTAACTGGAGGTTTTGACCATCAATAACCAGCCGTGGCGGCTTCACCAGCGAACGCCGAGCTCATGATCTACCAAAGTATAAGATATGCTCTACCATAGGTATGATTTCAGAGGGGCCCCACGTTTTTATTTTAGTCTAATATTCCTAAAAGCTATTCTGCCTAGTACTAAAATATTTCTGAACTAGAAGATCAAAATACCTACTTGTTATAGTGTGTGCTTAGTTTACCTACCAAGCAAACCCTGGTGTTAGTGTTCTTTCATGAACTGCCTTTCGGCCGCTGACATGGTTCATGTTATGACAACCACTACCATCAGAGATATTAATGACCGAGATCACCTACGTAGGTTGATAGGTAAGTAACTATTTATTTATTTTGTAGTTTTCAGTGCACATAAAATAAAACCGTTTAACTTAAAAGTTTTTTACCGATTTTTATTTTCTTGTTTTTAGTATTTAGTGAAATTGTCTACCGAATATTCCTCATTCTATTTAATTCATTCAGTGCATCATTATTACATGGTTTCTTACCTGATAATTTAGTACAATCTAATTCCTCAATACATAGATAGCCCTTCCAGAGACTTAACTCGACTTAGAGCCACGTATGCTTGTCCTTCCTCAAACAATTTTGAGCCCAAATATACTACTGCATGGTCGACGGTGCTGCCCTGCATTTTATGGACGGTGGATGCCCATGACAAAACTAAGGGCAACATCCTTCTTTCAGCCGTACCATAATTGAATTTTGCTGGAAACTGTATGGCTTTAGGGTAAATAACGTGCATGCCGTTACATTGCACGCCGGCAAATCCCGAAGTGAAAACGCTGTGGTCACCTTGATGCCATGAAGCCCGAATAATTCTAGCAACGTCATTAATACTAATGAATACATTTGGAATTTCAATTCTTTCAGGTTCACCGTTTTCAGATATATCTGGCACACTAAGTCGTATTAATTCTTGTTCACTAATCTGGACATTTTCGTCAATGCGTACATCTCTATAAAGTGGGTTATTTCTAGTTAACCATCTTAAAGCGCTGTAGAATTTTTCGCGAGATATTGTGAACTCTCTTGTAATGTTCAAATTCTCCAAACATTCTGTAACTACAACGATACCCACCTGGCTGGAAGATCTTGGAAGCATATTAGGTAATCTTTCACTAACCTCAAAGATATCTTGGGCAAACAACACTGCTTGTCCGCGGAAACCGTACTGCCCGTATAGCCCAGTAAATTTTACGATTTTAACAAGCGGGATGATTCTACACAGCAATCGCTGCTCTGCTTGCGTCAGCGCTTGAATCTCATCTGGTATTGAACCTGGATCCAGATTATTCCAGTACGCCTTTGATGGTGCTATTGTTTTATTACTGGTCACATGTGTTTGGCAGCGCGAACATAAAAGTAATGTTGTTTTTGAAGACAGTTCTGCAGGTAGATATCCTAATACAGCTGTGTTGTAACGTACAGTATGAATTTGGTTAGGATATCAATGCTTCGTGCAAATGTCACAAACGTGTGTGTATACACGATGTGTTAATGGCATTTTCAAACGCTTGTACATGATTTTCAGCTCTGCGTTGCTGTGCACGCTCACGTTGGTTATTTAACCTGTCGTGGCGTTGCTCAGGTGTTTCTGAAGCTTCTAACTCCTTTCGTCTCTCACGCCGTCCTGTTAACCTGGCCTCATGTTGCTCAGGTGTTTCTGACGCTAATAGCTCTATTTGTCTGTTACGTTGTAATCTTAGCCTGGACTCATGACGCTCAAGTGTTTCTGACGCTATTAGCTCTCTTCGTCAGTCACGTTGTGATGCTAGCCTGCACTCATGACGCTCAGGTGTTTCTGACTCTACCAGCTGCCTTTGTCTCTCACGTTGTGCTATTAACCTGGTATCATGTTGCTCAGGTGTTTCTGTTGCTAACCGTTCTCTTCGTTTCTGTAGTCAACTGTGGGTTTCATTTTTACTTTCCTTTGCACGTTTCGTTCTATAGGTACTTTTCTTTTGCCTTTTCGAGCTTTCTTTTTCGTTGTGTAGCAGTTTCGTTTTTATTTTTGTTTGCTTTTTTATTTATTGTTACCATGTTGTTCCCACGATTAAGGGGCATTTTGACGGTCGACCCCGCCAGAAGTCCAGCAAAGGGGCAAGGCTTAATATACAACAAGATGCGCCCAATCTTGAGGGGGAAGCGCTGACGACATTACATTTTTACCCACCCTAATGCCATACAGTCCTCGGCACGTTTTAACCTATTACCTTAACTTGGGTGGTATAGCTACCGCTTACTAACGAGGTATCTAATTACCTATTTTTTTTTATCTGCCCCTCTAACGTCACACAATCTTGGACGCAACTGTTCTCGACACGACTAATCATGCCCCCACCTAATACGCCATTTTGTAACTTGTAACACCTAATACGAAATTTTGACATAATGACAGTATTCTGCTATTGTAGTCCTATTATTTGATACCCATATTGTAGTGGTTGTGGAAAAATATGTACCTAGTCCGCCATATTGGAACGGCGTCCATCTTGAATTTTAAATTTTGACATAATCATCGTGTTTTACTAGTGTAGCTCTTTCATTTGATACCCATATTGAGGGGTTTAAGGAAAAATATGTAATCCGCCATTTTGTATCGGCGGCCATCTTAGATTTATAATGTCATTGATTTTATTATATTGTATTGTCATCGAAATTAAATGTGTGTACCAAATTTCAGATCAATCTGACAACGGGAAGGTGCTTAAATTTCCATTTCTAATTTTGACCCAAATAAATAAAAAACAAATTCCGTACAGGTCGAGCTAAATAAAACCGTTTAATTATGCATAAAAAATACAATAAATCAATATAAAAAAAACATTATACACACTACCATGTATTTGACACAAACACGCATGCATACTCTGTGTATATTCTCAAAGTTTTGTAATTATTTAAAGTCTGTGGTCAAATTGAGAATAAGTTAATATTGTTTGTCTTTAATGTTATTTGTTGTGTAGTCTTGGCGAAATCTGTGATTATAGAAGTATAATGAAGTCGTCGTAGCCTAAAGGATAAGACGTCCGGTGCATTCGTATGTAGCCATGCAACGGTGTTCGAATCCCGCAGGCGGGTACCAATTTTTCTAATGAATTACGTACTCAACAAATGTTCACGATTGACTTCCACGGTGAAGGAATAACATCGTGTAATAAAAATCAAACCCGCAATATTATAATTTGCGTAATTACTGGTGGTAGGACCTCTTGTGAGTCTGCACGGGTAGGTACCACCGCCCCGCCTATTTCTGCCGTGAAGCAGTAATGCGTTTCGGTTTGAAGGGTGGGGCAGCCGTTGTGACTATACTGAGACCTTAGAACTATATCTCAAGGTGTGTGGCGCATTTACGTTGTAGATGTCTATGGGCTCCTGTAACCACTTAACATCAGGTGGGCTGTGACCTCACCCACACAAAAGCAATAAAAAAAAACTTCAGAGGTGTCAAGGGACACCCGGATGGAACGAAGTTCCTTTCGATTAATTAGTGAAAGAATTGTAAATTTTTTTTGAAGTTATAATAATAAATTACGGCATTATGAAGAAGAAAAAAACAATACTATGAACTAAATTACTATTGTTGAAACGCTATCTCGAGAAACTGTACTCATTACGCGGACCAATCGGATACGAGCAATGTCACGCGATAAGCGCCTACACGTTGATTGGTCAGAATGACGGATCTAAAAAGTGTCGTGACAACTTTTCGTAAGAACTTTTTCCGTCTAGCCCCCTTTCATAACGCGCGATAAGGAACTTCGTTCCAAAACGTTTTTGACAATAGAACCATAATGCTTAAACTTTTAATTTCAATTAATTATAGTCGAATTTCGACTACTCAGGCACCGCTAGTAGTATTAATAAAACGAACATCAGTCTTTGAATCATACATTTATTTACAAAATAGATTTAGAATAAAACATTTATTTACAAATATAAAATCAGATATGTAAAACAATAGTGCAACAAAAAAAACAAAAACTTCATCTTCCATTGCTGCGTAATGTTGCGGGTATTATGATTTGGTATTTCGAAGTGTTCCCTCCATTTTCTAGTACAGCACGGAATAATGAAAACGGTTCAATCTTCTTCTTCACGACCAAGAATCTATTGGTAAGGAATGCGGGTATTTTATTATTTTTATGGACTTTTTGGCGGAAACGCGAGGTGTGAAGTTGTGCGATTTGTTTTATTTTGAGTATTTATTAGTGTTTCTTCAGGTTTAAATGTGTAATAACGGTGGTTTATTAACTGTTTAATATAGCTGTGAAAGTGCACAAATGTGGGAAAATGAAACAAAGCCGCTGGACGTAACTTCGCGGGATCCTCCAAAAAGTAACCACAGAAAAAATCTCTGTAAATGACCACCATTTCACTGAGACTATATTTCATTTAATTTCATCCCAGTTGATTAATGTCTCAAATCCATATTATCATTCTTCATAAAAATAAGAATATAAATTATAATGACATGACTTAAAGGTCTTAGTTACCAGGTCATAAAATCCCTTAAAATTTTTATTTTTTAAGGTTGTATTAAATTGAAGAATGAAAGGCTTTGACTGGATGACGCATATTCCGGGTTATACAAGAATATGTAACTTTAACCTCCTCGAGAGATACTGGTGGTAGGATCTCTTGTGAGTCCGCACGGGTAGGTACCACCACGAAAGCGCTTCGGTTTGAAGGGTGGGGCAGCCGTTGTAACTATACTGAGACCTTAGAACTCGTATCTGTGATCTCATCTCGTAGATGGGTGGACGAGCTCACAGCCCACTTGATGTTAAGTTGTTACTGGAGCCTATAGACATCTGCAACGTAAATGTCGCCACCTACTTTGAGATATAAGTCCTAAGGTCTCGGTGTAGTTACAACGGCTGCCCCACCCTTCAAACCAACACGCATTACTGCTTCACGGCAGAAATAGGCGGGGCGGTGGTACCTACCCGCGCGGACTCACAAGAGGTTCTACCACCAGCAAAGGCCACCTTTAGGTCACGATTACTTGATCACTTGATTAGTCCAGTGCGTGGAGCTTCGTGCACGAGGTCCTTCACCCTGAACAACAAGTTATGACGTATAGAGGAAGACGATGACGTCATAGTGACCTGTCCACGTCGCCGTAGCTCTTGGAAGCGAGGCCGGCGCTCTTGGCGCACTGGTGCAGCGCGGCGCGCTCCTCCTTTGTAAAGTCACTGCTGAACACCAGGTCCAGGTCGAAGGAGCCCGAGTCGAGGAACCGCCGCATCAGCCCCTGGGCCGCCCTCCTGAACTGCTTCGCGCCGCCGACATCGCTGCCCAGGCCGGCGCGGTTCACCTGATCCAGAGAAAAATGAGGTTTTTTTTTATGATTGAAAGATTACTGGTGGCCCGGAGACCTTTCCAGATTCACCAGGACAGGTGGGCGAGCAAAGGCTCAGTCAGGAGCGGTGCGATTAGCTAACAGACGCCCGATCGCCTCCGAAGGAAACCTAACAACTCGAAAAATGAAGTCCTGAATGCATGTACAATACATCGTAATTGCAAAGTGTATTTTTCCTTCCTAAGCTGATAGCCTTGAGAGGCTATTTCAGCTAACTACGCCCTAACGTGTGTAGATGAGCTCACGGGGCTCAAACCGGAGTGTTGCTAACACTGACCCTAGCAAGAGCCGTGCTTCGCAGAATCTACCACCGGATCGGAAACGCGACCCACTGAGAAGATCCGGCGAGAAACTCAGTGGGCTGTGTCTATGGGTTCATTTACTTGTCGAGCCTTTTGTCGCAAGCGACGGGTTCGACGAGGACGGTGACCGGTGCTTGTGGTGCCTAAAAGCACCGTTAATGGATCGGGAGGATCCGTAATGACGTGTTTGGGGCGACGTCGACTGCTTTCCATTCTGTCCGCAGGATCGGCTATGTAGTTACCGGCGGCCACGATGAGAGGGTTCTCGTGTCGTGCCGCTTTATCGAAGTGAAGAAAATACTGTTACTCGCTAGGGTTCAAGATAAATAAAAAAATCTACCGAAGTACAAGTTAACACTGTATTAGCACTTAGAACACTTAAAACACTCAACAAACACTTTAAAACTCTCAATTCGCTTCTTCCGCTTCGCTTCAGGTAATCCATTCGCTGTTTCGCTTCGAGTAGTTTCGATTACAGACTGACTGCGTGCCATCTCTACAACGCTATTTTTTTTTATTTATTTATTTGGGAAACAAACAGTACAAAACAAACATATAATATTTTAAAAAATATAGCTAAAACAATAACCAAATATGTTTCCACAATCAAAATCACATATAAGTAGAAAGTGAACAGAGAAGAGAAATTTAGAAATTTAAATTACAAAAAAACAAGAGCAACACAATACGCGCATATTATTTTGTACATCAACTAACACTATAAAACTATAATACTCATCAGACTAAATCACCTTATATATATTTTAAAATAGCTTTTCTATATGCTACAAGTGACAAGCAAAAGACGTCAGCATTAGAAAACTTAGCATCAAACAACCTACAAGATCTACGGACAAAAGAATTAGAAGCATATTTCGTTCGAATCGTTCAAATTAGAAGCATATTATAGTCGAGAAGAAATCCCTAGAATCGTCGAGAATATTCCATACATCTCTAGTATTGTGTTTCCGCTATCTGACAATAGATGGCGTTGTACTTCTCGAGCGTTCTAGATGCCACTAGGTCCTTCGATATTCGTTCGACTATCCGGCGATAGAGGGCGTTACTCTTACCGGCGTAACATTACTATATACTCGTACAGCACCGATGAACTAACACACAGACGTACCATTTGCATTTTAGGTTTGATTGGCTCCTCGATGCCCTGCGACTCCGCACCGAGCCCGCCGCCCTTCCAGCCCATCATCTTCATCATCCTGTAACAAACCAGATGAATACAAAGAGTTTTGAAGGTATTTTTTTTTTCAAAAATTGTCACATCTTTCCGTTGCTCGTGGCAGAATCTACCACCGGGTCGCGTTTCCGATCCGGTGGTAGATTCTGCACTGCTCTTGCTAGGGCCAGTGTTAGCAACACTCCGGTTTGAGGCCCGTGAGCTCACCTACACGTTAGGGCGAAGCTGACATAGCCTCTCAAGGCTATCAGCATAGGTAGGAAAAAAAAGTCTTCTTACTTGAGAGCCACACTGCTTTCGATCGGTGTGCCGAAGCTGACCTCCTTGCTGGCGGGTCCTGAGAAGTCACTCAGACTGATTCGGGCGTCACCTTGTGCTATCCACTGCTCCTTTACGATTAATATCACAGTTTGTTCGCTGAGACGCTAAAAAATAGGGTGCAGGAATTAAAGATCATGTGTTTATTTGGTGTTTTACTATTCATTGCCCTTGTAGGCAGACGAGCATACGATCCACCTGATAGTGAGTGGTTACCATCGCCCATGGACGTCAGCAATGCCAGGGGCAGGTAAGCCGCTGTCTACCGTTAAGTACTCTCCACATGCCTCGTTTGAAGAAGGACATGTCATAGCGCTCGGGAAATACCGTGGAGGGGAGCTCATTCCAAACCGGATGGTATGTGACAAAAACATACAATTTGAACAATTAAAAAAAAACGGAATCGCGACCCACTGACGAAATCCGTCGATAAAACCAGTGGATTGTGTCTACAGACATTTCCAGACAACATTTCTCTCATTACAATTCATATCGGAAATGTAATCTTCATTTATATGGTGTGACCGCTATTATAGGCCTGTCTATGAAGTTTAAAAGGTTAGCTGAGTGACAGGCAGCAGAATTGCACCTCCCTTGGTTTGCCGGTCCTGTCGTCACCCTACCCCATAACGCCAAAACTACTGATCTATCAGAGACTAGCTGTACCCGTCCTCTTCGCTGGGCATTTAAAATTAACATTATTATTTCTGACCCCCACAAAGATTCTCATCATTAACGCCCCCGTAACTGGTGTAGGGAGTCCAACACTCATATAAATATTAGCCTATGCATTAAGTACATGTATTTTATACATGAATACCAAGTTTCAAGTCAATCGGATGCACGGTTCAGTAGCTATAACGTAACATCCGTAAAAACCACCGTAGTTTTATATATTAGTATAAATAGATATAGATGCTGTACTTACAGTCCAGGCCAAGGCTTCAGCTGCACTTTTGGCTTCAGCTTTCGTCTCGCCCTGCCCTTCGGCCAATATTTGACCTCTAATACTATACACGCAGATACCGTTTTTGTATTTGAATTCAAATGGTAGCTTACACGCTTGGCAACTGGCTGAAATCAATTTAAAATTTGGATTTAATGTATTCTATGAAGCTCTGCTATTAACATTCCATTACATAAGATCATATCGTTGTTGTCAAACCAAAATCAGATTTTTACTTTTTGACCTTTTCGTATAGTTCACAGCCCTATCTACCATATAAAGAAAAACTGTTATGTGTCTATAGCTTTAATATTTATCTATAGCTTTCATTTGATATAGTTCTTAAAAATTCACATTCATATAAAATATTATATGTAAATATTTTTATTCGTTAATTCAAAATAGTTTTTGCATATAGCAGATTTTGGTTTGACAGTGATGATATGTAAGTACATAAGATCACATGTAATGTATTCTCATTTTCACATAAGGATTAATAAATGTATATATGGACGTATGCTTCCAAATATGCTCTCAATACGCTTTCACCATGCCCTCTTTACTTTCCTATGCATGCATGTAATCCTCACCTTGCATGTTCCATATTTTTCCAGCCCATGGTCTTATTAGTAGTACAAGCCTACCGTAACTAGTATTAAACATATCCTCGTGAAAATATTTTAAATCCAATCTTTCCATATTCATTATATCATTTATATAGCCTTTCGCGTCTAAAAGCGATTTTTCCTTTTGACTTTTAGCTGCAGTCCACTCGGACTGTGCTATTGGTTCTAAGTTTTCTTCTGTGTTTTCAATTGAATTATTGTTATCACTAGTCATTCGGCTTCCTTGGGGTACAAAATTAATTCTGGACGCTTTTGCCGGTGTACTGTTTTCGACTATACCGCCTGTCCGTTTGATCCCCTTAACCCTGTCCTCAGCCATGGTCGATGCTGCCACAAATGTTCGTTGTAGTTTACTTTTCTTTTCGTGGCGATACGTTTTCGCTACCTGAAATATAACAATGCAGTATGTAATCATCATCATTATGCTTTCCTATTACCCTCTGCTGGGGTGTAGGGCTCGAATCAAATTTTTCCATTTATATCGGTCTTGGGCAGTCTGTTCTAGCTCCTCCCACGTCATGCCCAGGACCCCTAGCTCCTGCTCCACCGAGCGACGCCAAGTTGCAGTATGTAATACTTAATGGTTTTTTCTTTTACTCACCCGTGACAACAATGTGGCTGTACTCTTTATCCATTATATGTTCATCAAATTTATTTAGTAGATTAAAGTTAATGTGATATTTAAAAAAGTTACAACAAAGACAGTTTGGTACTTCTTACATTACACTATCTTCTTCAGTTTGCACTTTCCTCAAATGAGGCTTGTGGAGAGTATTAAGTGATAGGCAGTGGCTTGGCTCTGCCTCTGGCATTGCTGAAGTCCATGGGCGACGGTAACCACTCACCATCAGGTGAGCCATATGCTTGTCTGCATACAAGGGCAAAAAAAATAATTTACAACATACTTTTACAGTCTAATGTCCTTTTTTTATTATATTATAAATTTGAATACAGAACTGTGTAAATAAACCAAGATAAATAAACATGGTAATAACAGAAAACAACCATCTGTCACTGTCATGTCATCTGGTCTATAACTAGAATTCCCTGGACTATAGGAACCAGACTGATATAAATATTTATATTCATTTTAAATATCTGCATATCTATCTATCTATCTATCTATCAGCCCATGGACGTCCACTGCTGGACATAGGCCTCCCCCAAGCCTCGCCACAAAGACCGGTCCTGCGCTGCCTGCATCCAGCGGATCCCCGCGAACCTCAATATCTGCATATATAGATACTAAATATTCAGACTGCAAGTGCTCTATTAATGGATTAGCTCATGTTCCATTTGTTGATGAATGGATGAAATGTGAGTTGAAAGTGTCAATTATCTTGCAGCATTAACCTATAGCTATTACAGTTTTAGGTCAGTTTGAAGATAATTTTTACCTCTTGTGATAGCTTAGACACCTCTTGCATAACTTCCTGTGGATATCTACAGCCTAAAAACTCCATATTCGCAAAGACCCTCGCCAGGCAAACAAGTCTTTCTTCAGGGTAATGTTCTTTCCATTTCTCCATAAAGGCTTTGCGTAGTTCCCAATGATCATTACTCTCGTGGTTTTCCTTGTACTTATTAATGTCCCAGTTCATGTTTGAAGACATTTTTATTTATGGTTTATGTTAGTATAACGATAAAAACTTCATATCAACACAACAAACAAATTTTTCATTGACGTATTTGAATCGACTTTCTTAAATGTATCACTTTTGAAAGGCAAAGGGAACATATCCCATACAAAGCCTAAAATTTTATTATTTATTTTTTAAAATATACCGTAATTATTTATTTTTATTAATAAACCTCTGCTGATACCGTAATAGCCGTATAAAAACCTCATAAATATATCAGTATTCTTTCAAAAAATTTAAAACCAAACATCATGTGGATTGAAATATAATACGTTAGCTGAGTCCGTAAACGTGAAGATATGCAGGATACAATCCACTTTGAAACATGAGGATAAAGTATTAATTAACTGTATTAAAAACATGAATGTAAGACACTACACCCTCGACAAAAGTCATTGCCTACCTTCAAAAATTACAAAAAGACCGACAGTATTTAACGCTTCGTCAAACAGAACGCGTAATTAGCGCGCGTCAGAGCGCTACACTATGACGCCGGGATGTGTTGTACTACTACGGTAACATACCGTCAAACAGAGCGCCAGTGCTATGAGCGCTATAGCGCTGGCGGCGTATGATACCGTAGTAGTACAACACATCTCGGCGTCATAGCGCAGCGTTAGTTTAGCGCTCTGACGCGCGCTAAGTACCTGATCTGTTTGACGAAGACTTTAGGCGTAACAAAAAAAAAAATATAAAGATTTTTTTTCAGGGAAAACTACATCCCAATTCCAAAAGAGAGCATAACATTACTCATGCAGCTGTTGTAATATTTCAGATTATGACATTTACTTCAGTATCATTGCCACGACGCGACATGTATGTAGTTCCAGAATAATTCTTCTAAGGAACTACATGTAAAAACATGTATATTAAACATGTGTATACTTTAAATAGGAACTAAAACGGCGACCCTAACTAAAAAAATTATTTTTAATAAAAAAAAATCTAATGTTCCTGATAAAGATAATAATATGTCAAAGTTAAAAAATCATTCTATTGTAATTTTCAAGTGGTTCGGACGTCACTTATGCTAGCGAAAATTACGTTGTAATCTTCCGTTACATATATAAATACAGGTCAATCTTATAAAAGCACGCTAGGCTTTGAAAGAATACTGAGTAGACTCGAATCATGTCAATCTTAACAATGCATTAGTTGACTTGTAATGCGTTGTTGAAATACGTTAAGGAGTAAAAAACTTTAACGGCATACTAACAGTTTAAGGGAATCCATAAAAGTAACAGTATCTGTAGAAGCTAATTAAGATATCTATCTTGAGGCTCTCACTCGACATTTTGGTGCTGGAGAGCATCTTTGCACGACAATCTCAGCTAAAAATGGATTCTTTGTATGGGTGATACGCCTGATGGTAGGTGCTCATGGATATGCAATGCCAGGGGCTTAGCCAAGCCGCTCCTTACCCTTCGCACACGTCGCTTGAAGAAGAACATCCCAAAATACCTTTGCAACAAGTTCATTCATATGCCGAATGATGCGTCAAAAAACATATTTCAAACACTCATAGTGGTTCTAGGTAGTATAGATGAACTCAGAGGCGATGCGATGTTAAAGACGTCATGACGAGATAATCAAGCAATTCCTTAGTTGCACTGATTATTACATTTTTTCAATAAATATACACTTGAAATGAATATCTATAGGGTAAGAAATGTCTTTTTTTTGGTATTTACCATAATTTATTTAAATTAAAACATAGTGAATTATTTTGATAGCAGTAGGTATAATCCTTTAATTTTATTTACGAGCTATAAATGTCTAGTGATAAGTCAAGTTCAGGTTTTTTAGTTCACTATGATTAACAATAATATTTATTTTTGAAAGGTTTTTCTTAAGCTTAGGAGATTACTTTCCAGTTTTACCAAGGTGGGTGAGCAAGAGCTCGGCCAGGAAGGGTGAGATTTGCTAACAGCTACTCTAGCGCCTCCAAAGGAGACCCAACAACTTGAGACTAGCTGTTTGGCGAATGAATCTACTACCTGATCGCAATCGCGACCCGCTGAGAAGATACGGCTAGAAACTCAGTGGGCTGATGTTTAGGATATAGGTCTCCTTCCCATTCTCATAACTTTGCTTTGTATTCATACGCGTTCCAGACAAACTGTTGCATCAAAACAAATATTCAACAAACTCAAGCATTGATTGTAACTATCTCTATTCCACTCATAGAAATCAAATAAGACAAAAAATCGAGTCACCTGATCTAGCGGTCATTATGTTGACTCTGAAACGCGAATTTACATTTCCTTCAAATCTGTTTCGGCCGTTCCGGGGTGCACTTGTTAACCAAATAAATCAGAAAAACTGCCAATAAATTATATTATGCCTTAATTGAATAATAATCACTGCTCTAACGCGGAAAAAGGAAACGCACTTTATTTTTTTAAAGTGTTCATCTAGTGTTAAAATAAAAATAATTTCAACTGATTACGTTCATATGTGGTCCAAAATGAGTTTTTTTGAACATATCAGCGGTTCCGACGTTTCTCGTAGAGCTAGTGATGCATCTAAAGATGATTCGGACAGTGACAGCTCAGAGGCATTCGAAATAGAATTCGAAGAAGTAATTTATTTTATACCGGTCTGCGTTCTCTTGGACTATTTGAGAACAATATTATTATTTTTGGAAAGTTCTAAAGTTATTATAACGTTCACGAATATTTCGCGTTTCGATTTATATTTTTTGAGGAATATTGCGCAGGATAACAGCAATCTTAATTGCCAGTATTTTAGTGAAGACTGCAAAAAGATCTGCAGGAAAATTTCGCGTATTTTGGAAAGTGAACGGGAAGTGTATAGGTTGGACTGCGTCTTTAAAATTAAATATGGTAATAAAAAGTAAGTATTTAAAACTATCTTACTGCTGTGTAAGTCGAAATAATTTATTGAAAAAATAACTTTATTTTTAGTGATAATAAAATCATTTTTTTATTTAAACTAACTTGTTTCTAGTGCTGGCAACTCTTTTATTGCTATTTTTAAAGTCAACTGTTAACTGTGATTGAATTAAATAATTTAATCAACAATATTGTATATAAGTATGTACATAAAATCATAGATAATTCTCTCTCAAAATATAAGATAGCTTAAAACACTTCTTTCCATCTAAACACAACAAGCCCAATATAAAAAGTATGTATAATATCTACTATATTATCTACTATATATATAATATATTATAATATAAAACATTAAGCCATGCTAGCTTTAAAACTAAATCAGGTATACATATCTAATTTAAATTGGATGAAGCTGTCACTTATGCCATATAATATTATGTTCAACTAAGCTTAATTACATTCCTGCCAAATACTCCTTTAATGGACACAAAAAGAAAAATTTGAAACTTTACAATCACAAAGCAGTGCACAAAGTTGTATTGAATATTAGGAAAAAAAATATCTATATAATTATTATAATCAATTAAGTATTTGTACTAATCACCCTTGTGCCAGTGTGGAATGATGGAGTTTCATCACTCATCCATTGGAACACAATCTAGTCTTTTAAATAATTGTCAATTAGATCCTTTCAAAGTAACATAACTTTCTCTTAAGGCATGATCATAGACACTAAACATTGCTGACTCAATACAATAATTGTTTAAAGATCATAATACCTATAAATAATTTAAATTATAAAGCTCAATAATATTATAATGGTCATAAAAAAGGTCACATAATTTAAATGTTTAAATTGCTATTTTTTTGTTTTGTTTAATAATATAATGGAACTAATTGAGTTTAACTAAACAAGATTGAATTAGGTTCATACGTCTAATGTTTATGTGCATAAATTCTATACTAAATAGGTCATTTTTAAACCAATCTCTTGCATAGGTGCATGGTAAACTTCTACTTGTCTGACTGTGTATTCTCAGTCATAACAATATGTAGTAGTTATTAATAATCTATCAGATGTTTTGATGAAAAAAAACTTATACCAAAATATAATAATAATGCTAATTTATAACAAGAACATAAATAATACCATTATTATTTAAAAGTTTAAAATAGCATCTTTCAGAAATGCTTTCAAGCAAAACCAGACACTGTCCTCCTGGCTACTCAACTACATTCAATGAAGCTCGTTGTTTTTTACCAGAAAAACTGATAAAGCTTTGATTTTTAAAATGAATGAATACTCTGTTAAAATGATCTGATGTACGCATTGAGCTTACAAAGTTCTTGCCTTTCGTTTGAATACGGCCCTGTCTATCGTACTATCTATAGACACATCATCTATTTTGCTAACAAAATATTGGGAAAATGCTGTTTTGACTATATCAACCTATGTCACTAGCAAACAACAACCACATTCATAGGAATCAAAAAAAAATTATGTTATTAATAAAATTATAAATTAGTAATTGTAATTAAGTTTCCTGTTCTTATTTATTTCTTTTGGTAAATAAGCTACTCATAGTTGGAACTAACTCACTAATAATTTATATTTCAACCAACATGCTCACAAGGATATTGTACTACAAAAAAAAGTTTATTAACGAATCAAGATACATTCCGCCGATAAGTAGACAGTAAGTAACTATTGTTTCATGTATTATAATATAATTACAAAAATCTATTCCAATATTTATTTATTTTTAAATGCTTAGATGAGTGGACGAGCTCACAGCCCACCTGGTGTTAAGTGGTTACTGGAGCCCATAGACATCTACACCGTAAATGCGCCACCCACCTTGAGATATAAGTTCTGAGATCTCAGTATAGTTACAACGGCTGCCTCACCCTTCGAACCGAAACGCACTACTGCTTCACGGCGGAAATAGGCGAGGTGGTGGTACCTATCCGTGCGGACTCCCAAGAGGTCCTACCACCAGACATCAAAGGAAAAACAAAATTGTTATTTTTATTTAATTCCGAGCATTTTCATATTTATCTACCTTTTAAACCTTCTCTGGACTTCGACAAATAATTCAAGACCAAAATTAGCCAAATCGGTTCAGCCGTTCTCCAGTTTTAGCGAGACTAACGAACAGCAATTCATTTTTATATATATAGATAAAGATAATTTAGTAATTATACAATATTTTTTTGGTAGAGGCATCATTGACGTGCTGTCCATAATTCTTTTTAACTTTAGAGTCATCATTATGTTACATAGTGCAGACCCATTACTCAAACTCAAACGCGTCTAATCTCTCTTGTCTTGTAGTGATCTGACGCGAACTCAGCTGTAGGCAGCGGTAGGTTATTGAGCAGACAGGCAGATAATCGGCATAAAATTACAATCGATTCCACGATGATCATGATCGTCGATTTCACAATCGAGTCTCGTTTCGATTATTTCCAACTCGATACCGCTTGTAATGACTTACGGAGCCGAGACGTGGACACTCACAGTACAGTTGGTCCGTCAGCTCGAGGTCGCTCAGCGAGCCATGGAAAGAGCCATGCTCGGAGTTTCTCTGAAGGATAAAATCCGGAATGAGATTATTCGACAGAGAACTAAAGTCATCGATATAGCTCAAAGAGTCAGCGAGCTGAAGTGGCAGTGGGCTGGCCATATATGCCGTAGGACTGACGATCGCTGGAGCAGACGGGTTCTCGAGTGGAGACCGCGCAGCGGAAGACGAAACGTGGGACGCCCCCTGGCTAGGTGGTGCGATGACCTCCGAACGGTGGTCGGCAAGAAGTGGATGAGGAGAGCCGTAGACCGGGCTCAGTGGTGTGGATCGGGAGAGGCCTATGTCCAGCAGTGGACGACTGTGGACTGTTGATGATGACCGCTTATTGTCGCTATAAGCGGCCGCGACTATTCCTTTACGATTATTTATGCATCTCAAAGCCGCGTTCATTGATTTTATTTATTTATTGCTTAGATGGATGGACGAGCTCACAGCCCACCTGGTGTTAAGTGGTTACTGGAGCCCATAGACATCCACAACGTAAATGCGCTACCCACCTTGAGATATAAGTTCTAAGGTCTCAAGTATAGTTGTAACGGCTGCCCCACCCTTCAAACCGAAGCGCATTACTGCTTCACGGCGGAAATAGGCAGGGTGATGGTACCCACCCGCGCGGCCTCACAAGAGGTCCTACCACCAGTAATTTATTTAATTGGTAATTTGCCGCAAACAATAACAACAACGCGACCGCTATCTAAGCAACACATCTAAGCAATAAAAATAAAAAAAATTGGGCACTAGTTGCGAGTGACTGGTCGCCAATTGAATAATGACCCAATCTCGTAGCACTACATAGTATAAAACAAAGTCGCTTTCTCTGTCCCTGTGTATGCTTAAATCTTTAAAACTACCCAACGGATTTTGATGCGGTTTTTTTTAATAGATAGAGTGATTGAAGAGAAAGGTTTATATGTATAATAACATAGATTAAATAGTGGAGAAATTAATAATAAATTACAGTTTCCTAAGCGAAGCGAGGGCGGGTCGCTAGTATCTTACAATCTGTAAACGATGGTCAGGAATCAGGAAGTCTTTTGGCATTATTATCTGACCTAATCATCCGTGAACGCATCCCTTCAATTTGTTTGGTTAATGATGTTTTAATAAAATTAAGGGCGCGCTCCTACAGATAGGAGTCGAAGGGGTGGCGGCTCTTCTCTCCGAGGGTGGAGCAACGCCCGGTGCAAGGGGGAGGCTGGACACCCCTGACCCATATCGACGGGAGACCGACACATGCGCACCTAATAACAGGTACGTGAAGTGACGAAGATCTTTATTGGCGTGCCAATGGAACTTTCCAGATTTATGTTACGAGCGATTCGCGGTTTTTCGTCGAAGCTACAGCATTGTAAGTCTGCGTTGACGATTAGAAAAACAAAACGTAAGCTAAATACTACTTTAAACAAGAGTCACCCGGATGGAACGAAGTTCCTTTCGATTAATTAGTGAAGGAATTGTAATTTTTTTTTTAAGTTATAATAATAAATTACGGCATTATGAAGAAGAAAAAAACAATGCTATGAACTAAATTACTATTGTTGAAACGCTATCTCGAGAAACTGTACTCATTACGCGGACCAATCGGATACGAGCAATGTCACGCGATAAGCGCCTACACGTTGATTGGTCAGAATGACGGATCTAAAAAGTGTCGTGACAACTTTTCGTAAGAATTTTTTCCGTCTAGCCCCCTTTCACAACGCGCGATAAGGAACTTCGTTCCAAAATTTAACTAAAAACATTCCCATTTGTCGTAGAATTTGATTAGAAATTCGATATTCTACGCACTGTAAATTTTGGAATCATTAAAAAAAGTAAACAATATGAAATATTAAGTGGATCGTCGTTGTCAAACCAAAATCTGCTATGTGGACTTTTTGAGATTTTTACTTTTTGAACTTTTCGTATAATTCACAGCCCTATCTACCGTATAAAAAAAACTGTTTTGTGTCTATCTATAGCTTTAATATTTATATATAGTTCTTAAAAATTCACTTTCATATAAAATTTTATACGAAAACTAGCGACCCGCCCTCGCTTCGCTTCGGAAACTGTAATTTATTATTGATTTCTCCGCTATTTAATGGATGTTATTATACATATAAACCTTCTTCTTCAATCACTCTATCTATTAAAAAAAGCCAAATCAAAATCCGTTGCGTAGTTTTAAAGATATAAGCATACATAGAGACAGAGAGAGCGACTTTGTTTTATGCTATGTAGTGATGTTTTAACTCGTTAATTCATAATAGAGTTTTTGGACATAGCAGGTTTTGGTTTGACAACGACGGTATATAATACGTATGTGTGTGTATGTGTGTGTCTAGCTATGATATTTAATACTGACACAGAGTTAATTGAATCACGTGGGATGATGGGTGCTCCGCGCATGCGTGTCAGGTGTGTTTGATGCACCTCCTCGGGGGGCGACAACCGATATTGATTCACGACCCTTGTATCACCGCTCTGTCCGTGTCTATAGCAAACCCGACGGCTACTTGTTGTCCCAGGCGAGTGACGGATGCGATGCGATGCGTTTTCATTACTATGCGAATGCTATGTAAATCTATACTTCTATATCTATACTTATCTATACTTAACATTATAAAGATGAAAGATTTGTTTGTTTGTTTGTATTGAATAGGCTCTGAAATTACTGAACCGATTTGAAAAATTCTTTTACTGTTTGAAAGCTACACTATTCCCGAGTGACATGGGCTATAATCTTTTTTGAAAAAAATTAGGGATCCTTACTAAAACTCCAATAATGTAACCCACAGTGTAAAAAAATTACCTAAAATATTCTTTACATCGCGTGCCCTGCGAAAATTATTGATGATAGAATATAATAATGTACTATGACTTTGTAGAACACATTATTATTTACAAAAAGTGTCGCGACAGCATATTATGTCAACTATTCTAATAAGTGATTTTTTTTATTTTAAAAAACAAAACAACGTCAAATATCGTTGAGTTTTTGTTAAAGTCCCGAGCTGACCCGGAGCGGGCCGCTAGTATGTTATAAACGGGAAGTCGTAGTGGGTAGTCCAAAGTTTAATTGAATATGCAATTTCGAAAAGGGCACATCTCTGAAAAAAATAAAATGTTCAGGAAATGAAAAAAAAAAACTGATTATTTTCTAAAGCAGTGTAAAATTTAAAATATTAACTTTTGAGATATATTTTAGTGTTAATTAACAATTGGAAATTACAGGAATTACTAAAAAATGGGTGTAGGTAAGCCTCAAAACTACATGTATATGAAAAAACGTATCTATATATTAATACGAGAAGCAAAAACTTTCCCTTTTTACGAAAATTGCGCGGACGGAGGAGTATGAAATTTTCCATACTTACAGAGAATATAGAGAAGAAGTGCACAATGCTAATTTTTTTTTAAAATAATGCATAAAAGATACATTAAATCAATATAAAAAACATTACACACACTACCATGTATTTGACGCACACACGCATGCATACTATTTATTTATTGTCAAACTTTTGTTCTTGACGTCTGTGGTCAAATTGAGAATAGATTAAATATTGTTTGTCTTTATTAATGTTTTTCGATAGTGTAGTCTTGGCGAAATCTGTGATTATAGAAGTATAGTATGAAGTATAGTTTGGAAATAGAATCATAATAGTGTACAAAGTTATAATTTCAATTAATTATAGTCGAATTTCGACTATCGGGCGACCACTAGTATCATGTATAATAACATCCATTAAATAGTGGAGAAATCAATAATAAATTACAGTTTCCGAAGCGAAGCGAGGGCGGGTCGCTAGTACGTTATCCGGTCACCGTTCTCGTCGAACCCGTCGCTTGCGACGAAGGGCTCGACGAGTAAATTAACTCTCAGACACAGCCCACTGAGTTTCTCGCCGGATCTTCTCAGTGGGTTGCGATTCCGATCCGGTGGTAGATTCTGCGAAGCACGACTCTTGCTAGGGTTCGTGTTAGCATCGTCGTCAGGTTTGAGCCCCGTGAGCTCACCTACTAGTTACGGTTACGCTGGAATAGCCGCTCCAGGCTACCAGATTAGGAAGGAAAAAAAAAAAGTATGTTATAAACGGGAAGTCGTAGTGGATAGTCCAAAGTTTAATTATTTTTGTCGTTTAAAAAACATTCGTGCGTTATTGGGTGAATTGACTGCCGGTTCACGTTGCGTTAAGTGGTTACCGGAGTGCCTAGATATCGTAATGTCACCGTACTACCCGTACGGCATGAGGTCTAAATCTTAATAGTATACTTTAATATAACGCAACGGCTGCCCCACCCTTGAAAGCGGAACGCATAACCGCTCCGCAGCCGAAATATACAGGGTGGTGGTACCTACCCGAGCGGGATTAAAGTTATAATCTTAATCTCTATATATAACAATTAATTGCTGTTCGTTAGTCTCGCTAAAACTCGAGAACGGCTGGACCGATTTTGCTAATTTTGGTCTTGAATTATTCGTGGGAAGTCCAGGGAAGGTTTAAAAGGTAGATAAATATGAAAATGCTGGGAATTAAATAAAAATAACGATTTCTGTTTTTCCTTTGAAGTGTCCCCAGTCGGACGGATTCCTTTTGTTTTAAAAAAAATTATACAAAAGTTTAGGTCTTTTATTTACCGATTGAGGCACCACGAAGTCTGCCGGGTCAGCTAGTACATAATAAAATATATTAATATTTGTTCAGAGTGGGTTCAGGTTGATGCTTATGACTTATACATAATAATAATTGGATATTTAGATCGAATTGGCGTGAAAATAAAGAGATTAACTGATAACTTACCTGGTGTGAATTACATTGAGTTTTTTAAAGCGTCACCACCAAGAAAAGTCATTAAGAATAATAACTTTATATGTATAAGTATTACAACCTTGTAACCCGTGAGAAAATATAAAAAAGCTCGGAATTATATAAAAAAACAAACAATTTTGTTTTTCCTTTGATGTGTCCACTTGATGTGTCTTTTATTTATCGATTGAGGCACTACGAAGTCTGCCGGATCAGCTAGTGATTAATAAAATTATGATTTTTGCGACTTTAATTTAATTACATAATGTTATTCCTTCATCGTGAAAGTCATTCGTGAACATTCCAAAAGGGTGATAGTTTATTTGGCTTAAGCGATATCTTTGCAACTTTACAAGAGAACCATTTAATATTAAAAAGTTGTAAAAAATATCATAACAAAAAAAAAAAAACTTCAGCTATTTGAATGGGGTAAACTTAATTGAAGTTCAATTAAAAACATCGTATTGTTTATGCTATAGCCAAATAAAATGTATCTTTAGTTAAACTAGTAGTCCCGCAGTAGTCGAAATTCGACTATAATTCATTGGAATTGTAAGTTTGTACACTATTTTGATTGTATTTTATACTTCGATAATCACAAATTTCGCCAAGACTACACTATAAAAAATATTAACAAAGACAAACAATATTTAATCTATTCTCAATTCGACAACAGACGTCAAGAACAAAAGTTTGACAATAAATAGTATGCGTGCGTGTGTGCGTCAAATACATGGTATGTAGTGTGTGTAATGTTTTCTTTATTGATTTAATGTATCATTTATGCATTATTTAAAAAAAAAAAATTGCGTTATGCACTTCTTTATATTCTCTATAAGTGTGCAAAATTTCATACTCCTCCTTCCGCGCAATTTTCGTAAAAAGGGATACTAAGTTTTTGCTTCACGTATTAATATATAGATGTCGCGTATTAAGCGGAATGTCGCTCGTCGATTTGTCAGGATTCGAACACCGGCTCAATAGCATCGCTCGATACGAGTGCAATGAGAGAGTTTTATCTTTTACGTTGATTTTAATGAGTTTTCTTGAGTATAAAAACTGCTGAGTTGAAAAGGCTTTGGATTGGGCGTTTTAACGTTAATTAAGCTGTTTCGCTACCCATCAGTCACGTTAAAAAAAAGGAGTTTAATCTATGTAATAATATCTACGCATCTTTAGAATAAAATAAAAAAAAATTAAAATAATTGAGTTTTATACTTGAAGTCGTCGTGGCCTAAAGGATAAGACATCCGGTGCATTCGTATCTAGCGATGCAACGGTGTTCGAATCCCGCCGGCGGGTACCAATTTTTCTAATGAAATACGTACTTGACAAATGCTCACGATTGACTTCCACGGTGAAGGAATAACATCGTGTAATAAAAATGAAACACGCAAAATTATAATTTGCGTAATTACCGGTCGTAGGACCTCTTGTGAGGTTTGAAGGGTGGGGCAACCGTTGTAACTATACTTGAGACCTTAGAACTTATATCTCAAGGTGGGTGGCGTATTTACGTTATAGATGTCTATGGGCCCAGTAACCACTTAACACCAAGCAATAAAAAAAAACGCATAAGACCTTAAACAACAGTGAACACCGCCATTTTGAATTGCAGCCAACGCCCAGCACTTCACGCAGCCGTACATCTTCCTATTTTCCTAGAATTCTCGCTGCAACCGCGTTATTGATCGCAGTCTAGATAGCTGTAGGTACCTCGAACTAGGTCGGGACAGGTCTGCCCCTCCCAGATCAAAGGGGTAGGTAGGTTTGAAGTTGCCCTGTAGTGGGATGCGCCGCCATTATTTGCGTGCCGCGTAATTTGATATGCCCCGGGATGCATTATCGATCCGCCCGGGCTGAAACTTGACCGCGAATAAGGTCGCGGGGTGGTTTCGCCCGACGAGGAAGCACTGATGCGTTTATCATAGCTTAATTTATTTATAGAATGCAGGGATCGAAGGAAATGTTTGTGAGCTAATATCTATCTATATATATATAAAAATGAATTGCTGTTCGTTAGTCTCGCTAAAACTCGAAAACGGCTGGACTGATTTGGCTAATTTTGGTCTTGAATTATTTGTGGAAGTCCAGAGAAGGTTTAAAAGGTAGATAATTTGATGTGGGGGACACAGTCGGAGGGATTCTTTTGTTTGTTTTAAGTTTTAAGTTTATTTTATAGAAAAGTTTAGGTCTTTTATTTATCGATTGAGGCACTGCGAAGTTTGCCGGGCCAGCTATTACGTAATACTTAAAGCCCCTCACTATGTGGGATTCTGTTTAAATGACGGATATTTGACACGACACTAGTCTATCCCTGTAGATGATGACCACTTAAATCCTCATCGGCCGTCGTCACATGCTTTCCTGCAAATGATCCACGCTTTTTTTTTTTTTTTTTTTTTTTTTTTTTTTTTTTTTTTTTTTTTTTTTTTTTTTTTTTTTTTTTTTTTTTTATTGCTTAGATGGGTGGACGAGCTCACAGCCCACCTGTTGTTAAGTGGTTACTGGAGCCCATAGACAACTACAACGGAAATGCGCCACCCACCTTGAGATATAAGTTCTAAGATCTCAGTATAGTTACATCGGCTACCCCACCCTTCAAACCGAAACGCATTACTGCTTCACGGCAGAAATAGGCGGGGTGGTGGTACCTACCCGTGCGGACTCACAAGAGGTCCTACCACCAGTGATTACGCAAATTATAATTTTGCGGGTTTCATTTTATTACACGATGTTATTCCTTCACCGTGGAAGTCAATCGTGAACATTTGTTGAGTACGTATTTCATTAGAAAAATTGGTACCCGCCAGCGGGATTCGAACATCGGTGCATCGATACACACGAATGCACCGGACGTCTTATCCTTTAGGCCACGACGACTTTAGGCCACGACGGCTTTTATTTTATTTTGCGTGATTACTGGTGGTAGGACGTCTTGTGAGTCCGCACGGGTAGGTACCACCACCCCGCCTATTTCTGCCGTGAAGCAGTAATGCGTTTCGGTTTGAAGGGCGGGGCAGCCGTTATATTGTAAAAAGTTGACTTAGAACTGTCTCTAGGTGGGTGGCGGCATTTACATTGTCTAGGGCTCCGGGAGGTCTATGGGCTCCGGTAACCACTTAACACCAGGCGGGCTGGGAGCTCGTCCACCCATATGTGCATAAAAAAAAAAGCTTGGGTGCAGTATTCACATTATCAATATCTACTCCGTAGCACTGAGGACGGTGTGAGGGATTGTTTAATGCCAGATATAAACTTAAAGCTCCTAACGGGCACCGAAAAAAAATCCGCCCAGTACTGGAATTTTACTTAATCTAATAGATTATATAATTTGTTTTCCAAAATTAAAATTATTAATTTATTGGTGAAACTTTAATATATGTTTAAACTAGCGGACCCGGCGATGGCGGAGCGGCGGCGTTGGCGAAATTCCTCATTATCAATTTCCATTATTAAAATAATAATTCAATACAACACTGTGTACCCGCGCAAGCGACGAAACCAAACTATATGGTTTGTTCTCGTAGCTCCACTGCTGCCCGTGCATCGCTCGATCGCCCGTTTCGTGCCCGTCGCTATACTGTACAATGCTTTTGTATACATCGCCGTCGCGCGGCCCCGCCATCGCTCAGCCATCGCAAGTTTCGTGCCCGTAGACTTGGTGTAAATCTCATCGATCTATTACCAATAATGGTGGTGGTGGTGGTAATAGATCGATGGTAAATCCACCACACACCCATCCATCCACAAAAGCAGACTATCGTCGTCTTTCCATTCGCCTTTTCGTGTGCTTGCATTAGAACAATTAAAACGTCTCATTAATTCTGATCAATTACAGAGCTACGAAATACAGAACTAACAGCTGGCACCGACGGAGCATTGCCGTCACGCCACTACCGCGAAACGATCTTGGATTTTATGAACGACGAGACCCGACTAATTTTAGAGTACCCTCGTTTGACGAGCGAACAAGTTAATTACATATGCAAGTTACTGTCGTCGTGTAATATGGATCGGACCGACGACCTCTGTGTGACGTTTCAGCGGGTATTGGAGACTTGTGTCCAGGATCACGACTACAACCTCACTGTTGCCACCAATGAAGACGAAACAAGGTTAGGTGGTTTTCAACACGTCATCTCGGATCTTCCCGATCCAATAACGGTGCTTTTAGGTACCTCAAGCGCCGGTCATTGTTCTCGTCGTACCCGTCGCTTGCGACGAAGGGCTCGACGAGTAAATTCTCTCGGATCTTCTCAGTGGGTCGCGTTTCCGATCCGGTGGTAGATTCTGCGAAGCACTGCTCTTGCTAGGATTCGTGTTAGCAACGTCGTCAGGCTTGAGCCCTGTGAGCTCACCTACTAGTTAAGGTTACGCTGAAATAGCCTCTCAAGGCTATCAGCTTAGGTAAAAAAAAAGTGGTTTTTATGATACCAGATCGTATCTGCTTAGTTCCTTACCTTTGTTATTGAGTTTATTTGGGAAATCTAATAATACAAAACGCAACCGTTATACTACACAATATGGACCTCATGTTTCAAGCACTTTTACTGGTGGCAGAATCTCTTGTGAGTCCGCATGAGTAGGTACCACCACTCTGCCTATTTCTGCCGTGAGGCAGTAATGCGGTCCGATTTGAAGGGTGGGGCAGCCGTTGTAACTATACTGAGACCTTAGAACTCATATCTCAAGGTGGGTGGCGTCATTTACGTTGTATGTGTCTATGGGCTCCGGTAACCACTTAACATCAGGTGGACCGTGAGCTCGTCCACAATCCTAAGCTGTAAAAAAAACTATGTCGTATATTAAAGACTAGCGACCCGCCCTCGCTTCGCTTCGGAAACATTAAAACACACATGAAATCAAAAAAATAAAATAATTTTTTTTTTAAAAAAAGTAGCCTATGTTCATCAGGGACAATGTCGGCTTCTAATGGAAAAAGAATTTTTCAAATCGGTCCAGTAGTTTCGGAGCCTATTCGAAACAAACAAACAAACAAATTTTTCCTCTTTATGATATTAGTATAGATAGCTGAACAAAAACCAAACAACTTTCCGTCATTAACACTATTAAAAAGTGAACAGAGAAAAAAAACGGCCATTATTAAATTAAAGTTGTTAAATAGCAACAAAACACAACAATAGCACATATATTATACACAAATCCATACTTTTTTGACACCGCCTGCACGCACAAAAAAGTGTCACGTTCCGCCTGAACCTGAGCGTGCAAGCGAGAGCACAAAACAAGCGATAGAGAGGCACGATCGACCCAAGCGTTAATATATCGAAAAAAAAAAGTAATTTTCAATTAAGCCCCTTCCTTGTATTATACAAAATAATAATAATTTTTTGTTTAAATCTATTTAAATATTTCAGTTGCGCTGTTTTAGAGAAGATACCCAGGGCTGGAAAACGAAATGCTGAAGCTGAGTAAGTATGATTCATTACAATGTATTTGTGTTAGCGTTTTATTCGGGCGAAGTAATTATTAACGACTACTTTATACAATCTGCTACGTACTATTAGTAAAATTATAATAATCAACGCAGGTTGGAGGGTAACGGTAAGCAGCGGCTTGGCTTTGCCCTTAGCACTGCTGACGTCCATGGGCGATGGTGACCATTCATCATCAAACAGTCCACGTCATTACGGTTCCTTCCGATCCATTAAGGGTTCTTTTAGGTACTTAAAGCACCGGTCACCGTCCTCATCGAACCCGTCGCTTGCGACGAAGGGCTCGACGAGTAAATTAACCCACAGGCACAGCCCACTGAGTTTCTCGTCGGATCTTCTCAGTGGGTCGCGTTTTAGATTCGGTGGTAGATTTTGCGAAGCACTGCTCTTGCTAGGGCCAGTGGTAGCAACACTCCGGTTTGAGCCCCGTGAGCTCACCTACAGGTCGAGGAGAAGCTGACATAGCCTCTCAAGGGTATCAGTAAGCTGATACGGGCCGTATGCTCGTCTGCCTACAAGGGCAATAAAAAAAGGAAATAATAATTATTACTCATTTACCTAAAGCTTATTAGGGTATTTCAGTTATGACACTTGTAATAATTTTTAGGGTCTCAGATTCGTCATCTAACAGTTGCGAGATGGATACCAGGAGTAGAGCCGAGGGAGAGCCGGGCACGTCCGGGTATGAACTCACGTACAATAAACATTAGTCTAGATAGTAGAAAAGCACGAATTAATTGCTTTTGTATTATTATTTTTTGGTTACCTCTTGCATGACACCATCCATATTTTTTTTGTTTTGTTTAATTTTTCAGTACCCCCCAGACAGCGTCGGAGCTTTTATTGCCTTTAAAACGAATCGATTTCAAACTCGGCTCGAACAGGTCGGACATTGACAGTGTCGGTGACAGTAAACCAGTCAAGCCGAAATATCGGCTGGGCAGGTGGCAAATAAAATTACTAAACGACATGTCCGTCCCGGTAAAGTGCAATAAGGCTTTGAAGTAAGTAGTTGCACCGAAAAAATACGTTTCCATTGCTGCTCGGCTTAAACAAGGTCATTCACCTCACTCCTAATTTTGCTTACCATTGCTTGTTATATTGAAAAAAATTCTAATGCAATTTAATAATAATAAGAGTATTAATATAATCTTCCCCCTTAATTTTAATCTTAAGGTAATCTTTGGCAGAATTATATTGCTTTCATTGTCGCGGGCTTTTTATACTCATTACTTCTGTCAGCAAATCCCACCCTACCTGGCTGAGCCTTTGCTCGCCCATCTGTCCTGGTGAAACTGGAAAGGCCTCCGGGCCACCAGTAATCTTTCAATCATTTAAAAAAAAACTCATTTACTTATAATGAAGAAGTCAGTAGACGTACTATCTATTTTAATAGTAGTAGTTTTATTTTTTCAAATGGAAAGGCAAAGGTATCACACCATACAGCTTAATCTTTTATATATAGTTTTTTTATTAAATATGATATTATGAAATGAAATGAAGCTGATTAATATGAAGCGTCGTGGCATGGCATGAAATGAAATGAATTAAAATGAGATGAGATGATATGGGATGAAATATAATGTCAATAAAATGGTGGTCGTTTACTGAGATTTTTTTCAGTGGACTTTTTGGAGGATCCCGAGAAATTACATCCAACGGCTTTGATTCATTCTCCCACATTTGTGTACCTTCACAGATATTAAACAGTTATCTATTTTAGGATGATGGAAAATATGGGATGGAACGGTGGAGCCCTGGGAGCGAGGGGCAATGGGATAACAGAGCCATTGGTACCTCAGCTCAGAATGGTGAGTGCATCATGACCCCCGCAACACACCTGATATGACATCGTCGATTTATTTGTCATTTTGTTTCACGAATATTTTTTTTCCTACCTATTCTGATAGCCTTGAGAGGCTATTTCAGCTTCTCCTTGACGTGTAGGTGAGCTCACGGGGCTCAAACCGGGAGAGTTGCTAACACTGGCCCTAGCAAGAGCAGTGCTTCGCAGAATCTACCACCGAATCGGAAACGCGACCCACTGAGAAGATCCGAGAAACTCAGTGGGCTGTATCTCTGGGTTGATTCTCTCGTCGAGCCCTTCGTCGCAAGCGACGGGTTCGACGAGAACGCTTCACTCTAATACCTTGACCTAATAAGGGATGGGCCACAGGCTCGATTGCAACAATGGCAAAAAGATCTCATCAGCATTCCGTAGACAGTAAATTGCCCCCCATCCGGGAATATCAGCACCGGCCCTGCAATGAACGTCAAACATGCGAATGTTGCCATTTAAAAAAAAAACTTTCAACCAACTTTTTAAATTTTTAATGTACTAGTAGTTCCTCAGTATTCGAAAATCGACTATAATTAATTGAAACTATAAGTTTGAACATGTTTACGGTTCTATTGTCAAAGACTTCTATAATCACGGATTTCGCCTAGACTACAGTATAGACAAATAATATTAAATACAAAACAATATTAATTTATTCTCAATTTGGCCACAGATTTTATACAATGACAAAAGTTTGACAATCAACAAAGAGTATAGGTGTTGTGTCAAATACATGATAGTGTGTGTAATGTCTTTTTATATTGATTGAATGTATTTTTTATGCATAATTAAAAAATATATTAACATTCTGCACTTCTTCTCTATATTCTTTATAAGTGTGGGAAATTTACTGGTGATAGGACTTCTTGTGAGTCCGCACGGGTAGGTACTACCACCCTGCCTATTTCTGCCGTGAAGCAGTAATGCGTTTTTCAGTTTAAAGGGCGATGCAGCCGTTATATTGTAAAACTGAGACTTAGAACTTATATCTCAAGGTGGGTGGCTCATTTACGTTGTAGATGTCTGAGCTCGTCCGCCCATTTAAGCAATAAAAAAGACCATATAATCCTCCGTCCGCGTAATTTTCGTAAAAAGGGCTACAAAGTTTTCGCTTCACGTGTTAATGTATAGATTCACGTATTCCAGGCATCAGGCACCGGCTTAGGGCACACGCCGTCTACATCTCGACCCGAACCCGCGACCAAGTCCGCCTTCAGACAGGACCAGCTAAACCTAATCCTGTACCTCCTGATTAACGACTTGGACGAAACGAAAGCTCACTACAAGAGGCAGCTGAAGAAGAAGGAGATGAGCTTCATCGATCACGCCCTGACAGCTGTCAATAACAGGCTCAAGTTCAATCTGTCGCAGCCGGAGGAGACGGGTCTAATGTTGAAGATCCTCGATCAGTTGGTCGGTGTGCCCCACGTGCGGTTTGTGGCTTTCGTCTCTAAAGACAGAAAGTGAGTGCATAATGTGATGTTAACTGGTTTTTTTTTTTCTAGGATTTTATGACCTGGTAACTAAGGCTTTTAAGTCATGTCTTATTTTAATTTATATTTTTGGTGTTATCATCATCATCATCATCAACAGCCCACAGTCGTCCACTGCTCATATATAGGACATAGGTCTCTAGGTAGGATAGGACATAGGACATAGGTCTCTCCCAATCCACACCACTGAGCACGGTCTGCGGCTCTCCTCATCCACTTCTTGCCGGCCACCGTGCGGAAGAAAAATGATAATATGAAATTTAGATGAAATGAGATGAGATGATATGGGATGAAATATTATAATGTCAGTAAAATGGTGGTCATTTACTGGGAATTTTTCAGTGGACTTTTTGGAGGATCTCGAGAAGTTACGTCAGCGGCTTTGTTTCATTTCCCCACATTTGTGCACTTTCACAGATATTAGACAGTTAATAAACTACCGTTATTACGCGTTTAAACCTGGAGACACACTAATTAGGCAAAATAAAACAAAGCACAGCTTCACTCCTCGCGTTCCCGCCAAAAAGTCCATGTTAACTCGTAGAATTCGTTCGGTACAGATTATCTATTATACAGGGTTGCCAGGAATAGATATGATAGATAACTTTACTCTCGGCAATTCGAAAAAAATTATATAATTTGCGTACCTAATTACTGTGGTGAGGTAGGGTATCGATTTTGAATTTCAGTTTAAAGAACTATATAGTTGGAACTTAGACCTCGTGGCTCGAGTAAGTAGCGAAATTCACACTGTGATGATATCTATGACCTACGCTAATCACGTAACACCTAACGATCTTTAGCTCGTTCATCCGTCTATGCAATCAAATGATAACTCAATAAAACTATTAATAAACTAACTGACCCGGCAGACTTCGTAGTGCCTCAATCGATAAATAAAATACCTAAGCTTTTGTATAAAAGAAACTTAAAACAAACGAAAGGAATCATTTGGATGGGGGACACACAAGGGAAAAACAAAATTGTTATTTTTATTTAATTCCGAGCATTTTCATATTTATCTAAACCTTTTAAACCTTCTCTGGACTTCCACAAATGATTCAAGACCAAAATTAGCCAAATCGGTCCAGCCGTTCTTGTGTTTTAGCGAGACTAACAAATAGCAATTCATTTTTATGTATATAGATAGATAAATGGAAGTTTTTTTGCTTCCTTTACAGGCAACTCAAAATTAAAAAGATCACTAAAACACATTCCTACGACGAGAAGATAAGTAAATCTATGATAAAGGACATCGCCGATACCATAATATCGGGCGAACAAACCGACTCACGCGTTACCAGCGATGTTTACAAGAAGATCTTGGATAGACTGATCCTGCCGTACGGCCCGAGTTTCTACCCGAAGAAAACGATAAACGAGTTATCATTCAAAACTACCATTTTGGTAGAAATAATGCAGTTCGCAAGGAGTTCCGTTATCGAGCGCTCGTTAAACTTCGAATCGACTTTGACTCGGTCCGAGAGAGCGTTTGTGAGTCAAGCCGTGCTACAGTTGAACAAACGAAGCGGGTCCTTGAAGGATTCCTTCCTGCGGCTCGTGTATACCGTGACGCAGGAGTGCGTCGGGAAGCTGTATTTAGATGCCGCCTTTGCCGACAATGACTAGTGAGTGTTTTTTGTTATATCAACTTAAGTTTTGTGTAAAGGTGTTACATCGTTAGTGATGTCCATGGACATCAATGTTGTCGGCGCTGAGACGGTGCATCGACCTTCAGTACGCACGGATCCTTTGCAGCTAAATAGGCAAGATTAATAGGTAAAATTAAAATTAAATAAAATATCTTTCTAAGCACTAGTTAATTTTGTGGATAGTTTATCTGTAATAATAGATGTTGCCATTAATAAGAATATCTCTTTGCAAACTGGTATCACCTTTATAATTGGCTGGTACTTTTAAAATTGAGGATTTGAATTTGGAACATCTGCCTATCTCTTTCGCTCGCACGCGTTACATTAGCCATGACGTCACAAAAGTTTTAAAGTCCCGTTTTCACTCAGATTTCGGATATGATAACGACTAGATTTTTTATTTATTTTTTTTATAATTTTAAATCTGATGTCCACGTTATTTTGTTTGTACAGCACCGTGGTCCTGCGCAAGATAAACAGGACCTTATTCAATGCCAACGAGAAACGTCCTTCTGAACTTAAGAAGGATAACAAGGCAATATACAGGAATCACGCTGTTGCCTACGATCCTATATTCGGAGAGCGTGACGAATCTGACAGTGTCGAGGAGGACGCGGGAGACTCCGAGAACCCTGATGCAGCGGAAGACGCTTCGCACGGAGCGTCCGCGTCCACTTCCGTAGCCGTAGCTCCGAATCCGGCAACACCGAGCCCGTCCCGCCCCAAAGGGAAAAAACGCAAAAACTACCAAAAAGTGTTGCTGTTGCCGAAAAATCATCCGGACGAGGTCCTCGATAACGGTTTCCTGCTCAAAATACATTCGGTGCTTGCCTCGAGGCCTACGGATTTGGACGATCAAGGCCTGAAATGCCACGGCATTTATAACGGCGGTTTGGTTCTGTGTTGCCACAGCGAAAACGGCTACTATTGGCTCAGGGAGGCCTGTGATGCGAACGAGATATCGGTGTTGGACGTGAAACGCGTCTCGACTGATAATAATATAAAAATGTCGTTGAAAATACACGTCGATAAAATGGTTAATTTGGATGTGGATTGCGCGTGCGGTCTGCTAAGATCCTTGACCGCGCACAATAAGGGTTTGCGCTCCAAGCGATGGTCCGTGGTCGGACGACAGCAATCCTACGAATTTAACTTCGTCCTGCTGACAATCGAGATAGACGTGAAATCGTTCAATTACCTACTAAATTCGGGATTCGTTTTGAACGCTGGCAATTATACGTACGAATTTAGTTATCTGTGCGATTGAATGTTGTAGTAGAAAAAAAAAATGAAAAAAAAAATTGAAAAAAATATATATATTTATGTATATAGTTTTTCGAACGTATTATTAAGATTAATGTAGTGTTATTGAATGTTTAGAATTATCTGCCGTCTATTATAAATTAGTATGAATATTTGTAGGTCATAAAAACATGGAGATATGATCGATTGATGTTGATAATGATAATTATTAATGTTCTTAATTTTTTAAGCTATAATATTGGCACTACTGTTTTACTGATACGATCGTCATGTTGGCACTACTTTATTCTTGGCTACAATAAATTACTGGCATGATCTGGGTGAAATATAAAAAATAAAATAGGAACGATTGAAAAATGAGTTGGATTGTAACTTCATAATAAAATATCTCTTTTGTTTTTGTGATCTAAGTCTTGTTTACAAGGGTCCTTCCTTCGATACGATAATTTTGACATAATATGTCGACATAACAAGTGTAGGTTTCGTCATTTACACATGACGACGTTAGAGCCATATTCCAACATTTGATACCGTAATGATTCTAGCGCGATTATTATTTTTCGTCAATTTAAAACGAGAATTTTAAAAATGAAAACAGCAAATAACCGCTGTGCACTTTTTGTAGTGGCTCGATATCGGCGACTCTATCGGGACCGATATATCGTGTCGGCTGATATAAAAACGTTTTTAATCCTTCAAGATTCAATAACAAACCGGATTGAAAAGTTTAGTTTTCAGAACGAACCCTAATACTTTTTTTTACGAGTTTTCAGATCAATAATGAAAAATTTAGGAAAAATAAAACCTAAAGAAAAAATTTACTACAGTCGAAAATTATTTATTAAGCAGCATATTTTTTTTTTTAAATACGGAAAAGCAACGTTTACATAAAATTTTACATAAAAGAAAAAGATCTTGTAAGCATTTTTTCTTTTTTCAATAATCTAAATATATTTCAATATTAAGAAGTAAAAAAAAAACTAACTTCACGATTCCTGTATTTTTGTAAATGAAATTGATCATACTTCAGTATAAATACGTAAAAAAACAATATAATTACCAAATAACTTAGATATTTCACTTAAATTTAAATCCTTAGTATCTAAAGCGAAAGTACTAACTACATTTAATACTTTTTCTAAATTTTACCAGCTCCGAAAGCACGGTCTTTTTAAACTAATTTAGAACGAAAATGGAAAAGCATGAGTAGTTAATATGTATATATTTATATATATGTATTAAAACAACAGTGTCTTTTCTCGGCTTTAACTTTCCTAATTGTATTTTTTATTTATTTATGGAGTTACAGGGATGCTGTTAACGTCTAGGGAGACTAAAATAAAAACAAAACGAGTGATAAACGTAGAGGATAAGGGCTTATGAGGGTTGAAAAAAAAAAGTAAAGTATTGCCAGATGTTAAAATTCTTTTGGTAGAAAAGTAAAAAAAAAAACGGTAACTAAGTAAATGTTATTTAATTTTTAGGATTTTTTTTTATTGGTTAACAAAAGTAGTGTTGTTGTTTTTTTACTTTAATTACCAATTTCAAAGAT
The DNA here is from genome assembly GCF_030269925.1 of Bombyx mori. NCBI lineage: Eukaryota > Metazoa > Arthropoda > Insecta > Lepidoptera > Bombycidae > Bombyx > Bombyx mori. The sequence goes on along the minus strand of NC_085108.1, from coordinate 2,925,743 downwards.
AATATTTTGTATCTTTTTTTTCTTTTAGTAATTAAATACTTGTTTCGAAATTCGAATGTTAAAGCTAACTATACGCGCGGCGACAATGATTTTCTTCAATATCATTGATAGCGCTGTGGCAAAGAAAGCCGGACGTGTGCTACCCACCTTATTTTTAACACACGATGACGTCACTATTGAAAGAACTATTCTCATTCGTTTTTAACGCAAAAAAGCTCGGAGCTTAAATTTCTAAATGACGTCCATCCGTGAGAACTTGAAAGTCTTGTCGCCGTGCTTTGGAAAACAAGTGCCAAACCACAGATCACATTGTTTCTATGATCTGTGTGCCAAACGTATTCGTCGAAATTACGACGTAAAAAAATAACGATTTTAAACAGTAGCCAGTATGTATATAGTCTGTATTCATTAGGTATATAACCGATATATGTACATATAGAGTACGTTTTAAGAAAAAAAAGAAAAAATTAAAAAAAAAAGTGGTAAGTCCCAAAAAACTCGATATCATGGTCGACTCTATTCGTATCAAAAATACGGTTCATAATCCTTTGATCGCAGTGTAAGATCGAAATGATAAAAAAAAGATTAAGTCGATTACCATACTAAAACTAAAGAGTCTTTCACGGATCGAAAACCCTAAATTTCGTCAATGCACATCACTAACTTCGATTCAATATGGTATGTCTATTATCTACACTAAGTATTTACGTAAGAAGTATTCAAATGCGTTCTACGTGTTAGTGAAGGGTCTGTGAAAATTAAAAAAACATTGACAAGTGTCCGTATTGATTCCGTATTCGAATATAGTAAACTAATCTATACTCGGGGCTGCCACACACAAAAAAAATGTAGGTTTTAAGTCAGTGTATTAGGTATACGTTGAGCATTCGAATTTTAAATGCAGTCAAGATATTAAGCGAAACGCTCACTTAACGATACCGGATTTAATATTAACATCGGCTATCGAAAAGACTGTGTTGTACGCTTAATTATTTCATATTGAAATATATATATATATATGCGTGTTATATATTAATAAGTGTAAATTTAACTTTAAATAAAGCTGTTTGTATTCAATAAGGGCTATCATCTAAATACACTGTGTATTGAAGTTATTAAAAGACAATGAAAATTCAATCAAATTTATTTTAAGGAGCATTGCGCTAAATGGACTGCTGATTTAAAATATCCAGTCTTGTGCAACTATTGTATACAGACAGCTATTCGAACAATGAGTTGTGAGCTATTTATTTATATATATATAAATTGTGTACATAATGTATGTATATTTTATATACGGCCTAATTTACGGCCAGTGCCATATCTCGTGTTCCGTGCTCCTTGAGTTTGACTTTCGGACGTTTTGAGGTCGTGGCCCGGAATTGACCGGTTTATCATTCACGGGATCGCTATGGCATGACCGGGGGCCCTAGTACCGTCTTTAGAAATACTTCAGTGCGCTTAGTGCGAGTTTTTTAACATTCTCGATAGCGTAAAAGTTAACTCATATTTGTATGGATTTGGAATGTTTCCCTACGTTTGCCGCTAGGGGCGCTGTTCTAACTGCATACAAATTTGAGTTACGAGAACGTTAAAAAACTCACACTAAGCACACTGAAAGAATAAAATAAAGAGTCTCTGGAACATTCTGTGAGTAGTTATTATATATTGACGTTGTCAATAACTTGAACGAAAAGGAAGTTTCAAGGTAGCTTCCTGATTGTATATGGTGGTTGTGAATGCTATTTGATGGTGAAACTAATTGGATTTGGACAGTTTTGCCAAGGCATTGACTTGGCGGTCAACGTATTAGGAATGTGAGTGGAGTTTTTAGGAGTGTCCGCTATGTGACGCGGTATTTTTAAGCTCTTAACAGAGCAGTGGTCGGTTATTATTGTCCACGAAATGACCAGCCAATATTGGGCCAATGTGCTGGCTGACACGATTGTTGGCATATTTGTCGGGTCCTATTGTCGTAATCGTTTTGATTATGTACACGAGAATGTGTTTGTTTATAGACTAATTCTCTACTAATAATAAGGTATAATATAATATTTAGTAGGAAAAATTCCACGCTTAATATTACGTTCGTAAGGCGAGTAATTATGGTCGCGCGGTCTTGCAATATGGCAAAGTGTAACCGCTGTTACAGTTTTTCTACGAGTCACTTTAGATTCATTCGCGAAGCAGTTGCCCTTGAGTTGTTAGGTCTCCTCTGGAGGCGCTCGGGTGGCTATTAGCTAATCCAATCTCCTGGCTGAGCCTTTGCTCGCCCACCTGTCTTGGTAACCTGTCTTGGAAACTGGAAAGACCTCCGGGCCACCAGTAGTACTTGATAAAAAAGTCATTTATGTCGCCTTATGAACGTAGATTAAAACGCTTGTTGACTCGAACCGAAACATAATATCTACTAATGAGTATTCTAGAAACCATAAACAACTCAATAGGTGCATTAAAACCTAGCCTTGATTTGACCATAAACAGTAGAAGCCCAGAAATTTGAGCTCAGTCGTCACATCGATATGTTCCGGTTCGTCTTGGTGAGTGTCGACGCTTATTAGAATAATCATTGATAGACACGAGAGCATAATATTTTTACAATACTAGGATCATGAAAATATTAAATATCACCTAGTCTACATTACTGATCGCCTAAGAATAGTTTCTTTCGGATCACAAGTACAAAATCCGGATTTAGGGTACTTGTAATATCAACAACAAATATATCAACTAATATATGACGAATTCGAATTAAAAAGAGTATTTTCTTAATTAGCCACACACGGTCCATGTACGTCGATATATGAGCACTTTGAATATAGAGATAGAAGCCATTACTACAAGTCGTCTGGTTTGTTAACAATTGTGCTTTTTTTTATTGCTAAGATGGGTGGACGAGATCACAGACCACCTGGTGTTAAGTGGTTATTGGAGCCAATAGACATCTACAACGTAAATGCGCCACCCACCTTGAGATTTATGTTCTAACGTCTCAGTATAGTTACAACAGCTGCCTCACCCTTCAAACCGAAACGCATTACTGCTTCACGGCAGAAGTAGGTAGGGTGGTGGCACCTACTCGTGCGTGTAAAATTAAAGTTAGCTTGTGATCGCGTTTGAGCTTGTGCTTTTTTCATTCACACCCTCATCAGAATATCACGCGCGTACCACGTTGAAGGTTCTTTTTTATTGCCTTTGTAGGCAGTCGAGCATACGGTCCATCGGATGGTAAGTGGTTACCGTTGCTAATGGAAGTCAGCAATGCCAGGGGCACAGCCAAGTCGCCGCCTACCATTGAGCATCATAGTGCTCCGAAAACACCGTGGAGGGACAGTCTGGATCAAAAGCAATAGGTTGGTACTTTGAGATTAAGCCACGAAGTCGTCGTGGCCTAAAGGATAAGACGTCTGGTGTATTCGCGCACCAAATTTTCTAATCGAATACGTATTCAACAAATGTTCACGATTGACTTCTTGAATTGAGCATATAGACGTGAAAATGTGAATGCCGCCATCCATCGTAAGACTCGGGGTTTATCTCTCAATGTAAATCTATATTAAATTATTGTACTTAGATGCATGCTTTGCTTTGCAACGGCGTATACGGCTCGTGTGTAGCCAACTAACTCTAGTCTTTAGTACTAATTTCAGACCACAAAATATCGGCTATTAAATACTAGGTATTAAATATGTACTAAGATATTTTTTACAAACAATATTACGTATTATTCAACGAAAAAAACTAAAGTTTAGGTCATCTTTGAGCAGAGCACCGACGCTGTTGGAAGTACAAAAAAATAAAAAATAAATTCATTAAAAAAAAGCTTTCTCTGTCTATCAATGAAAGCTTATTAGGTTAAGGACCCTTAGTCGATGTTGTATAAGATCGCTTATATTAGTTTGTACGACTGTTGTATTTTAATTGCGTTATATAATTATGTATTATTAACCTCTGAATTACTGACAATGTTCTTGTTTCAATCTCTAGCTGTAACCACGGGAGTATGACTCTAGTTAGATAAACTTCGCCAAGCCCGCTGACTTAAAATGATCTTACACTATCGCCACGCTATCAAGGCCGTTTTGACATTACAATAGTGCTGTGAAATGACAATTTGTTCTCGAAAAAAAAAGAATGAAATCTATAAGTTCTTATTGCAAGTACTTAGTACCTGATTAAAAAGGTTTAATTTAAAACAAAACTATAAATGCTTACTTAATATACTTGAACGATCTGAATATTGGAATGAAAATGAATATACCTACTTTATATGCACACAAGAAACAAATTAATACAAAAATAGGTCAAAAAAAGGTGCCACACCAGAGTATATGTATTTAATGCCAGCGATCCTATAGAGCTATGTGGTAAATAAGTACACCAATAATTATAATGTTATAAAAAAAAGTTGTTCGCGGGACGCTAATATATAATAGTTTAGAAATCGATTAGATATCGATCGATAGAAATAAATTACAAATTTTGTGTCCTAATAAAATACATTCGAGAAATTTTATGACCAACTGCACATCACTATTGGCAATAAAGAACAGCGATTTGCTCCTTCAAATGTTATTACTATTAATAGGAAACTTCATGAGTGGACAAACGTCAAAATTGCCATCATAGCGTGCCGGTAGTGTAGTGGATTTACAAGATTAGCGTGTACCGTATACTTTATCGAATTTTGACAGCATGATCGAAATAGGTTTAATGTTACGACATCGATCATTTCATTACCAAAACTATAAATGTCACTGAATCAGTTGCCAGTATTAAAAAAAATCAATAACCGAGATCCTGGATCCTCACCCCTCCTGGCTGAACCTTTGCTCGCCCACCTGCCCTGTTGAAACTGGAGAGGCCTTCGGGCCAGCAGTAATTCTTCTAACATAAAAAAAACACACTGCAAATAAACGAATAACTTTACATAATTCTGATTAACACAAATAAAGCCTGCTCCCTACGCATGAAATAAGTTTTTAAGTTATTGCAAAACTTTTATCGCGGGCTTTGAGCGCGGTGACCGAATCAAGAAATTTCGTAACGAAAATAAAACCTACCATGTAGCTCGCGTTCAACACATTGCGCTTGTGTAGTATTTGTGAATAAGTACGTGGCGTGACGTCGCACTGCATACGCATCATGAAAAGTCTGCCCATCTCTCTCTCGCGTGGTCTAGCTTATGAGTGTGAAAGGGACAGTAATTTTTTTGCTTTTGTTAATGTTTATAAACATAGCGTGATCTTATTCTATTAATGTTTTAATATTAAATTATTATTGTCTAATTACAATTGCATAAGTTGATAAAAAAATGTTATTCAATAGCTTTACAGCGGCAGCATCAAGTGCCACACGTGTTTTTTTTTATCGTAAAAAATTAGCGATGGGCATGGTCAATAACGCTAAATCTATATGTTTTTTGACCGATTTCAAAAATGTGGCGTATGTTTATTTACAGGTTTTTCCGGCTGTGATTTTATTTAGTGTTTAGATTCATCTTATTTTATGGGTTTTTTATTCCATTACATTTGATTTATAATAATAATAAGCGCGCAAATTAATACGTAAGATAAAGTTGCTTGCACGAAGTCGCCAGAAAAAAATTACTTGGAGTACAAAGTTCCGTGGTTATTTTTGTCTATATTCATCGCTACAGTTAAATATCCCTGTTATATTCCCCACATTTTAAGGCCTAATCAGTAATATTTTAAGGTAATAAGTTTCATCAGTAGATATTGTAAAAATTCTATGTATTATTATAATAATTGTTCTCTTCGAAAACTACGCTCCAGTTTTAAAAACTATATTCAATCCGCCATTTCTTTTTCGACCCAGGCTGACATTTTGGAACATAGTCTCATTACGTCATGAACCTCCGGAGGGGTCGGTCGTGCGTTGTTCCAAAATTGTTTTCATTACGACTACCATTCTGGCGAACAGGGTTATGTATTCATGAAAAGACTTCCCGTTTCAACGTATGAGTTTCGTTTTTTTTAATATTATACATATATATTGTAATCCACGTCCTTCCATTGTAAATACAATAAGTTGTTAATTATAATTAGTTTTTAATTAGAAATTATTTTATTCCTAAAAAAAAAAACAATATTTTTTATCAATGTACCTTTGTATGTAAATATAATTAGGATTATTTTTACTAATTACGAAGAACAGTTCCTCCAGTTTTATGCTCAATTTTTACGACGACACATTGAATATATCATTATTTTTTTATTCCGACGTCCAGCAATGAAGACCCAATTTTTTTTATGTAGGTGTAAGAGCTTACCACAGCCCATCTGGTACTAAGTGGTTACTGGAGCCCATAGACAACTACAACGTAAATGCGCCACCCACCTTGAGATATAAGTTCTAAGATCTCAGTATAGTTACAACGGGTGCCCCACCCTTCAAACCGAAGCGCATTACTGCTTCACGGCAGAAATACACAGGGTGGTGGTACCTACCCGTGCGGACTCACAAGAGGTCCTACCATCAGTAAAATTTAATATTAATTAATTTTAATAAGAATTAATATTCGAAATTTTTACCATTAACTCATTGGGTTAGAGTTATTCATATAATAAAAATGAAGCAAGCGTCGCTACTGGCTATATAATGTAAGTGCATTCGAGTAGGTACCACAATCCTGCTTATTTTAATGACAATAATATGACAAATGCGGATTATCAAAACATAAAGGAGAGGCGTGAAAAGCTGTTTGATATAAGCGACATTTTTGCAACTTTGCAGGATTTAAAGTTTAAAATTTGGAAAAAAAATGTTTTAACAAAAAATATCTTCAGCTATTTGAATTGGGTAAATTTTATTGAAGTTTAATTAAAAACATCGAATTTTTTTTACTAATACATTTAGTATTATTTAAAAACATAATAATATATCTTTAATTACAAAGGTTGCGTATTAAAAAAAATGTCACTTAAACCTAAAATAGTTTTTCACTCCTCGAAGAGGCTTAGATTGACGACGATGATGTGTCCAATTAATTATATTCTTTGGTACATATTTGTACCCACATAAAACACATAATATGTGGACATTACAAAACTGCTATTACTACCAAAGAAACAAGTAATTTTTATTTTTTACAAATTTTAATACACCGAAACATGTAAAAGTAAAAATTTATTTCGAATTATAAATTCACAGAGCAACGGGTCCTTCCGAATACGATTAAAATTGCATCTTAAATTATCTAAATAACATGAAAACATCTAAAATTCACGTTCGGTGACGCGGTAATCCAGAGATAGAGGCAATAAGCCATTTTTCAAAGAAATAGTCGGAAAAACCGCGAAAATTAGACGTTTTTTTTTTGGTCGATCCTTCTAGAAAGAAGGTTGCCTAAGACGCGGTAGCGTGTCTTTATACGTCACCGTACTAGTGAAGATCATTGCGCCTTGACCGCTTAAAAGTGAGTAACTTGAAAACGTTTACATCAGCCTTTCCCAAAGTGGGCGATAAAGCCCCCTTGTGGGCGCTGCATGCCTAAGGGGGGGCGGTAAGAGACCCAGAAAAATACGGGGGCGTTGTGTAGAGGTTTGGGAGACAATTTGTAATAACATCTAGGAGGACTCTTAAACACCGACTGAGCTATTGTTATAGTGGTTTGTAACTAGATGAAAAAATGGGGGCACTAAAATTGAATTTATTCTCAAAGTGGGCAGTAGACAAAATAAGTTTGGAAACTACTGGTTTACATCTAAACACAAAAAAAACAGACCACATGTACCAATGCTTAATGTAAAAAACTATATTCGATTGATGAACTTAATAGAAAAAAAAAACTGGTTTAAAATATAAACAAGCAAAACACACTTATATAGCAAATGGAACTAACAATTGTTTTGATTTTTTTATCATGTTGATACCGGCCGAGATATTACAGCGAAGTTATAAAGTTATTAAATGTCATCGGTCTTTGACGCGTGCGTAAATTGTCAAGTCAATCGGTCGTATTGAAGCCTGAAATTGTCGTTCAGAGCTTCCGTTACAAACAAACGTAAGTACATATCAAACTAAGGAAAAAATCGCCGTGAATTTTAGATGATTTTTCAAAACTATGAATTAAGTCATCATTTACAACCATTAAGATTAATTTCATTATAAATATTGTTATTTGTCGAGGTCCATAATGGCGCCTTTGAAACTGATGGAGCAATAGGTTTAAGAGAAACAGCAAAATATCAGCCAGGCGCATTATAATTATTTCACTCCCATCGTACACAAATAATTTATTCTGACTATTGCAAATACACTTGAATACGAAATACGGTCTCATGAATGTAATCTGAATAAAAAAACTTTATTGTAACGAAAAAGGAAAAAAAAAAAATCTCAGTTAAATCTATTTTACTATAGTTCTATTGCTTAATCTATGATTCACTGAACCTCAATTCGTTTTCGTAGTTTAAGTATGTCATGTACATATTATTTTTATTTTAAATTTATTAATTTCAAACACACGATATTTTTTAAAGACTCCTACTAAAAAGGAGGTTTTATAATTTCTTTTTTTTTTCTATGATATCACTTACAACAAGAATATTATTCCGATAACTTTTGGCGGTCATGATTGAAGTAAAAAAAAGTCAAAGTTAATCTGTGTTTAATAATTTTCGTAAAAACATTAAAACTCATTGAATATGTATTCGTGATTATTTAATATTAATATTTCAAAAATGAAAAACTGCGTTTTTCTGCTTGTTCATCTTTGTCTGTCGTTCGATAATTGTATAATTTTTGAAACTCAAGTTAGAAACTGATAAATCGTTTAAAACAATAGTATGTTCGGATATTTTTTTACTAATTTAAGGGTAAATGGTAATAATGGATGGAATAACGTGAAATTACCCGAAGATGGGACACGAAACACGCCAAGGGAACCTAATAGCGTATAAAGACCAATAGATGGCGCTGCATTACAAGTAGAAGTTTGATTTTTGTTTTGATTAGTTTTTTAATTAATTACTGTAAATTTTATATATATTTTGAGTTGTACAATATTATTATTGCATATTATTTTAAAAATATTTATAATAATATCCGTAAGGTAATCGTTAAAGAGCAATTTGTAAGGAAATTGTGAATCGCGCTATGAACAATTTTATGTTTCTTAAGTATATATACAATTCAAGAGTATCATCTAATGTACTTGCTTCGGCAGTACATATACTAAAATTGGAACGATACAGAGAAGATTAGCATGGCCCCTGCGCAAGGATGACACGCAAAATCGTGAAGCGTTCCACATTTTTTGAACAATTTCATCTATTTCTAGACAAGTCCTGTGAACTTCCTGAAAATAAGTATCACCACACTATTCATTAAAGAAGCAGCAGCCCTTAAGTTGTTAGGTCTCTTTTGAAGACCCTCGCCAAAGCTGTTAGCAATTCCCATCCTGGCTGAGCCTTTGCTCGCCCTTCTTCTGTCCTGGTGAAATCGGAAAGGCGTCGGATCCACCAGTAATCCTACATTTCAAAAAAATTACCACCACTCTGTCTATTTCTGCCGCGATGTAGTAGCGCATTCAAATACATACATAGTTTAAAAAAAACTAACAAAATACGCTTTTATAGAAAATCCAACTAAAAAATAGTAAATAAATTTTAATAAATTTGAATTAAAAATAGTGTAAGAAAAAATGATTTTATTGTAAAAAAACGTCCTTCATTTTTTAGTTGATTTTCAATTTTTACAAAAAAAAAATTTCAATTTTTTCTTTAAGTATTGAATTGTCATCGGTCCTTAATAGGTATAACCAAATTTCGAGTTAATCCGACGTTCTGAAGGGGGTCAAAATCATGTACAAAAATTACGCTACATACTAACATACATACGTCTGAAGCTAATAAAAGCGTATTAAAAAGGGACAATCGTACTGTAGAATTGACATTTAGAGCATGTCTCAAGGTGAGTGATGGCATTTCCGTTGTTGATGCCTATAGGGTCTGAGATAGACCTTGTAAAAATAAATGGGCTTACAATAACAACAAGCTAAGACAAACAAAAAACACGTCGACAGGTGAAAGGCTATTTATTTGAAGCGACATTTGTGTCATTTTACAGGAGCCATTTAAAGTTAAAAATTTGGAAAAAAATATCACAACAAAAAAACTCCTTCACCTATTTGAATTGAGTAAACTTAATTGAGATTCAACTAAAAACATCGAACTGTTGATACTAATCCAAATAGAAGAACCTTTAATCTATCTATCAATCTATATATATAAAAATGAATTGTTGTTCGTTAGTCTCGCTAAAACTCGAGAACGGCTGGACCGATTTGGCTAATTTTGGTCTTGAATTATTTGCGGAAGTCCAGAGAAGGTTTAAAAGGTAGATAAATATGAAAATGTTCGGAATTAAATAAAAATAACAATTTTGTTTTCCCTTTGATGTGTCCCCCGTCGGACCGATTCCTTTTGTTTGTTTTAAGTTTATTTTATACAAAAGTTTAGGTCTTTTGTTTATCGATTGAGGCATTACGAAGTCTGCCGGGTCAGCTAGTTACAAAGATAAAAGTCGCATAAATCTAATTGACTTTCATCCCTCGACGTTAATTCATTACTATAATCAACTTCCGAAGTCTCCAAAGATAATTTAGATTAAATCATTAGTAACAATTAAGTAAAAGGGGAATCAGTAAATATCTTTAAAAAAATGCAATATTCATTGCTGTCGCCATGTTTAAATATATTCTTTTTTTGAAGTTATACTTCTTTAGGCGCGTTATGAAAAATTGATGAGAATGAAATTTTACGATGCCCGCGCACCGTGACACAAAATTAACAGAAATGAAGTTGCCCACTAAATCGCTCATTACAATACGACCGATGTAACTTGGCAAGTCTGAATATAGCCGCAGGTGAACTTTCCGAACCGTACCGAGAATTACCGAATTTATACGATGTCAAGAAAAGGGATGTCCAATATGCGTGTTTGAGGATGTCGTTTAATCGATTTTTTTTCAAATTGATTAAAATTTTAATAAATAAAAATTAATAAAAATAGAGTATAACTTCTTACGCGCGTACATAAGTACACGCACCCTTTTTTTATTTATTTGTTAAATCAACACTACAAAACATCTATAGCACAGTATATAAAAAATGGGTAAAGGAAAACCAAACAAGATTCCATTCCATTATGCAATTAAATAATTTGCCATATAAAAATACACTATCCAAACCATGATTACTTATATCAAAAAAATATACTTAAGTGATTTTACCGAAATGAGTTAACGATCCATGATGACGCCCCAAACATCTTCCGCCTACTCCTTCCCAAGTTTCTCCTTGCGCCCCGTACCTTTCTTAGAAAATATTTAAATAATAGATGAATGTTGCATTTTATGTAATCGATGTTTGAATAAATGTCTGTGTCAATTGTGTTCTTTTATTGTTTTATTACATTTGTTCTTTATAGACTATATTAATTGTTAGCTACAAATATTTGTCGTTACTCTGAATCACAACTAATCCTTAGTGTGGTAAGTATCCTATCTAACTTCCTATTTTCAATATCTTCACTCCAGCCATGAGCGGGCCCTACGTTCTCTCTCTCAATAGCCTATTAATTCGTTGTCCCCAGGACTATTACTAACCGTTGCACGTTTAAGTTAAGGGTTCGGCGAATGCTGTTGGAAAAGTTAGCGGAATCGTCATGAACTTATTAAGATGAATTTATTTGTTAAGGAAATTTATTAATATATTCCTTTTAATACTGTATGAACTATTATATGTATGTATGTGTGTATATATGTATGTATATGTGATGTTGTATATATGTATATAAAGTTTTTTTGTATGTATTCGTAACTTAATCTAAATTTCATTGCACCACCACTATTTACTCTGCACTACCTTTGGTTGACTGGTAGAGAATGCCTTAGGTGTTAAGTCCGCCAATGTAAATTTTACATGAAGTGTAATAAATAAAATAAATATTATGATTTTAATGCCATTTAAATATTTTGTCCTACTAAATTTGAGAACCGTTAGTGTCTCAACGGCAAGGACATTAATCTGTGTCTGGCTAAAAGCGCCTCTATCTGTGAGTACGGAAACCTGTGTGCTTAGTGCGAGTTTGTTTAACTTCTCGATATCGTAAAAGTTAACTCAAATTTGTATGGAGTTGGAACAGCGCTCTTAGCGGCAAACGCAGGCAAACGTTCCAACTCCATACAAATTTGAGTTAACTTTTACGCTATCGAGAACGTTAAAAAACTCTCACTAAGCACACTGAAAGAACTTTGCATATTTCATATTAGCAGAGGTCGTTATCGAAGGCGATTTTTTTTTATGGCTTAAATGAGTGGACGAGCTCACAGCCCACCTGGTGTTAAGTGGTAACTGGAGCCCATAGACATCTACAACGTAAATGCGCCACGCACCTTGAGATATAAGTTGTAAGGTCTCAGTATAGTTACAACGGCTGCCCCACCCTTCAAACCGAAACGCATTACTGCTTCACGGCTGAAATAGGCAGGGAGGTGGTACCTACCCGTGCGGACTCACAAGAGGTCCTACCACCAGTAATTACGCAATTTATAATTTAGCGGGTTTGATTTTTTTTACACGATGTTATTCCTTCACCGTGGAAGTCAATCGTGAACATTTGTTAAGTACGTATTTCATTAGAAAAATTGGTCCCCGCCAGCGGGATTCGAACACCGGTGCATCGCTACATACGAATGCACCGGACGTCTTATCCTCTAGGCCACGACGACTTCAAATTACATTGTTTACTACCAGGCAAGCCGCTTCCTTCACTGTGCAAGCTCCATTGATATGTCAACGAGCTTTTAAATATTTAATTGAATCATCCACTGTTACAATCCCAGATAACACCGCACTGTCTCTTTCACGCTTTCTTGCAATCGTCAGTTAAAAAAATGAAATAAAGTCGGAACGTTTACCTTCGATACTTTATAAAATACAAATCGAAAATTTCCAATTGAACAAATCGTTTATTTGACAACAAGCAAAACCGCTTTAAAAGTGAACAGAACTAAATAAAGAAAGTGTGAAAGAGACAGTGCGGTGTTATCTGGGATTGTAACAGTGGATGATTCAAATATAATATTTAAAAGCTCGTTGACATATCAATGGAGCTTGCACAGTGAAGGAAGCGGCTTGCCTGGTAGTAAACAATGTAATCGCCTTCGATAACGACCTCTGGGAATTAGAAATATGCAATGTTCTTCCAGTGTGCTTAGTGCGAGATTTTTAACGTTCTCGATAGCGTAAAAGTTAGCCCAATTTTGTATGCAGTTGGAACAGCGCCCCTAGCGGCAAACGTACGCAAACGTCCCAACTCCATACAAATCTGAGTTAACTTTTACGCTATCGAGAACGTTAAAAAACTCGCACTAAGCACACTGAACACAGTTTGGCTTCAAGAATTTATTGTAGGCACACAATAAAACGCATATTTTGTTTAAGAATGTTATTTATTTATTATTTATGTTCGTGTTCTGGTCCGTGGTCCGCATCGCCCTTGGGCAGCAGCCCCCTGATGCTGAGATCGTAGACGACTTCCTCTATTTTCTTCACGTCGTACTTTAGGGCGTCGAAGCGTTTGCGCAAATGATCGTTCTTCAAGTTCAATAGCCTGCGAATGAGAAAGAGAGTTTTTTTTTATTGCTTAGATGGGTGGACGATCTCACAGCCCACCTGGTGTTAAGTGGTTACTGGAGCCCAGAGACATATACGACGTAAATGCGCCACCCACCTTGATACATAAGTTCTAAGGTCTCAGTATAGTTACAACGGCTGCCCCACCCTTCAAACCGAAACGCATTACTGCTTCACGGCAGAAATAGGCAGGGCGGTGGTACCCACCCGCGCGGACTCACAATACGTCTTACCACCAGTAAAACATATCAAATTTGACTTTCAATTAAATAATGAACCGACCTAATATAAGCTACAATAAAAATGAATTGCTGTTCGTTAGTCTCGCTAAAACTCCAGAACGGCTGGACCGATTCGGCTAATTTTGGTCTTGAATTATTTGTGGAAGTCCAGAGAAGGTTTAAAATGTAGATAAATATGAAAACGCTCAGAATTAAATAAAAATAACAATTTTGTTTTCCCTTTGATGTGTCCCCCGTCGGACGGATTCCTTTTGTTTGTTTTAAGTTTATTTTATACAAAAGTTTAGGTCTTTTATTTATCGGTTGAGGCACTACGAAGTCTGCCGGGACAGCTAGTCTAAGCTACAATAAGAGGTCCCCTACACGATCAGGTGTCAAGGCTGGAGGTGGCCACAACTCCGACTCACCTGAAGCCGGCGTTCAGTTCCATCACGAACTTGGAGATCCTCAGGGGGCGCTCGTAGTCGCCGCGGGTCACCGAGTTCACGGCCAGACGAGACTGAAACGGACGTCACGTGTTCACGGGGGGTTGGGGGGGGGAATGGATTAACAATAAATGTCTCAAAGCAAATAAACTCTTCTGTATATAATGCTTTTTTTATGATTACTCGGGTGGACGAGCTCACAGTCCACATGGTGTTAAGTGGTTACCGGAGCCCATAGACATCTACAATGTAAATGCGCCACCCACCTTGAGATATAAGTTCTAAGGTCTCAGTATAGTTTCAACGGCTTCCCCACCCTTCAAACCGAAACGCATTACTGCTTCACGGCAGAAATAGGCAGGGCGGTGGTACCTACCCGCGCGGACTCACAAGAGGTCATACCACCAGTAAGTAAATGGTGACATTAGACTGATATATCCATAGGTTCAGGTAAAGAATGCTGTCATCACAGTAAATAAGCCGAAATCAACTTATTCAATATTTTAAAAGTTCTTATTCATATAATCTCAATCTCAAAATAATGTGTAATCTTGAAAAATTTATGAATAGAATTTGTTTTCATAGTATTTTAATATTGATTTTGTTACGTACCAATTCTGAGCACATCGTCAATAGCCCAATCAGATAGTCTTCAATGTCCAAATGGAAACCTTCTTTTAACTCCACTGGACTAACTGGAAAATAGTATAATATCTATTTTTACTCTCGTATCTAATATATCAATATTGTGGCCTGGTAAAAAAGACCTTTAAGCCAAGTCATGGATTCTCTTCTTATACTATTATAATATGAAGAATAATAAAACTTTAATCAATTAGGATGAAATTAAATGAAATAATAATAAATAATAAATAAATAAATATTTACTAACAATCACGCCACGTTAACTGGTCCCGTGATAAGTTCGTAAAGAACTTGTGTTACAAGTACCAGATAACGGAAATAAATGTAAGATTTTTATTATACACATACATATATTTAATATACATCCATAACCCTGGAAAAGAGATTTATATTTATCATACAAATATCTTCCCTTGGCCGGATTCGAACCCGCGACCCCCTAGTGTAGTGACCATGTGACTTACCACTACACCAGACGGCCGTTGATAAAACAACACACTGAATCCTAAGTCTTATCCGAAGACTTAACCCGAAGATAAGATGCCCAGTGTAAGAAATAACATTTTATCATTAAAATTAAATTAAATTAAAAATTCAAACAGCCTAATTTACGTGAATACCCTGTTAGTCGCGGCTTCCTCCGAATCACAAAGGATAACAAGTGTCAATTAATTTTTCTAACGCTAATTGAGTCGTCTATTATCAAAGGTGGCAATCTGTGCATTTGGACAAAAAAAAATTATTGATATGTCAATACAGATTGATTTGAATATAATCGTCTCCTTCAAAGAATACGGTTCAAAATCTGCATTAAATAAAGGTTAATACTTAACCTGTTATTTATCTAAGATGTCTTTCAGAAGAGTTTTGTGACTGCCAATGGAATACAAAGTCAATAATTCGTTTTTCGGATTTACCAATAATTGTCCAAAAGTCACATTGCCGGCTTTGATAATAGTCGACTCAATTAAGCGTCGCAGTGAAATTTTTGTTCGGGATAAAAGGTAGCGCCATTCTACTAAGCCAAGATGCCCAATAATAATATTGTGTAACACATACCACCTAATATTTCAGCCATGGTCTCGTGTGAAGCCAGGATTCCCTTCTCTAGCCATATAGTGAGCGCTATCAGATAACAGTAGCGTTGGGTCATGAATCTCCAGTGATCCTGATACCTGAAATGGAATTTCCGTTTCAACTCTTGAGTACAATACTGGCATATAAATTTCAAAATTTATAGTGTATTTTTATTTGTATTATTGATATGCAGTTGCATTATAAGCAAAACTTTATATACCTACATGAAAAAAATCAGAATAAATATTCCCTATAATAACTCGGTACATATAAAGCTGTGGCAGTGATGGGCAAAAAGTAATCAGATTAATAATTACAAATTACAGTTACATTGTAATTGGTAATTGAGATACTTTGTAACAGGTTACTTAAGTAACTGATTACAGCGAGTACTTATTGTAATCAGTTATAAAGTAATTCGATTATAAGTTAATCTAATTACATTAACTGTAACAGATTACTTATGTATTTGAAACAAATTACTTATAATTACTGATAATTGATCACATAACTATTCTGTTATGTTATGTTAGGTAACCTTACAAAAAATGTCCTACTAATAACTTTTTTGACAAACGCAAAAATGAAACACATTTTATTTTTATTTTTTTATAATCTTTTATCATTTTACGTTTTTTTTTAAATTAATCATTGGCAGATTAAATTATACAACATTATTTTGCTGATTTATAATTTAAATTACTTTTAATATGACTCTTTTTTTCAAACATTTCGTCTGACAGGCGGTTGGTTGACTTTCGGACAATTAATGATAGTAGCGTACGAAAACAAAAAAAAGTCGAAAAGAAAAAGCAAAGTCGTCCCCCACTCCACACACCTTCCTTTCTAGTTCACTATGAAGTGAGCCTTACCTATTTATTTTTATTGAAGTACATAAAACCTCCCTATCTAAAAAATCGATGTATGATATATATAAATAAGTGTTTTTATTACAAGTGTTATATTCAAAGTAATTACGATTTACGATGTAATTGATTACTATGTAATTAGGTTAGATTGTAATTTAGTTATATTGCAATTAAATAAATTGTATTCAATTACTTTCAAATCCAAAGTAATTCTAATTACAATGTAATTGATTACTATATAATCAGATTACATTGTAATTAAATTATTTTGTAGCTTAATTACTAATTAGATTACAAAAGTAACTAGTTACGCCCATCACTGAGCTGTGGGTGGCAACTTAGCCGCGTACCTGGCATTGCTAACGTCCATGGTCAACAGTAACCGGTTACCATCAAACGGCAAAGAAACAAAATCCATAATTATAACAGGAATTGCTTAACACGTTGAACGCTTTGCAGCCCACCGGTGGGCTTAGCGTACTATATAATTCCGGCCAAGCCGAAATCAGGCAGTCAGTATTTTTATCAACTTTCGAATGAATATCTTAGAATTAAAATTTATAAAGTCCAATAATTTGCACGGTCGATAAACATTTTGTGACTTTTACCGTCTAGTCATTAAAGATATTTTAAAAGCCTATAATCTTGATAATAACTAGAACTTTCTATTGTATTTGAGAACCATGGGTTCACGGGTCCTCATGACCCGAACAGTTCAGTATAAGGCTCACCGGTGAGCACTGTAGCCTGAATAAAAATACTCGATTTTTCATGTGGCGTTCAACATGTTAATAATAATAAAAAACTACATGTTTGACAATTAATAATATGAATAACTGTAAAATTAAAGGTTTAGGACCTTGCAATCTATACTACTAATATACAAATCTACAGTGGTTTTATGGATGTTCCGTTATAACTACTGAACCATGCATCCGATTGACTTGAAACTTGGTATCCATGTAGAAAATACATGTACTTAGTGGATAGGCTAATATTTATATGAGTGTTGGACTCCCTAATAATAATGACAATAAATAATAATTTTAAAAATATTCTGACAATCACATTACTTGAAGTAATCGGTTGGTGGTACAGCATCTTTCAGTCTTGCGTATCCATCGTGGGCCTTCTCGAAAAGTAGACGAGCTTTGCCACATGCCGGAGCAACTGTTTGATTAGGAAATTACCGTTTTCATTTGAATGTGTTCAAAGTACTATGACAAAAGTGTAGCCTCAACGTCACTCGACAACCTTTAATCAATGTGCCACTTCAAGTTTTATTTGAACTATATATTTTTTATTGCCGTTTTAGGCAGTCGAGCATACGATTCACCTGATGGTGATTGGTTACCGTCGCTCTTGGACGTCGGCGATGCCAGAAGCATAGCCAAGTCACTGTTTACCAATTGAAATGGTGATCAAACACTGTACTTATCATTTCATGAATGCTTTTAAAACCCATGCCCATATAACTCTATATAATGTTTCCCGTTAAAGAGTTTATTTCAAATTAATTATGTGCATTTTACTAAAATGAAGTTGAGAATACTTTTAGTATATACAGAGATGTAGTATAATAATATAGTGTAGTGGGTAAACTCTATTTTATATGGGGTACAACACATGTTGTATGAGTACTGTATTATATGGGGTATTACTGTATATGAGGCCTATAAAATCATAGGCAGCTAAACGCCTTAATGTCGTAAAATGGATTAACAATGGCGCTATCTTGTTTACACGGTTTAGTTTTCATGTTATAACAAATGCATCTAAATCTCTAACAAATTCAGTTCAAATATTTTATTTTTACTCTGTACTAAGGTACTAATAAACGAAGTTTTATCATTTAAAATTCAGATTATTAGTAATATTCTCATTCTTTATAAGTCTACTTTAAAATAAAGAATATCGTAGCTATCCGAACAAAGTTATTTCAGATTCTCAAACCGAGAGTGTTGCTAACACTGGCCCTAGCAAGAGCAGCACTTCAATGGATCGGGAGGATCCGTAATGACGTGTTTAGGGCCGATTTTTTTAGTTTACCTGAATATTTGACAGACTTGAATTTAGCTGCCTTTGATTTTATAGGCCTCATATGAAACTTACTGCCGGCTTCATTGTAGTGTATTACTTGGAGCACTGTGGTCGCTTCCCGAGAAATTTGGTCAACCTCTTTACATATAGTCCGAATCGTCTGTAATTATATTAACATTAACTTGAAACTTCAATACTTTTTTTTGTTAAGTTGAGTGAATGAGGGTATTTTTCCACCGGTGTTATACAGTTACCCAAGCCCTTGGAGATGACAATGTGATTACCATTGAATTTCTTGAAAGATGGAAACTAAGATAATCAAAACTACTTGTACCGTTTAATCTCGCGTTCTCTCTAAACTAAATTTTATGACAATATTTAAATGTTGACAAATGACACTTTAGTCATTGGTAAAACGAAGAAAACTTAATATACTCCTAATGTTGGAAGTGATCTAATGAAGAAATGCGTACCGCAACTACCTAATCCACTGAATTTCACGTCGGATCTTTTCAGTAAATCGCGTTTCCGATCCGGTGGTAGATTCAGCAAAGAAATGCTATTTTAGGTAAATTCTTTTAAGATGAGCCCCGTGTGCTCACCCGTCCTTCAAGATGAAATCTGAATAGTCCCTCGAGTCTATGGGCAGATGGGTAAGCAAAAAAAACTTAAAAATTTAAAATTTTCTCTGACGGCGCCATTCCCTCATTGTCTAAATCTTTCGAAAACATGTGTTATGTACGTATTTCATTAGAAAATGTTATACCTGCCTGTGGAATGTGAACACTGGCATAGTCGCGTCACTTAATCACTTAGACAAGTACACCGGGAGTCTTATCCCACAAGCCATTACGACTTCAAAACAGACAATCTATAAAACCCGGCAAATTTACTATACCTCGCGTAGTTCTTGTTCTTGGTCGAGATTCTTTTGGAAGTCACTGAATATTTTATTGATCAATTCATTATCGCACATTTTTACGTGTTTTATTAACAAGCGTGGTTCTTTAATTTTATTTCACAATGCTTATTTTTACAGTGCCTGCTAAATAACAAACTGTCAGTGTTGCCACCTCAGGTTTTTTTTAAGGCGCTTTTTTTTTTTTTTTCTTTTTTTTTCCGGGCCGAGGGCCGAACCTCCTACGAGGTTTTTAATCAGAAGAGTAAGAATAAGAATTAGAAGAGGAAACATCGAGAAAACAAATGTGTAAATTATAATTCTAGACTATCAAATTAAAAATCTTCTACAACTTCTCATTCTTACTCGTAGATGCTACCGTCGATGATGTCGACGCTAACGGTGTTGATGGCTGTGGTCGTGTGGTTTTGTAAGAGTATTTTGTGTTTTGACCAATAGCTGCTATGACATCGCTTGGTAATTCATAGTTGAAACACTTTACATCAATAACTTTAAGCCTATTTTTTATAAAAATAATGGCATTTAAAAGTGGACCAGCCTTCCTGTTCCGCAATTTACTTCTTACAATGTTCATTACACTAAATCTTTCGATACCCGCATTAGAATGGGGCAAATTAAAAACAAAACATTCATTAACAAATGACTTCGCCTAGGAATTCTCCGTTCATAGAGTACCTAAGCTGAAAACATCATCATAAGATTCCGGAACATTAAGGGGTTTCCTGTCAAAAGTATGTTGCCAGATTCCTTATTGAAAAACCGCCAAAAATCACTAAACGTAATAAAAACGCTATTTAATGAAAAAATACCACTAAATGCCTCGAAAAATCACCAGTTCTGGTGGAAAAATACCCAAGGTGGCAACACTGCAAACTGTCAACTTTAAACCATAGATTTTTTTTTGGTACAGTTTTTCCTTATTAGGAAAGGCAAGGGGATCTAAGCCCATACAGCCTTGAAACCATAAATTGTAGTAGTAGTAGTTTTACTTTTTCAAATGGAAAGGCAAAGGTGTAATACCAACATAATCTTAAATTTCATTTAATTGAAAAATAATAATATGAAGTGAAGTTGATTAATATGAAACATGGCATGAAACGAAATGAGATGAGATGAGATGATAATGGATGAAATATAATCTCAATAAAATGGTGGTCATTTACTGAAACTTTTTCAATGAACTCAAAGGAGGTCCTACCACCAGTAATATTCTAGGGTGCATAAAATCAATTAAAAAAATAATACAACATGACTTCGAGGTCGAAACATTAGAGTTGCAGTTTTTCGATGCACTCTCAAAATTGTCAGTTTGTTATATATTGAATTCTCATCAATTTGCCATGTAAAGCCTTGCTAAAAGTTTAGATGCTGCTAAAATAAGTTTTACATTTTATCTAATATTTCAGCATAAAGATAAGACTCCTACTAATAGGAAAACTTAAAAACCTGAAATAGTCAAATATATAATTTATAGAATGTATTTCGTGCTCAAGTATTATTCATTCGTCATTATTTTAAAGTTTCTTTGTCAGTAGAGCTGCTCTTTTATATATAAGCTTTTGAACAATTTCTTTAAATATACGCGTATTGGTACTTTTATTAATAATAATAATAATAATAATAATAAACATTTATTCCAAACACAAATTAAGTACAAAAAATAAATAAAAAAAGATAACAAAAATAACGAGGCTTGGAAATGGTTACCGGCTCAGCAATGCCTAACAGTATCGAGACAATCGGTACTGCGGCGCTGATCTTCCGCCGGCACCTGCGGAGTGACGCGCACACCAGCATCAGACCGACCAATACACATCATTGTAAAATATATTAAAAAATAAAAAGAACATGAGTAATAAAAAATAAAAAAAAACAGTTATGAAAAGGACAACAAAATGACATTATTAAATTAATTAAATAAAAATTGCAGTTGCAAAGCACAACTGATTATAGTACGGAGTAATTATATTTGATATTTTCGAATTTTTCCTGTATATTCAAAAGATATACTTTTAAATTTGTTTTAAAGGACCTTAGCGTTCTCTGGTGCCGGATAGGTGGAGGAATATTGTTCCAGCATTTAGAGGCCAAGTAGCGGAAGCTGCCTCTAAAAGCAGCAGAGCAGTGTCGAGGAGTCGCAAACACTTGGGAGCGTTGTCGCGATTGCTTACCGCCATCTCCTAAATAAGTCAACTTAAGATATAAATAATTCGGCGTTTGCAATTTTACGACTCCAAATAATAAACAAGCAAAATGCAACTTCCTTCTCAACTTTAAATTCAACATTTTGCTTTGATTAATTATCGACGTAACATGGGATCGTGGTGGAATGCTAAAGCAAAATCTCATGCATGCATTCTGTACTCTCTGTAATATGCGCCCAGTTGAATTAAGTAATCTTGGTCCGTATACCACGTCCGTATAATTCAGTTTCGAGAGAATCAGTGTCTCAACGAGTTGAATCCGAAGTTTTTCACTGAGATAATTGCGGATGCGGTACAGGACCTTCAAGCGATAGAAGCAATGGCGGACCATCTCAGTGACATGCTTCTTAAACCGGAGACCTGCGTCCATCAGTAGGCCCAAGTTACGCACCTCATATACTCTCTCAATGGGGTCATTTCGAATATTTAACCCATTGAAAGGTTGTGATGGAAGCTTAGACAATCGAGATTCATTTCCAAACACAATATATTTAGTCTTGCTATTATAGCTTTCAACTCTAAATTTAAGGTTTTTTAATTATTATTTATAAATTAATAATAAATTTATATATTCATTTATGGTTTAGTTTAATCTAATTTGATGAAGATGTTCAAGTGTGATCAAGTTGTGCAACAGACATTGCTTTTCTACAAAGGATTTGGCTGTATAGGTACCTAATGGGAAATGTTCCCTCTTCCTCAACTCTAAAGAAAATGAAATTACTACTATTATCCTACAAAATTCAGTAGAAATTGAATGAATGCTATCTCGCTCACATACAAAGAATCCGAATAACTTTATACCGCTTTAAAAAATAAAGACAAATTTAGTTGTCTTTCGAGACAGATTTCTTCCACTGATTTTGTGGAAGGAATTATCATATTTGTTTCGGCAAAATATTAATTAATTCAAAATTGCTTGTGTAATACAACTTAAATAAAACAATGGTGGTGACCGCCGACGTCTATTTACCCGAAGATTCAGAGTTGACCGTCCAAGAGGTCAATTTATCTGGATCAACTTTATACGCTGGTTCCTTTCATTTGGGAAAATATTGTGAAACCATTAACAATGTAAGTAAATAACAATATAAAAAAAATCTTGAAATATTAAGTGTATATCATATCTTTTAAAAGAAAGTGTTTGATTGCATAATCAACAAAAATATAGGTTATGTTTTGATGAGAGAATTTGTTTTAATTGTCACGATTTATTAATATTTTTCTTATAAAATTTACACCTGCACCTTAAAGAGCTTAAGCTACCTTTATTTTCAGATATTAATAGAAATTCTTGCACTTCTTTCGATTTTATTGTTTACATTATTAAAATTAAGTGATTGTATAGAAACATAACAAAATTTTTAAGTACATTCTGCAGTGAATCTTGACAAATAAGCAAAAACAGCTCACAAAAATTTAAAGTTTTTAAACATTAATGTATCAAAATCTACATCATATAGATCAACAAAATATGTTCTAAAGTAATCATTGTGTTGTCTAGGAGTACATGCTGTGTCGTCAAGAAGAGAATGATCCTAGAAAATGTATCAACGAGGGTAAGGCAGTCACTGCCTGTACATTGGAGTTCTTCAGGAAAGTGAAGAAGACCTGCTTGGCTGAGTTTAATCAGTACTCTAACTGTTTAGACAAGAGCTCAGGAGACTACGCTTTCAGGCAGTCAGTGATTTGTAAATAATTAATATCTTGACAGTTCTGTACCCTAATATGTGTACTTGTGCTGATTGGTAGTAAGAATCCAGAAGGTGGTACCAGATTTTTTGGAAAATACAGAAATTACATGCTTTCATAAATAATTTTCCCAGTGGATGTATTTTTTCAAGTCATCATGCTTGCATGCGTGATTATTTTGGATACAAATGTCTTGAAGGAGTCCTTAATATGTACTAGTGCTAAAATTGTTAAAGTATTGAAATTTCACAACACTTATTTACTATAGATCATTATGAAAAAAACATTGAAGATTATTAGCAATTTCATTTAATGGATATCTGCCATTCAATGAATCAATTACTAAAATTGTGGTTAAAATAATGATTCCGGAAACAATATACTGATATGTGTAAATGTTACTCATTAAAATTGAAAACCAAAAAAAAGAATGTAATCTGTTAGATAATGGTGAGATAATCTGCTAAATAATGGGTGAATAAGTGTTGCGTTCCCAGGCACCATTATTATTGCCAAAATTGGATACTTTTCATAATATAAAGTGTGTTTAAATAGCTCGACAATGTTCCATGTGTAGCCATAACACGACACTGGCAGAAATTGCAGAAAGTATCGGCAGATTCCCATTAAAAAAAAAAAAAAAAAAAGTGTTGTCTTGTGGTGTGACGAAGTGTGGTGTGGTGAAGAGTGGACTGTATTCTTAGTCTGATATTTTTATTTATGTATAAGTGAAAAAATAAAGAATTTAAAATTAATGACTAAGAAATAAGAAAAAGATGTGTCGCCCTTGACGGCTGGAAATGGAAAGGGGTAAAGCGTCATAGCGGACGTCGCTCGTTGACACCTTTGACGTTCCGAAATCAAACAATAAGATTTCATATATTGATCGTGTGGGGCTGTAAAAAGTGAATATCTTATGTTCCAGTTGCCGGAAGACTCAAGGTGTTTTTGATCAGTGCATGCTTGAGAAACTAAACTTACCACGCCCCGGCTTTGGATATTTCTGCGAGGCTCGAGTCCATGATACCAAGAGGTATGACTTAAACATAATTCTTTTTTTTTTTTTACGGACCACCTGATGGTGAGTAGTTACCGTCGCCCATAGACTTCAGCAATGCCAGGGGCAGAGCCAAGCCGCTGCCTACCGTATACATTCAAACAAGGAAGATATGCAATTTATTTGGTATGATTTTTTTATTGACTTGAAGTGGTAGATGATCTTGTAAGCCCACACAGGTATGTTATCACCACCCTGCCTGTTTCTGTTGTGAAGCAGTAATGTGTTTGGGCTTGAAGGATGGGCCAGCTGTTGTGCTGTAAAAACGGAGACTTAGAACTCATGTCTCAAGGTGGGTGGCTGCATTTACATGGTTGATGTCTATTGGCCACATTGACCACTTAACGCCCTGTGGGCGGTGAGCTCGTTCACCCATCTTAGGGTTATAAAAAATATAGGGTTTAGCTCATGGTCCACCGTGTCAAATGGTTAAAAGATCTCAACGTCTATGCTGCCATGAGAAATTAGTTCAAAGTCATCATAGTACCATATAATCACTATCTCACCTTGAAAACCAAAACGCATGATTGTTTTATGTGTGACAGCTGTGTATCCAGGTTCACAATAGCTCTGCCACTAATAAAGGCGGTTGCAGTATACTGGTGTAGGAGAATGAAACCTCGCCCCACTTAGCTTATTCGACAGTTTTAGTAATAGCCATATACATGAGTCGACTATTATCAAAGCCGGCAATCTGACTTTTGGACAATGATTGGTAAATCAGAAAAACGAATTATTGACTTTGTATTCCATTGGCAGTCACAAAACTCTTCGGAACGACGACATAAATAACAGGTTAACTATTAACCTTTATTTAATGCAGGTTTTGAACCGTATTCTTTGAAGGAGACGATTATATTCAAATCAATCTGTATTGACATATCAATAAATTTTTTTTGTCCAAATGCACAGATTGCCACCTTTGATAATAGACGACTCACATATGTCTTTTCGCATTCAAAGTGTACAATTTTCAAAAATATTCGAAATTGAGTTAATATGCAGAATCATTTCGTATGATCAGTATTTTTCTCATAAATACTGTCAGAAAGCGTATTTTAGCTTTAGTTTTTTATTTATTTATTTATCAATGTTTGACTACTATTAACAAAATTAATACATACTTTTGTCTTACTGTAAAAGGCAGATAATGTAACTGGTAAAAAATAAAAAAATAATGTTGCCAAGATGATTAATATTAAAAATATCACATGCTACACCTTTAAAATGATCTCCTGTAAAATTAGTAAGTTTTGAGATTATACAGTTTTAATGCGAGAAGACGATATGTTAATCAGTGGTTAACATGCAGCAATCCTTTTCCTCCCGATCCACTAACGGTGCTTTTAGGTACTTCAAGCACCGATCACCGTTCTCATCGAACCCGTCGCTTACGACGAAGGGCTCGACGAGTAAATTAACTCTCAGACACAGCCCACTGAGTTTCTCGTCAGATTTTCTCAGTGGGTCGCGTTTCCGATCCGGTGGTAGATTTTGCGAAGCACGGCTCTTGCTAGGGTTCGTGTTAGCATCGTCGTCAGGTTTGAGCCCCATGAGCTCACCTACTAGCCACGGTTACGCTGAAATAGCCTCTCAAGGCTATCAGCTTAGGTAGTAAAAAAAAAAAAAAGCAGCAATCCACCACAGTTGCTGACATAAATAAACTTGTAAAGATATTTACTGTTTTATTGACCGCTCTAATGAGGTTCCCATACGACAATACACACCACCATAGATAACCAATAACCATAAATAACCTCACAATAGCATAATACCCTAAGAATGTTACTGCCCACTCCCTAGTCAATCTCTTCGTTATCTTTCATAGCACTTCTGAGGAGAAATGAGGTATAAATGTCCTAGGCACCGCACGCAGCAAAGATTGTTTAAAAAAATACATTCTTTTTTTTTACTATGATGACTGGTCACCATTTCCATATATATATGGTACAGTGTTTTCAGGTTATTTTGGTTGTATTGGGCTGACTATTAGGTAAGCCATAGTGACCACTATAGAGATATCGGGAATTATTTGTGACTCAAATATTTTTTTTGTAGACCGAAGCCTCTACCGGAGCCGAAGGCTGTCTACCCGGACGCCACGCCAGCTCTACCAGAAGACGCCGAGAAGAAACCACCAAGGCTCGGCTCCCGTTTCTACTGGATGACGGAATAGTGCGAGATACGGCGAATACGCCACCGACATGCTAGTGCGAGACGATGCTGTGTTGCCAATTATAAAATTTACTATTTGAGTAGAAATCTGACATCTTTGGTGTTTCAAATAATCTCGTTCGGCGATGTGGTGCGCGTTATATGAAGTAAAGCATTAGATAGAGTTTTGTTTAGCTTTTTGATATTTTTTGTGTTAAATAAATAATAAAAATCATGGATGATTATACCTTCGATGTCTAATGTGCTACTTTGTAAGAAGATGAATAGTAAATAATATTATTGTAGAGAAATATATTGTTGAAACAAATTATGTTTTATTTTTATTTAATTAAAGACGAAATTTTGCCTAATATGTGCATTGCTATTAAAATTGCGGTCTTTTGTGATCTTAGCTGTTAAACTAATTTTAGTTTTTATGCTCGATTAATCGCCTTGATCACCTATTAGGAACCGAACATATTGAGTTCTGGTTTCGACTTCTCACACATCTATTTGATTAATTTAAAAGCATATTTTATTACTGCATAATTATTTTATTGGAAATAGGTTAAAGAAAATATTACCGTTGGAATCTGTTTTCATTTCTACGTACATACTTCGGTTACCAGTTACGGTTATTGATATTTCAGGCCCATTTACTGACTTCGTTTTATATATGGAGGGTCAAAGTATGGAGGACCATCTTCTGAGTGTGTAAAAAAGTGTTCGCTGAAAGGAAGCTAATTAAGGTGGCGTCATAGTAGCAAGTGGAAAGATTTTAAAAACAGTGCTATAATTCGAATTCGGAATAAAATAAAAATTAATGTAAAACTACCTTAACTTAAAGGCTGGTTTGAATCCAGATTATAATACATTACCACACTTCACAGCAATCCAGCACACTTCACTTAAACTAATATAAATATAGATAAGTAATCTTGGAGAATCTTTTTGGCAAAATTTATCTCGTTTCACAGTCCAATACCTTTGCGGCAAAATGTTGGTTTAATCCTAAGTATTGTAACACCGTGTTGTCTTATCTCATTTAATTTAATTTCGTTTCCCGTCGTACTCGGTTTTATTTAATTTTTTCCATTTAAATTTTCTAACATTGCTTCGGCTCTTGTAACAAGCACCTATTGTCTCCGACCTCCGATTTGGGAATGTATATGGTATTATCTATGGGGAATGTTATCTTCGACAGTGAAATCACTGAAGTCTATGGAAATGTCAATTTTATAAAAGTGACAACTGAGTGACATCTTATTTGAGTGGTACCTGTCAAAGTGTCTGGATGGTCTCTAATAATTATCTGTGCATCTATCAAATTAGTGATGCCCAACTTATCTATTTCGATTTATCATATTGAAATTCATATATCGTATCGTAATGTATCGCAACTGATTGCAGCGACACACGATATTTATCGTATACCTTTATATCAATATTGTAAATATCGCATTAGACTTAACTAAACTGTTATCTCAGATGTCTATTTTCTATTTTAATTTACAAAAAGACGAATCTCATTGCTGCAAGAATTATAAAAGTTTAGCGGACATGTTCTTGGTTATGTTCTACAATTTATGTATGGGACACTCCTACTCGCCTGAGGAGATGTTAAAGACTGTGGCGGTGCCAATTGTGAGGAATAGGACCGGGGATATATGTGTTAAAACCAATTACAGACCTATCTCACTGGCAACTATCATAGCGAAAGCACTTGACAGTTTGCTTAACATGCAACTTGATAAATATCTTTAGATACATGATAACCAGTTTAGTTTTAAATCAGGAATGTCTACAGAAATAGCCGTATTGTGTTTGAAGTAAACTGTGAAGTACTATACTGATCGAAAAACTTCAATTTTTGCCTGTTTCCTCGATTTGTCAAAGGCATTCGACCTGGTTTGTTATGACATCTTATGGCAAAAAAGGAATAATACTAAAATGCCGAATGAACTAGTACAGATATTCAAATATTGGTACGCCAACCAGTTGAACGTGGTACGATGGTCGGGTGTCTATTCGAGGACATACAGGATGGAGTGCAGGGTGAGGCAAGGGGGGTTGACTTCGCCCAAGCTGTTCAACCTATATGTGAATGCTCTAATCGAGGAGCTCAGCAGTACTCATTTCGGCTGCCATATTGATGAAATATGTCTCAACAATATCAGTTATGCTGATGACATGGTGCTGCTGAGTTCGTCAGCCTGTGGGCTTTCTAAGCTGCTTGACATATGTGAAAGGTATGCTCTAAGTCACGGTCTGGTGTATAATACAAAGATGAGTGAGTGTATGGTGTTTCAGGCCAGAGGCAGGTGTCTGGATAACATTCCCTCCGTCAAACTGAATGGTACGCCACTATGCAGAGTAGACAGGTTTAAATACCTAGTACACTTTGTAACTTCTGACCTGAGGGACGATGCAGACATTGAGCGGAAGCGGAGAGCGCTGTCTGTAAGAGCTAATATGATTGCCCGCAGGTTCGCTCGATGTTCGCGGGATGTCAAAATTACTCTATTTAGAGAGTTTTGTACGTCTTCTATACGGGCAGCCTGTGGATGCTCTATAGTCAAAAGCAGTACAGCGCCTTACGCATCCAATGCAACAATGTGGTCAGGGTGTTGTTGGTGTTGCCTCGGTTCTGTAGCGTGTCGGGAATGTTCGCCGAGGCACGAGTTGATTGTTTCTTTACGACCATGCAGAAAAGGTGCACATTCCTGATTCGCCGGGTCTGGGTCAGCCCTTTGACCTAACAGCATTCTGAAGGCATTAACAGACCGTTATGACTGCCGGTACTTGAACCATTGTACCATGGTTCACTTGCGGACTAAATAATAATAATTATAATAATGGTTGGTTCGAAGTAAGTATCTGTTGAATGGAATATTTGAAATGTATTCAACTGATAATTATTTTTATAAATGTATTTTTTTTTATTTGTTTGGTTTTGTTAATTTTAAGTATGCTTCAATGATATGGACTTGTTGTCTGAAATAAAATAAATTATTCATTCATTCAATACTCTTTATGACTAGTTTTTTTACGATTGCCAATGTACCAATGCTTAGCATCTATGATCATGATGATGTTAATGATGATAAATTGTTTCGATAACCCATATGATATTTCAATTTTCTGTTGACATTTTGTTAGTTGAAGAATATAAGAACGAGAGCTGGACTTTGAATGAATGGGTTATTGAATATGAGAGAGAGCTAGTTTTCGCTTGTGCAGTAAGTACATTAAAGGATTTGGTTTTTTATCCTGATACTGTTCTCACAGATGTTGATTGGGAATGTTGATCATCCCTTTTTGTCTCGATGAATTTCAATACATTGCAGCAACCAGTTTGTTGTGGAGCTGTTGCAATATTTACCCGCATCATACTTATTGCAAAAGCTTAAGCTGGTCCCTGTAACTGTGGCTGAATACAATAGAAATATAATTATATATATTGCTTACATTTTATAATCTTTGTTATTTTCAGCTATTTTAAGGTTTCATAGACCAAATATTGCTCTAAATCACAGAACACTATTACTTCTAGCGAAGCTCTAAGTAAGCGACACAATATGATATTTTTGATGCGATATTCCGCCGAAGTGATATGAAACAGTAATATTATTTTGCATTGACATTTATCAATACAAAATATCGAGATGTAGCCCTCGTAGTATCGATACACCAAAAAATCGAAACGTATTACGGTATTACGCTTCACTAGATCAAATCAATTAATTATTATTTATTGGTATGTAGGTATTTGCTGACGCAAAAATATTGTAGGAATAGGTAACATGAGGAAAAACGCGGGAAACCTTTGAATTTGGCGGGCGCGGTTTTTGTTTGAATTTGTTGAAAAATATATTTTTTAATCTATTAAGTGATCAGAATAGTTAAAACTTGTATATATTTGTAATTTTTATTATTATTTGAATTTTTTTGTATTTTATTCTTTTTTTCTTCGAGTTGGGGTAAGTTTTTTATATTTATATGAACGAGCCTCCGGACCCGGGGGGCACAGCGCCCCCCGCGGTTGCATTTGTCACAATCTCCAACGAATCCGGAATGGATTCTGACTGCTCTTTGGTGTCTAAAAGGAAGCTGAAGCGTAACCAGCTCCACAAAATTTGTAAAAATTGTAACAAAAGGAAAAGAAAAAATAATACAGAAACATTTAAACAATCGGACTGTCAATGCAAAGACGAATTTACTGAGAGCACTATTGATTTGCCTGCACCTGGTCCTTGCACTGATACATCTTCAAAGCCCGTTCCTCCCACTGATATGTCTCATAAAGCCTCCACACAAATTGGTAGGGCTAGTTATGATGCCAATGACCACGGCCCGTTTGTGGTACACGTGCAGAAAATACAGTCTGCTGATGATGATGGTACAACATTACACCCAGTTGTGTTTGGCAGATTTTTAAAAAAAAATTTATTCAAAAATATTGTTAATGGAAGTTTGAAACGTATTGGCCGAAATAAAATGACACTTTCTTTTAATAATTATACAGACGCTAACAGCTTTGTCACTTCAAACTGCTTAGCTACAAACAACATGAAGGCTTTTATTCCAACTTTTAACATTACGAGGATGGGTTTAGTTAGGGGAGTCCCAACTGAGTGGTCCCCTGAAGATATTATGCAGAACACTAATGTACCCATTGGGTGTGGGGAAATTCTGAAAATTAGAAGACTAAATTATAAAGTCATGATAAACAACACACCCACATGGAAACCTTCGCAAACAGTCGTGTTTACATTTGATGGACAAGTTTTGCCCAAACGTGTATTTATGTGTTATAATTCTATGCCTGTTAAATTGTATATATACCCAACCATCCAGTGCTTTAATTGTTGCCGCTTTGGGCACACCAAGGTCCAATGTAGGTCAAAGCCCAGGTGCTTCAAGTGTGGTCAGGGCCACACTGGAGATACTTGTAATGTGGAGGAAGACTGTGTATCTTGCTGCTTATGTTCTGGGCTGCACTTTGCTTCGAGCAAAAAGTGTCCAGAGTACGTGAGACAAACAGATATTAAAGTAACAATGGCAGAGAATAGCTTATCCTATATTGAAGCGTCAAAATTACATCCCCCCATTTCTAAATCATTTGCTGATATTGTATCCTCTCTCCCAACTAAATCTGTTCCTGGTGGAAATACAGTATTGCCTGGTTCACCATCCTCACGTACAATATCTTATAAAAAAACAGTCTTCACTAAACCCAGAACTCCTCCTCAACACAGTAAAGGTTTTGATCATGTAGCACATGAGTCTCTTGTAAGGGACTACAATATGCCAGAGCCTTCTAATGGATGTGCATTACCATCCTCGTCTAATGCAAATTCACAACAGACAATAGCAGAGTTAATTACTATATTGATCAAATTACTTTCTGAACCCAATTTATCTATACCGTCCCACGCTGCTAATTTAATTCGTACTTATACTAATATTAATAATGGCCAACATGGACAAGTTAGTTCAATGGAATTGCCGCAGTATTATAAACAAAAAGCATGAAATTATACATATTATAAATACTTTTAATCCTTTTATATTTTCTCTATCTGAAACCTGGCTAAAGCCAGATTTTGTATTCAAAATCCCTGGTTATTCGTGCTTAAGAGAAGACAGGGCTGATGGATATGGTGGTGTATGCCTACTCATCAGAAACTCTAGCACCTTTTCTTCCTTCCCTCTCCCTTCACATAGTAACTGCTTTTCTGTCATTGCAGCTATTGTTGATGGTATCTGTTTTGTCTCTATCTATGTCCCTCATCCCTCCTTGCAAATCTTCAATGAAATTAAAAACTTAATTTCAGTTCTTCCTCGGCCTTTCATGATTCTGGGTGATTTCAACTCTCATCACACATCTTGGGGTAGTTCAGTATCTAATAGTTATGGTTATGAATTATTAGATATCTTAGACATGTATAGCCTGTGCATTTTAAACTCGGGTTCTCCTACTCGCCTCACAAAGCCTGGTGAAGTAATTAGTGCCATTGACCTGTCCATTTGTACTCCCCAGTTAGCATCTTCTCTATCTTGGTCTACTTTGTGTTCCACTTATAATAGTGATCACTATCCCATAATCATTTCATTTCCCTGTAAAAAAAAGGATACAATGTGTATTCAAAACTCTCGCCTCAAACACAAAATCATAGACTCTAAATGGAGTCAATACACGTTATTAATAGAAGAGAAAATTAATAATTGCTCAGAAGTTAATGTCATAGATAATAATTATTTCAAAGCTATTTTGTTAGAATCGGCTGATAATGTTTTTCCAAAGAAAAAGCCGCGTAGTAATAAGTTGTCATCTCCACCGTGGTGGGATGAAGAATGTACCAATGCTATAAAGAAACGCAAGGCAGCAGAGCGTAATTATCGCAATAATATGTCTATGAAAAACTACGAGGCATTAATGACTATAATGAAAGAGGTTAGAAAACTAATTAAAAAAAAGAAATTTGACGGGTGGAGGAAATTTTGTAGCACTATATCACCTGAAACACATGCTACTGTCATATGGCGAAATATCAAAAGATTTAGATCAGCTGTCAATCCTTCTAACGCATTGTTGCTGCCTATAGAATTAGCAGATCAATTCCTTGATCGTTTGGCTCCTCCTTCTGCTCCACTCAACGATCCTATCCTGTCTTATAAGCAATATAACTCTGATGCCTCTTCTTCTCTAAATCTAACTTTTACGTTAGTGGAGTTAAAAGGTGTATTAAATCACGTCAAAGACAGTGCTCCAGGGGAAGACGGGATTCCATATTCCTTTTTGTCTCACCTTGGCGAAAAAGGATTAAATTACTTTTTAAATTTAATAAATAAAATTTTACTGACAGGTGACATTCCACCGTCATGGCGAAGTCAAATAGTATTGCCATTTTTAAAGCCGTCTAAGGTACAATCTGATATCAAATCATATCGTCCGATAGTTTTGTCATCGGTGATCACAAAAGTTGTTGAACATTTAATTAAAAATCGGCTTGAATGGTATATAGAAAATAACGAATATCTGTCCCAAACTCAGTTTGGATTTCGAAAAGGTAAAAGTGTGGGGGACAATTTAGGCATATTAGTTACGGATATTCGTAATGCTTTCTCAGATAAAAAGTCAGTAGTTGCTGCTTTTTTAGATATTAATTCGGCTTATGATAACGTTCTATTACATATTCTAAAAAGTAAATTAGATAAATTAAAGGTTCCCTATTTTTTAACTAATTCCATTGTAAATCTTCTTTCGGAGAGGAAAATTATTTTAGATGTTGGCGGCCCTTATAAGCCTAGTAGGCTGGTATGGAGAGGTTTGCCACAGGGGTCTGTTCTGAGTCCTTTATTGTACAATATTTATACATATGATCTAGAAGGTTCAGTCGGAGATTCAGCAAGTTTATTACAGTATGCCGATGACTTGGTTATTTATGCCTCTGATATGTCTGTAAGTACTGCTGAACGATATGTTTCCTCCTCTTTATCTTTGCTAAAAATCTGGATGGATGCAAATGGCCTTGATCTGTCTCCCTCAAAAAGTACTGTTGTACTTTTCACAAAATCCCGTACTCCTTGCTCACTTAATATAACATATGATGGGGATATATTACCCATTAGGAATCAAGTTAAGTTCTTAGGAGCTATTCTTGATTCTAAACTAACGGGTCAACCACACTGCGAATTTGTGGTTAGTAAATGTGAGCGAAACTTGAACATGCTGAGATGTCTCGGTGGGGTTTGGTGGGGTGCTCACCCGGCTACACTGAGGTTGGTGTATAATGCTGTCATTAGAAGTGTACTGGATTTTGGGACCTTTTTCTTAGACCCAGGTAATGTGGCTGGCTTTAGAAAACTAGATCTCATACAGTCTAGGGCTTTGAGGATTGTTTCTGGTGCCATGAAATCGAGTCCGGTTAATGCTCTGCAAATAGAATGTTGTGACCCTCCTTTAAACTTAAGACGTCAATATCTGTCCGATAGATTCATTTTTAGAATTGTTCAGTTCCATAATCATCCCCTCATTTCGAAACTAGAGTTTCTTTCTAAAAAAGTACTCTCTTCACATAAACCTTTACCTTGTCTGTTAAAAAGTTTCCTGAAATTCAAACAATTACAAGCCCCAACTCATTCTTTTCAGGTGCTTCCTTTATTTGGCGCTTCTTATGATTCTCTCTTACTTTCTCCAGTGATTTGCTTTTCTCTTGGCATTGAAAAATCTGATTTTAATGCCAATGAAAATTTTAATTGCAATGTCAATAGTAAATGGCCTAACTGGCATCAAATTTATACAGATGCATCTAAACACTCCAGTGGGTGTGTTGGTGTTGGAGTGTATCACAAACAGTACAACATAGTTCAGAAAATTAAATTACCTCCGGAATCATCGGTCTTTACCGGTGAATGTTTTGGACTATTAAAAGCTCTTGAATATGTGCTGTCTTTCAAACTAAAAAAAACCGTTGTATTTACTGATTCCTTAAGTGCATTACAGAGCTTAGCAAAATTTTCACTAAAACTTAACCCTTTTTTTCATGTAATATTTGAATGTAAGAGAAAGCTGTTGCACTGCCAATCACACAACTATTTAGTATCATTTTGTTGGGTACCTAGTCACTGTGGCATATCTGGAAATGTGAAAGCTGACAGTTTGGCCAACAGTGCTACTGTGACCGGTGACGTATACCCGTACAGGAATTTTGGCCATGATCTTGCTGCTTTGCCCGGCATATGCCTCCACAAATCGTGGAATATGTGTTGGGAAGAGAGCGGCCGGATTAAGGGCCGTTTCTTGTATGCTATACAGTCTTCCGTTCCCAGGAAGCCATGGTTTGCCAAATTGTCGTTTGGTAAAACCGCCACTTCTACTATAATTCGTATGCGTCTGGGACATAACAGCCTTCCAGTTCATTTGCACAAACTTGGTATCGTAACTAGTACCGCCTGTGAGTGTGGCGAGAGTTATTGTGACTTGAATCATATTTTCTTTTCTTGTTCTTTATATGATCATTCTTCCTTATATACTTCTTTAGTATCTCTCTCTGTTCCCCTTCCTACTAATATTTCTTTACTTCTTCGAGATTTTAATCCACTTGTATATAGTATTTTAAGTAGGTTTATTTTAAATAATAACATTAAACTATAATTTTGATTTATTTTCCCTGTTATATAATTATTCTGATTTTTTTTGTAAATTCAATTCGTTCTAAATCATTTATGTTTTGTTGCGATAAGTTTCCTTCGTTTTTTATTATTTATAAACTGTAAATAAATAAAACGGCGAATTATAAAAACGTTATTACTTGACGCTGGCTAATGCACAAAACGTGCCAGAGCCAAAAATAAAGAAGAAGAAGAAGAAGAAGGTATTTGCTGCTTTGAAATAAGTGCTATTTAGGTACCGTAGGTACATTTTAATTATTTGAAACAGTTCATAATTTGAAATTACAATATTACGAAATATCATGTTGAAAACAAGCCATAGTCAGTCAGTCAAAAAATATTACTATGTGTTCTGAATAGTCATTGGACAATGATACAGTGTTGTCTACAATGATTTGTTATTTCGCTTAGAGACCTTCGAAATTCGATCATGAATTCTGGAAACATAGATTGCGGAGGTCCCTCTGTATCGGACGAATGCCATGATAACACTATCGATGGAAAGTCGAATTTTCGCGATACATGTAGTGTAGATTCGGAGGATGGTTCAGTAGAGCTGGTTCAGGATGATGCTGAAGCTAACGAGACAGAAACTAGGCGCGTTATAAGTCGCGAGGAGCTCTATAACGACCCTGATGCTGTCGCCGAAAATTTTGAGTAAGTTATTTTTATTGCATATCTCCTGCTGGTAAATGGTCGCTAATAGACACGAATTATGCCAGAGACCTAAGCCATTGCCTGCTAAAATAATAGCATGTATTCTATATTCATAATGCATGCTATCATTTTTACTGAATAAAAGTACCGGTGAAACTGGAATGGACTCCCAGACATTTGCTATCCTTTCATTAACAATGAATACTCATTGAATGGATGTTTGATGTTAAGCTGTTAGATATTCATCTCTTAAGAGTTTAACAGTTATTAAACCCATAAGAGATGAGTATCTCTTAGCTGAGTGGCTATCTATAATCACAGTTTTTATTAATGCTATTTATTCAATACACAAACATACAATGTCATTACTATTTAATACTTTTTTTTTTTGTTTTTTTTTTTTTTCTATCCTGCAACTTAGCAATCTGTTTCTTGAAAAACAATAATCTAATCTGTTGTTAGATTTTCATCGGGAAAAGTTGAGTCAGCTGAGTTGTGTCCCCAGTGGTACCATTCTCATCTTATATCTGCAAATCTTTTTGCTAGGTCTGGCATACTACTCCTTTTCAGGCAAGAGTATCTTAGGCTGCCCTCCCCCTGCAGCTCTGCAGCTAGCTGATTAATGTGTTGGTCAAGTCGTGTTTGGTAATTCTTGCTGTATGTTTCAATTTCTTCCTTCACTGTTCTCAGATTCAAATCAAGATTTACATATTTGTTGCTTATGTATGGTGGAATGTTGAACATGGTTCTCATTGTTTTGCTCTGAAAACGCTCTAATATTTCTATATTACTGTGACTGGCAGTGCCCCATACTTGTATGCCATATGTCCATACAGGCTTCAGTATTGTTTTGTAAATTGTCATTTTACTGGCGTCTGAAAGCTGCGACTTGCGTCCAATAAGCCAGTACATGCCTCTGAGTCTGCAGTCCAGCTGTTTCCTTTTTGTCCATATATGTTTGCACCACGTGAGCCGTCGGTCGAGGTGCATACCTAGATATTTAGCATCATCTGATTGTGTGATTTCTACGTCACAGAGTTTTACAGGAGGACATGTTTTTCTTCTGAGAGTGAAGGTTACTTGAACCGACTTGTCTGTGTTGACCTTTATGCGCCACTGTCTGAGCCATTTCTCGATCAGATTTAAGTGATGTTGAAGCCTATCGGATGCTGAATCTTGATTTTCATGTGTTGAAAGAATCGCAGTGTCATCAGCATATGTCGCAGTAGTAGTGGAAGCGTGAGTGGGTAAATCCGCTGTGAATATCAAATAAAGAACCGGTCCCAGTATGCTACCCTGAGGCACTCCAGAATTAATTTCGTACATGTTAGATGTATCGGAATTGATCTTCACTTCAAAAGACCTCTTTACAAGGTATGATTGAAGTAGTGGGAAAAATGAATGTGGCAACATTTTTTTTTAATTTTGTAAAGCAGCCCATTATGCCAAACCTTGTCAAAAGCCTGGGAAATGTCTAGGAAGGCTGCGCAACAATATAATTTGTTTTCCAGCGCTCTCCCAATGACATCAACTAAACGATGTACTTGCTCGATAGTGCCGTGACCTTCTCTAAAGCCGAACTGGTGGGTTGGTATTATTTCTGCTAGGTGTTCTCGCATTCTGTTTAGCACAGTCCCTTCAAGTATTTTTCCAACAACAGGAAGAAGACTTATGGGTCTATATGATGTCACATCTTGAGCTGGTTTTCCTGGCTTCTGTATCATAATGACTTGGGCTATTTTCCACTGGCTTGGATAGAAGGATAATCTTAGACATGCGTTTAAGATAGCAAGTATGAGCAGAAGTCCCTTTTTTGGAAGATGTTTTAAGAGAGTAGCGTCAATGAGATCATAGCCGGGGCATTTACCTTGTTTAAGTTTTCGGATGTCCCGTCTTAGTTCATTAAGCGTGACATGTTTCAACGGTAGGCACATCTGATTTGGAGAACTTAAGTATTCGTCTATTTCATTGTCTAGGCTTTGGTCGTTGCTGGGAGGTGGCTCAAATACTTTTTGTAAATGCTCTGCAAATGTAGTAGCTTTCTCACCGTCGGAGCGGCCCCAGGTCCCTAGTTGTGTTTTTATAGGTGTAGCCTGTTGTTTTGGACGCTTCATGTTTTTTGTAGCTTTGTACAGAGAGTAATTTGTGTCACTAGTAGGTGTCAGCTTTGTGAGGTAACTTTGTAAGTTCTCATTTGCCCATTGTTTCGTTAGCGCCTTTAGTTGCTGCGATGCTTTATTAAAAGCAGTTTTGTCTCTTTTATAGTGGTTGTTTTGCCATTCTCTGCGGAGTCGACGTCTTTCAGTTACTCTGTCCCTAATGAACGCAGGGTATACATGCTCTTTAGCACTACTAGCTTTACCTTGGGGTGTGGACCTATTAGCTGCGCTATGGATCAATCCATTTAGGTTTTCAATGGCTTGTTCAACTTCTTCTACTGTTTTCAGTGGCACTATGAGCTGTGCTTCTGCTGTGATAATATTTTTGTATTCTTCCCAGTTTGTTTTTTTATTGTAGATTCTGGGTGGTGCATCATTTAATATTATCTTATTATTCAGGTTTAGAATAACTGCAGAATGGTCTGATGTGAGATCTAAGTCAGATTCCACACTGGTGTTATTGATTATAATATTTTTTGTTATGAAGAAGTCCAGTAGATCAGGAGTTTTTCGTGGATCAGTCGGCCAGTAGGTAGGTTCACCTGTTGATAAGCAGTCAAGGTTGAGATCTTTAACAGCTTGGTAGAGTTGTCTGCCTCTAGTTGTTACAAGCCTGGAACCCCAGAACGTATGTTTAGCGTTCCAGTCGCCTCCGCTTATATAACGGTGTCCGAGTTTAGAGAAGAAATTATTATAGTCTTCCCGTGATATCTGAGGTTTGGGCGGGCAGTAGACTGCAGCAATTGTAATGTCCGAACTTTTGTCACTGACTTTGATGAGTGTAGCTTGTATCTTGTCTGTCGCGAATGGTTCGAGCGGGTGATGTTTTATGTTAGATTTTATAAGTACTGCCGTTCCTCCATGTGCACTTCCTGATGGATGATTAGTGTTGTAGATAGTATAGCCCCTTATTGAGAAAAAACTTTTACTTGTAAATCTGGCTTCAGAAATTAATGCAATGTCAATTTTGTTCATGTTCAGGAACATTTCTAGCTCTAATCTGCGTGCGACTAGTCCGTTAGCGTTCCAAGTTATTATTCTGAGATTGGAACTAAATTTTTTTTAGGCTGCTCATTAGCTGGACAAACCTGTCCATCATGTTGTCTACCATGTTCATCATCATGGTTTGAATTCTGTTGAACATCTTATCCAGGATGTCACCCAGTTGTTGCACTTGAAGCGGTTCGTTTGAGTTAATTATGTTGTCTGTTTTAGATTTTATTGCTTCAGCATAAGTTAGTCTATTTTTATTACTGGTACTAAATTTCTTAGGTTGTGGAATATCTACATCTGGGAGTCTGGTTTGTCTGTTTATTATATTTGTGTGCGTGTTTTTCGGTTGTATTTTCAGTATATGCTCCTTGTATTGTTTATATTTAACACATCGTCTATAACTAGCAGGGTGCTTTTGTTGACAGTTCGCACATGTAGCTTCTGTGTCTTTAGTTTTTTTACAGGTGCTGGTGGGGTGGTCTTCTCCGCACTTGACGCATCTGAAAGGTCGGTAGCACTGATTTTTAGAGTGACCAAATCTTTGACACCTCTTACACTGGATAATTTCTTTTTTCTTGTAGGGCGGTTCGAACGATACCTTCATGTGATTTAGGAATTTTAAATTAAATATATCTTTATTGCTTGGCTTGGGTTCCAGGTCTACATAGAACAAAGGTAGAGGTTCTTTTGAGGTTCGGTGGCGTACATTCACAATTTGCCTTACTTCGTGCCCGTGTTTTTTGAGTTTTTCCTTTATTTCAGTAGTATCCTCTGAGCTGTGGAGGCCTCTCAGTACAACTCTGTATGGTCTTTCGCTCTTTAACATGTATGTGTAATGGCTAATATTGTCTGAGATAAAATTTTCTCGTATTGATTTATATATTTCTATACTTGCTGGCATTATTTTCACAATGTGTCCTGACTTGAGTGTTGTCATAGTGTAGTCGTCTGCTGATGCAATTTCTTTCAATTTATTTCGGAGGGCGCTGATATCCAGGACACCAGTAACAAATATTGGTTCTGGTTTTGGTGGTTTTTCTATTTCTATATTGTCTGTTGTAGATTCCTCACTGTCTAAAATATCGAATTGATTCTTTGTAGTAATAGCATAAGTAGTTGTGTTAGGCTTTTTCTTTACCTTTTCAGTCTGTGGGGAGTCGGTTTCCACTCTCTTTCTTTTGGCTGGCGGAATTCTGTCCTGCTGCCAGTCGTGCTTGATTTGATCTTTCGTACTAAATATTATTTCAGGGACGTTGATATCTTGCGGTATAGTACCGAGTGAGTTGCTGCGTGCTTTTGTAAACATGCTCTTGTGCAAGGTTGATTGAATCATAGTAGGGTTTGTTTTATTTTTCTGTTTTTCATTCATTTTGTTCCCACGAGTATTGGACGAAGTACACTCACAGGTCTACTACAGGTCTACTACAGGTCACTTAGGGGTGACGCCATTCCCTAAGAAGGCAGAGTACAACTACGTTTGCCATGTCCGTAGAGGTCGATCGCTATCGACTGATCTCCCATCAGCCATGCAGTCCCTTGGCGCGAGGTCTCACCGTGGACTTGGGGTGATTTTTATAGAAGTTTTCTTCTTCGTGGCCCAGACAATGAAGCCAAGGCCGCCGATCCTGTCGTTACAGGGTTGCGGCTAGTGGGGGTCATTTCCTACTCCCACTGATAGGCCAAGCTTGCGCTGGTTTGGTCGAGTTAGTTTACCGCCGCTCGAGACCCGGCGTTGTTATTCATTTAGCACCACCCAGGGGACACGTGTAGGGTTATGGTTAGGTAATTCCTACGGACGCGAATAACACTATCCCCCACTATTTAATACTAAGAACATTTTGTACATCTTATTCTTGTGCTTTTTGGGTACAATAGGATAAGAGAAAAATATTTAGATACAAAAATATTCCTCTTAAACAACGGTTTATAAAATGGTCACTTTTAGGAAAATTTGACTGATTGATATAATAAAACATAGCATTCGATTTTCAGTAATAAATTAGTCAAAATGTCGATATCTCCCAGAAGTTCGAAACTTAGCCATTTCTGAGTGGACTTAGTGGACTTACAGTCGTTGATTTAAAAAACAAATACAATCCACTTTAGTTAAGTGGTGATCAGTTTAGTTTTGACGTTACAATTGGTATGCTGTAGTGCCTTTAGAGGGCATAATGAGGGCATTTAAAGGGCATCTCCTGTGAAATAGACAGGATGGCACTTACCTTGGCCTTATCCTTTCTGGTTGAGAATACACCCTACCAAAAAGTATCACATTATGATATACGACTGCAGGCTATTATCTCATAAATAGTTCGATAAAATTTTATAACATTTAAAAATAAACATGGTATCTCTATTCTGTATCAGTTGCAACACAGTCAGAATATTTTAATTTGATTAACGTCTGCATTATTTCAGCTTACCGAAACAACCAACTCCGGACAATGATTGGACGAGGGACAATTGGCGTAGGGCCGGCTTACTGCCCGAAACCTCCACGGTCCCCAAGAAGAAGATCTATACTCCTGTACCTGTTGTCAACAGATTACACAAAAGTCTGTTCAAAGCTATGTCTCAGCCTGTGACCATGAGTAAGGCTGAAAGGTACTTAATAATAACAAATCCTATCTACGCTGGGTGTTAGAAGATAATCACTGAAGCTATAAAAGCATTAAGCAGCAATAGAATCAGAAAATCATCCTATAGCATGAAGACAACAAATGCATTTTTTTTATTGCTTATATGGGTGGATGAGCTCACAGCCCACCTGATGTTAAGTGGTTACTGGAGCTCATAGACATCTAAAACGTAAATGCACCACGCCCCTTGAGATATAAGTTCTAAGGTCTCAGTATAGTTACAACGGCTGCCCCACCCTTCAAACCGAAATGCATTACTGCTTCACGGCAGAAATAGGCGGGGTGGTGGTACATACCTGTGCGGACTCACAAGAGGTCCTACCACCAGTAATAATATTACAATTTCTCTTACTACGAGTTTGACATGTGTATTATTTATATTGTATTTTGTGTATATATCAATTCAAAAATAATATACTATAAATTTATATCTTTATTTCATAATTTATGTTAAATTGAACACAAGTTGTTTTTTTTTAATAGTATGATGCAGAAAATGGGTTATCAAGGCGGTGGCTTGGGCAAGAGTGGTGAAGGTATACTGGAACCCATCGCTCCCAATGCAACTTACGTAAGTGTTTGAGAGAGAGAGAGAGAGAGTATGCTTTATTGTACACCAAAAAAATTTAATAATGCGAAACATTAAATACAAAAAAAAGTACAATTGGCATACAATTGTGTATATTTGTTTACATTTAATAATGTAAAAATGTATGTATGTAAATTTTTATATACTTAAACATTATACCATAAAATGAATTATACCAATCAAGGACCCAAACCTTGAACTATTTTCTTGACTGTGTACTGGTGACAATACCGTCTTTATCATAAGGGCACACGGGGACCGTGCCCAGGGCCCCCATTCTCAGGGGCCCCCGAAAAACCGACAATTTGGTAACCAATTGTAGTCGAGAGCGGTCATTTTCGCAGCTTAAGAGAATAAAAAATGAATTGCGAACAACAATGTTACAAGAACGGCTGAGTAATTTGTCAATTATGGGCATAGAAAGTGATATCCTTCAAAAAATTGACTTTAAAGATATAATGGAATATTTTGCTCAACAGGAATCCTGAAAGAAACCATTATCGTAATCGTAACCCAAAAAACCAGCAGCATTCTAATATAAATAATATTATTATATCATACTGTATTTGATTACCAGTAAAAAAATGTTATTATAATTCGCTTTTTCTACTTTCCAAAAGGGCCTCAAATTCTTGTGTGCCCAAGGACCCCAGCCTAGTTTAAGACGTCCCTGACTGGTGATGTTAAAATAAATACTCTCCCAGTATCAATTCCAGAAAATTATTATATAAAGGGTATTTTCAATAAGGAACATAAATTTCTACATTTTACAGGCCAACAAAAACATAGGCTTCGGTCAGAACAGCAAAATGCCAGTAAGGATTACAAAACCCCCAGCTAATAAAGCGAAAACCAAATCAGCTCGTAAGAACATATTGCGCAAAAGCAAGGAACAATTGCGAACTAACGCCTTGAACGTCATATTAGAATTTGTTAAGAACAATAAAGAAATTGAGATTTTATTCGACAAGAAGTTGTTTCCTAAGGAGAGAAGAATCATACATTGCCTGGTCCACGAGGTCATCAATGCTGATGATGACACACAACGGGTCAAAGCTGGCACTCAACAGATGATCCTAAATGAAATATACGCTCACAATTGCTTCGTTCTAGGCACAGAGAGCGAAGGCGAGCAGCCTCACCGGTAAGCTAGAATTAGTTTTGTTTTGAAACGTCCTAAGATTAAAAATTTACAAATGTCAAAAACTCGTAGTAGGAGAAATTGTAATATTATTACTGGTGGTAGGACTTCTTGTGAGTCCGCGCGGGTAGGTACCACCGCCCTGCCTGTTTCTGTCGTGAAGCAGTAATGCGTTTCGGTCTGAAGGGTGGGGCAGCCGTTGTAACTATACTGAGATCTTAGAACTTATATCTCAAGGTGGATGGCACATTTACGTTGTAGATGTCTATAGGCTCCAGTAACCTCTTAACACC
Source organism: Bombyx mori (assembly GCF_030269925.1). Classification (NCBI taxonomy): domain Eukaryota; kingdom Metazoa; phylum Arthropoda; class Insecta; order Lepidoptera; family Bombycidae; genus Bombyx; species Bombyx mori. The sequence goes on along the minus strand of NC_085108.1, from coordinate 2,881,107 downwards.
AGGTGGGCTGTGAGCTCGTCCACCAATCTAAGCAATAGAAAAAAGGAATATTTTTTGAGACTGAGACGTCATGTCTCAAACTGAGTGAAGGCATTTACATGAATTCAATTTACATTGAACGATGTGCAACAAATAACGAAATAAAATATCCAGGAAGCTCACAAGAGATTAGTATGGCCTGAGCATAAAAAATAAAAAGAAGCCTGTATTTCCTTATCCTTCACTTTCATTTCAAATGTGGTATTTATTTGTTAATGTTTAGTTACTTATTAATGTTTATGGTCTAAATATTAGTAAGAGTTTTAGTTTTTGTTAATGAATATGGACCCCTCCTAGGGTGAAGGCTCCAGTCCTTTTCACTGGTCTCTATCCTTGTAGTTTGCCAGTCCTTACCTATTATTTCGGTTATGTCGTCAGCCCATCGTCTTTTCGGTCTCCCTACCCTTCTTTTGCCACTTTACTTTTAATATATTTTTTTTACAATTCCAGGCAACTCCGAATATACAAAGAGGCCCCGCCTGACGTATTCCTGGTAACACCGGAAGATCTACCAGAACTGAGGGTCGATACTCAAACAACGGAGCCCTCAAATCCGTGCTTGACCCAACCGAATAATTCAAGCACAACAGCGGACATGCAAACGGATGTCAAGAATATTTTAGACGAACTAATGGATTGCTTCGTGGAGTTTACAAAAGACAATGATTACGCTCAACTCAAATTCCTGGGACCTTTCTGTGAGATACAAGAGTTTTGCATCTATCAATTCTTCAATGTGATCCACCGCTGTGTGAACAAAGACTTCTATGGTGTTAGTGATTCAGTAGTGAGTGCTTTTAATGTGAACACAGTTAGCTTTGAATTAGTCGAAGATGTTAATGGGAGTACGTTGTGAGTATGGTTTTTGTTTAATTTTCTTTGTGACAGTTCTAGTGTGACAATTCTTTGTTATTGCTTAGATGGGTGGACGAGCTCACAGCCCACCTGGTGTTAAGTGGTTACCGGAGCCCATAGACATCTACAAAGTAAATGCGCCACCCACCTTGAGATATAAGTTCTAAGGTCTCAGTATAGTTACAATGGCTGCCCCACCCTTCAAACAGAAACGCATTACTGCTCCACGGCAGAAATAGGCAGGGTGGTGGTACCTACCCGCGCGGACTCACAAGAGGTCCTACCACCAGTAAAGTCGTCGTGGCCTAAACGATAAGACTTCCGGTGCATTCGTGTTGAGCGATGCACCGGTGTTCGGATCTCAGGCGGGTACTAATTTTTCTAATGAAATACGTACTCAACAAATGTTCACGATTGACTTCCACGGTGAAGAAATAACATAATAACCCCTTGTGAGTCAAGCGAAGCAGTAATGCGTTTCGGCTTGAAGGGTGGGGCAGCCGTTGTAACTATACTGAGACCTTAGAACTTATATCTCAAGGTGGGTGGCGCATTTACGTTGTAGATGTCTATGGGCTCCAGTAACCACTTAACATCAGGTGGGCTGTGAGCTCGTCCACCCGTCTAAGCAATAAAAAAAAAAAATTAGCTTCATGCATATTATATTTGTATGTATATAACGGAATCTTCGACCGTGATTTTGACTCCCTTCAGAACGTCGAATTGACTCGAAATTTTGCGTAGGTACTTATTTAAGGACCGATTTATATTCAATATTTTTAACAGTTAGATCCGTTATTTAAGTTGCAAAGAAAAACTGCGTTGTAGCTTGAAGGGTGGCACAGCTGTTGAACTGTGAGACCTAGATCCTAGATATTGACCACATGTCTCAAAAACGGTTGCCTCATTAACGTAGTGATGGTAGTGATCTATAGGATCCAACGACCACTCGAACTGAAGAAAAGCAGTCTTTAAAATAATAATATAATTTTCTTTTACAGTGTACAGAAAAGAAAGCAACCGAATAAGTAACAGCGGTTTAATATAATAATATTTATAAGATAAATTTATTTATATAAATGTTTAGATTAACAATAAGTTTGAATAGTTGTTTAATAAAATATAGTTTTAATAAATAACCTTATAAAATATGTGTTTTTATTATGAAATCAGTATCGGAATCACTAGTTATTGTTTTATTACTTACTAGCTGACCCGGCAATCCTCAATCGATAAATAAAAGACCTAAACTTTTGTATATAATAAACTTAAAAAAAAACCATGTGCAATTCACACGTGTTAGAAGTGAAACCTTCAAAAATTAAAATAAAATTCAGTACAAGAGGTTTCATACACACGTTATTATTAAAAATATCTCATAGATAGCGCTGTATTAAAAAAACATTGAAAACGTGTAATATGTTCTATCTCATTCTCTCGCCGGCTGAATCCTATACATTTATATGTTTGTGTCTCTATGGACTTATTTTTTCGTTTCATCGAGTTTGAAATCACAACGATTCTAAAGAAGTTTCACTTCAACAAACAAACGGAATCCGTTCGACGGGGGGGACATCAAAGGAAAAACAAAATTGTTATTTTCATTTAATTCCGAGCATTTTCATACTTATCTACCTTTTAAGCCTTCTCTGGACTTCCACAAATAATTCAAGATCACAATTAGCCAAATCGGTCCAGCCGTTCTCGATTTTTAGCGAGACTAACGAACAGCAATTCATTTTTATATATATAGATATGGCTGCACGAGCTCACGGCCCGCCTGTTGTTAAGTGGTTAGTGGAGCCTAGACATGTACAACGTAAATGCCGCCTATTTTTTAATAAGAATAATTTTTATTGGTTAATGTGTGAACAAATTCGTGCGCAATCAGACCTCAAGGGGCTACGGAAGTCCACAGACATCACAACGTGAATGCCAATACCTTGAGACATGAGGTGTAAGTCTCAATTGACAGGCGCCTGAATCTCGTTAACGACATTTTCAAGATAAGCTTTGTATCTATACAAGTTCCGAACAACACTGAGTTTCTCTCCGGATCTTCTCAGTGGGTTGCGATTTCGATCCGAGGGTAGATTCTGCGAAGCACTACTCTTGCTAGGGTTCGTGTTAGCAACGTCCTCAGGTTTGAGCCCCGCGAGCTCACCTACTTGTTAGGTTACGCTGACATAGCCTCTCACATTGAGACATGAGGTGTAAGTATCAATTGACAGGAGCCTGAATCTCGCTAACGACATTTTCAAGATAAGCTTTGGATCTATACAAGTTCCGAACAACACTAAGCTTCTCTCCGGATCTTCTCAGTGGGACGCGTTTCCAATCCGGCGGTAGATTCTGCGAAGTACTGCTCTTGCTAGGGTAGGCAAGGCAAGGTCCTCAGGTTTAAGTGCCGCGAGCTCACCTACTTGTTAGGTTACGCTGACATAGCCTCTCAAAGCTACCAGCTTAGGTAGGAAAAAACAAAAAACGGCAGTGCTTCGCTGATATCAATAAAATATCGTGTCGTATATTATAAAAGTTGACATAATCCCTGGAGACTACCAGCATGGGTAGAAAAAAAAAGCATTCGGACCGTCTGTCTACCGAGCAATTTGACGCGCTCGGGGGAAGATCTTCCCTATGTCGTTGTGGCGTAGTAAGATATATAAGAGTAATAAATAAGTATTTGAACAGTAAAGACGTGTTTCATATTCGCCACGGCGATCAATCCTTTATATGGCGACCCTGCCAGGATTCGAACCTGGAATCTTCCGATCCGCAGTCAGTTACACCACATCGTTAACCTCCCAAAAACTAATCAAGACCGTCTAATTAAAACCCACAATTGTTTAAATACGAACATATTTATTGAACTTATTTACACGTCACACTATTACAATCTTCAGTCTATTTAATCTAAAAACAACCAGCATGCAAGTTCCAAAACAAAACGTCAGTTAACTTAAATTAAAAATTTTATCAATGCTAGAATGACTTATTACCTGACTTTTTTATTATAAAAAAAAAGCGACGTGCCTCTCTTTTTTTTAAAATTTATTATAAAAGATGAATAAAGCCATTTATGTTTCAAGATTCCTTTTCTTATGGATATTTTTTTAAGAAAAAAAAATCTAATAAATATTAATTTAGAAAAGTATGGAAAATCTAAGCTATTGTAGGTACATATTTTATTAGTATTCATTAATTTCGTTAACCACCTTAAAATAAAGACTGGTGTTTTAAGGAAATAATAGTTAGCCTTTTTTTTCTTCTAATTTATTACATGTTAGTAAACTTCAATTTGACTAGGAATAAAAAATCAGTCCGATCAATAGGAATGCGGTGTTTTAAGTCTTTTTGTTTATTGCAGTGGTGATGCCAATGCGTCGCTCAAAAAAGCTACTAAAGCTACCGAAACAATTTCACGTCAAATCGTGGTGGTTCGTAAATTTGAAACTAATTAAAAATAAAAATAAAATTCGATTGATTTCTAAATATATATGTATGTATAATGAATATGTCTTTCTTTTCTTTTGTCGTTAAATTATATATGTGTATAGCAGTCTATTTGAATATCACTTAAAATATATGATATGGCGAAATGGATAAACAAGTAAAGACTTAGTATAATATTTAATTACTAAATTATCGTAATTTTCTCCACATATTTTCTACGGAAAAGAAAGATGACATCTTGTTCGGAAATTTCTAGAAAGTATTCTGTTATTCGCTCAAGGCGAGGTTGTTGTTAAAGTTCCTACATTACATAAATATTGCTAAATACCCTCAAAATTCGAAACACGGTACACGCGACCGGTCGCTTTCATTATTTTTGATTGAGAACTCCTAAATTTTATAACCCACTGAGTTTCTCACTAGATCTTAGTGGGTCGCGTTTCCAATCCGGTGGTAGATTATGCGAAGCACGGCTCTTGCTAGGGCCAGTGTTAGCAACGCTCGTGGTTTGGGCCCCGTGATCTCACCTACACGTCAAGAAGCTGAAATACCCGCAAGGCTATCAGCATAGATAGGAAAAAAATGTGAGAATTTTTTAAACTTTTCGATAACTTGCCGCTAAGGGCGCTGTTCCAACTCCATACAAATCTGAGTTAACTTTTACGCTATCGAGAACGTTAAAAAACTCGCACTAAGCACACTCTTCACGGAGCCCAGTAGTAAAACACGAGGCTTTAAACCGGCGTAGAAATAGACAGAGCGGTAGTGCCTTTGCGTTAAAACTTCAAGCTATGACGTCATTTATAAGAGCTACAACAGCTATCCCAAGGAATACGTGGAAAAAACTACCAAACTGTAATACATATAGATACGGGGAGACACGGTCGTTTGTTTATTCGTCCGTGTGATATCTCCTACAGCTCTTGCGAGTTGTAGGCTAAGACCATGAGTCCACAGACATCATAATGTTTAGACATATCAGACACGAAACTCCGATCGTTTTGGTCCGAACATCTTTCATTGAAATTAATTTAATTACAATTAAAACAAATACAACCGATTCATATCCCCCCCCTCCTAACCCCAAAGTCGATATGTTAACGGTCTGCATCATCATCTACTAATAATCAACACAAAAAAAATCAAAAAAAAAAAAAAAAAACTGGGAATGACACAGACCGACCCAAACATCACCTTCGCTAACCAACATCATTTACGACTAGCCTTAAACCGCAATCGTTATAAATTTAAGCTCTAAATTTCGAAAGCTACAAAAAGGAATAATAAATTTATAAAAAAAAAAGCTACCATTCTAAATTACACGATAATTTAAGGCAACACCGTGCAATCACTGAACGAAATCGGAAATGGCACAACGATGGCTATAAAACAATTTATTAATAACGCAGTACATACCTAAATATTATAATACATTGGAACATTGTAGCGATGATTTGTAGGGTATTCGGAAAAAAAAACACGAATAATTAAAAATATAATATTTAGTAAATATCGACGCTTGAAAGGCAAACATGACTAAGCGACAATAACTGCTTTGTACATAAATGATAGGCAATAACCATATTCGATGCGCAAAAAATATATATTTCTAGGTCTGTTAAAATCATTTCAATCCTACAGCTACTGGCTAGATTCTAATACAGCTGGATTCGTTAAAATAAATTTTGTTTTCTGGTATTTCAACTTTAAATTAGTCTACTGTAAAGTTCACGCATTGTCGCTTAGTCACGTTTGCCTTTCAAGCGTCGATATAGAGATCCATCCAGGTTGGTTAAATATACACGGATCTGTATATTTGTGACGGGAAACGAGATACCTAAATTCGGTTCGAATCGTTTCCCGTGGCCCTTGGACCATGACAATACCAGAAGCGCAGACACTCGACAACGTAACGCCGGGCTCAAAGGGAGACAATCAGAATCGAACCCGGGCTTTAGAACAGTGATTCCCAAACTAGGGATCGCGACTTCTGTGGGGACCGCCAGAAGGTTGTTGGGGGTCGCCGATTTCTTTTAATTTTTCGGCCGATTTAGCAGTTCGGAGTACAACCACATCCTCCCTGGCTGGGGGGTCGCCAAAATTTTTCTCTCTATTAAAGGGGTCGGGGTCGAAAAAACTTTGCGCACCACTGGTTTAGAACACACGCTAATTTGTAAATTGGCAAGGGTATTAACACTAAACATATAACGGGTCAATTTGTACTCATTTTGAACTTTTGCATTGAAAATAATAATAATAATAAATAAAATAAAATAAAAAGCCTTTTATTTCTTGCATTTTAAAAAAGTGACAATATCATCAGTGACATTGAAAATATCATCATATTATTTGCTTTTGCAAATTTGACTTCATGACATTTTCTTATCAATTAATCTAGAGTTATTATAATATTTTGTTTATTTTGAGTAATACTTGTCGTAAGCTGTTATCTACCCGCTATGGCAGAAATAGGTACCAGTAAGCGTTGGTATGATTAGTGTTAATATCTTTCACCGCTTGTCAAGCAGATTCACTTGGGGCTATAGCGTGCCGAGGTTCTATGGACCCCCCGGGAGACTGGTCAAGGATGATATAGAATTTCCAAGGACCATATCAGAAAGGCGAACTTTCAGGGTGCACACGAGGAATCACAGCATTGTATGTTGATGATGACGATTGAAAATTTCAAACTAGTTACTGATTTGGATTTTTTTTTTGGCTACAGGATATAGCAATGGCGAAATATACCTATATAGCAGATGACCCGTGGTTCAATATTAACTGGATAGTACCTGCATTCGACTAAGCAGCAAACGCGTCAATGGAACTTAAATTAACTAACACTTATTAAAATTTATTGCTTGCTCGTTTCAAAAATTGATATCAAATACATTGCTTGTTTTTTTTTTTTTTCTTTTTCTTAAAATTTCATTTCATTACCCAATACCTACGTGATATAAGTTCAATTCGTTTGTTTTTTTTATTTATTGATATATATATACACTCAATAAAAAAATTCCTATGCGTGTCAAAAACAAACAAAAAAAAAAATCAGTCAATTTTTATACTTTGGTTCCTTGTTTATAAAAATGGCAAGTACAAGAACGATATAATAATAATAATAATAACGAACGATATATCTGACATTAATGACTTCGACAAAAACTGAGTTCACATAAATAAATAAATAAAATCAAAGAGAGTTGCCATGATAATAAATAAAAAAATGGTATGTATTGTCCTTAGCATTTCATTATCATTATTCCCCTAATTCACTGCGGACTTTTTGAGATCTGATCAATACTAAAAGTTGATATTAGAAGGGTGTCATTTCGATTCGTGACGCCTATAAATAAAAAATAATTTTAAAAGGATTTACTATACGAAATTTTTTATCCGGATCGACGTCTTCCGAGATTCGTTAGCTGTGACGTCATATGATACTATAACTGATCGCAGCTGCCTTCATCATTCTCGCTCTACCGGCGGCTTTGTTCATGACATTTTAGTTGGGAAGCTGAAAAAGAACTATCAATTTGTTGGATTTTGAATCAGACAATCAACTGGGTTGCAAGTATGGAGCAGCTAGCTCTATCGGTTGTAAGCGAAGGCGGTCGCCGCGAGAGCCAGCGCGGCACACAGCACGCAGCTCAGCGCGGCACCGGCGTCGCCCGCTCCCAACAGCACGGCGCCGCTTGAGTACGCCGCTGATAGTATGACGCCGTGCGCCGTGCATCTGCGAAAAGGAACGAGGTTAGATCGGTCATTGACATTGTCAACTCGGCTATTGTGGGCACTCGTCGTGGCCTGAAGGATAAGACGTCAGGAAGGATAAGACGTAAAAAACAAAAAGGAACGCGTGCAACTTGGTGCACGTGAAAGAAGTGAAACTTCTTTTGCATTGTGGTATGATTGTGGATTTTTCATCCTTCAATCAAATTTCTCTAGTAATAGGGTATGCTGTGTATAAAAGAGACGACCTAGCTCGTTTGTCCTTTCCCTCTCTGCATGGTCAAGAGGTTTGCGAAACGCTGTGTATTTTCTCACTCTCGCTGTTTCTAAATTGTATATTTTTCTCACTCTCGCTTTTTCTAAATTGTATATTTTTCTCACTCTCGCTCTTTCTAAATTGTATATTTTTCTCACTCTCGCTCTTTCTAAATTGTATATTTTTCTCACTCTCGCTCTTTCTAAATTGTATATTTTTCTCACTCTCGCTTTTTCTAAATTGTATATTTTTCTCACTCTCGCTCTTTCTAAATTGTATATTTTTCTCACTCTCGCTTTTTCTAAATTGTATATTTTTCTCACTCTCGCTCTTTCTAAATTGTATATTTTTCTCACTCTCGCTCTTTCTAAATTGTATATTTTTCTCACTCTCGCTTTTTCTAAATTGTATATTTTTCTCACTCTCGCTCTTTCTAAATTGTATATTTTTCTCACTCTCGCTCTTTCTAAATTGTATATTTTTCTCACTCTCGCTTTTTCTAAATTGTATATTTTTCTCACTCTCGCTCTTTCTAAATTGTATATTTTTCTCACTCTCGCTCTTTCTAAATTGTATATTTTTCTCACTCTCGCTCTTTCTAAATTGTATATTTTCCTCTAGCCGTAACGAATCTGTCGCGAATTAAATTTTAGTCTCCTAACTGCTCCTAACTGTTTTGTGTTTTATCTATTCAAATATAAGTCTATATAATTAATTGCATTATGGTCTATATTGCATTGTGTAGGTGAGCGGTGCCAAGTGGCAGTACGCAGCGAGAGCGGCCGTCATGACCATTATGGGTTGTTTCGGTGGTGGATGCTTCGGTCAACTGAGTTACTTGCTTTCATAAAAACATTTTAACAGTAACAGATTACCAAAGGTTTCCTCACTAGTAAAAATTATTGTAATTAAAATACGATCATTTCAAGTATCACTTCAGCAATTCACACAACTTCGGTTCTCACGTTTCCGCCGAACAGCTCCTTTTATACTCTGAACGCACCTAAAGAAGTTTCACTTCTACAATCCGGACAGCTTCGCTTCTCGCATTTCTAACGAACAACTCGTATTATACTCTCAACGCGCCTAAAGAAGTTTAACTTCTACAATCAGGACAGCTTCGGTTCTCGCGTTTGCCACCGAACAACTCATATTACTCCCTACGCGACTAAAGAAGTTCCACTTCTACACGAGATCCGTTGCTGCGTCAGTACTTCACCTGGCTCCGGCCGGGTACGACTCGAGCACGTCGCCGGTCACGTTGAGGAACACCAGCGTTATGAGCACGGTGTATACGGCCTCCACGGTGTATAGCGCCGTCTCGCTCGTCGCTATGTAGAGCAACGGAGACAGCAATACGCAGGCCGCGGTCGAGGTAACTGGGAACAGAAGAAGGAAAAAAAACTTAATATAAATCTAAGCGGTGTGACTTTTGGATTGTGAATACTAGAAGCTAATAGCTTAAATTTCAGTGAACAAAGCTTTTAGAAAGCTCGTTTCTTTCTAATTCCACACTTTTTAATTCCAATACAAATTTTCAGCAGTTTTTTAGGACAATAAAATTCAGATTAAAATGGTTCCGGAGGTTTAAATTTTCATATACTATGCATTATTATATACAGTTAATTGCAAAATATATACAAAAAATAAAAATAAACTAACTTGACTCGATTCATCTTGGCTTTGGGGTGAATCGGATCATGTATGTGGAATTAAAGGGGTTTTTCGATAGGGCTGGCGCTGTTTAGTTATTAGGTGGGTATTTGGCTACTAACCCGATACGCGTATGCATCAAAACAAAGACTAGAAGAAGTAGAACTTCAGAAAAACTATCTTTGTTGAACGTTGAGAAATAAAATATTAACCACCCAGATTTGTTCCTATTCTACATCTAGTATAATATATATTCCCTCCAATTAACGGTAAGGATGGTAGCAATCTCGAGAGGCTCATCGTGACCGGTAAGGTGGATGGGAAAAGGCCTCGGGGCGCGGCCCAATACGTTGGTCCGACCAGATCCGCGCTTGATTCGACATTTCACAACGCCCTTCACCCCGCCAGACACAAGAATAAATGGAGAAAGATCGTGCGTGCGAAGGTGATAAAAAAGGGTGGTCACGACTCTCAGCAGTGAGGAATATGACGCAAGGAGAAATGGTAGGCCGTTTTAGAATATTAATTTATGATCTAGTGCAGCGGTCGGGAAACTTTTTTAATTATTACCCCAAAATATTTTTGTGTAAGTTGATATTGCCCCATGGCGAAGAACCAAAAAAAAGGAAATCGCTTCTTTTTAGTATCTTTCAAATCATAGCCCCCATGATAATTTTGAAAAGAAAACAATAACTAAAATTTTAAAGATTCTAAAGAAGTTTCACTTCAATATATACTTTTTACTCACAAAATGTTCATTTTTACCCCCCAAAATTTCATTTTACCCCATTTGGGGTAATTTACCCCGGTTCCCCGACCGCTCATCTAGTGCGTTAGTGATGTATGGTTGTGTATAGTTTTGAACATACGGAACATATGGTCACTGCAGTTTATGCAGTGCTATCTATGCAGAGCGAGTGTATAGGGGGATTACCGGTGCGGGTGAGGCGGCGCGGCAGCAGCGCCAGCAGCGCGGCGAGCAGCACGGCGGGCGCGGCGGCGCGTGCGCGGGCGAGGGGCGCGGCGAGGCGGGAGGTGAGGGAGGCGTGGCGCGCGCACCCCCCCCGCGGCCCGCGCACCGCCGTGCCCACCACGCGGCACCACGCGTCCAGCTCGCCGCCCAGCTCTAGGTCCGTGTCGATGATGCTGAGGACATTTACTGGTGGTAAGACATCCCTCAGACACGGCCCACTGAGTTTCTCGCCAGATCCTCTCAGTGGGTCGCATTTCCGAGCCGGTGGTAGATTCTGCGAAGCACTGCTCTTGCTAGGGCCAGTGTTAGCAACACTCCCGGTTGAGCCCCGTGAGCTCACCTACTAGTTAAGGTTACACTGATATTATTATAGCCTCTCAAGGCTCTCAGCATAGGTAGAAAAAAAAAAGGTGGTAGGACCTCTTGTGAGTTCGCGTGGGTAGGTAGCACCGCCCTGCCTATTTCTACCGTAAAGCAGTGATGCGTTTCGGTTTGAAGGGCGGGGCAGCCGTTGTAACTATACTTGAGACCTTAGAACTTATATCAACACAAACAAAAAAAAAAAAATTCAACATAAATGAAAGTACATACTTGTTGAACGTCAAAAAGAACTAACGCCAATTCACAAGAACTAGCCTCCGTCCTGAGAAGAACTGGCAAGAAACTCAACAGGCAAGTCTTTTTTTTTTAAATATCAGATATTTTTTTAATATTCATTTTTACAAGATGTATTATAACGTAACAATTATTGAAATATTGAAATGCCCGGAGGTAATGCATATTGCAGTTGAATGCAATACTGAATTGCAATATCTCAAGGTGTGTGGCGCATTTACGTTGTAGATGTCTATGGGCTCCAGTAACCACTTGACGCTAGTTGGGCTGCGAGTTCGTCCACCCATCTAAGCAATAACAAAATCCCTCACCTGCTATTGACGAAGAGGCAGCCCTCGAAGTGAGTGTGCGAGCTCTTGATGTTCAACAGCGACACGTTCGTGAATGAGCAGTTGCGGAAGCGCACGTGCGAGAGCAGCACGTCGCGGAACGTGCAGTCGACGAACGACACGTTCGCGTAGTGCACGTTCTGCACGGTGCCGCGGTAGTGACGCGCCACCAGCGTCTCGTTGCGCACCACCACGCGCGACGCCTCGAAGCGCTCGCTTTCTATACTGCCCACCGTCGACGGAACGTACGACGACAGGTAGAACTGGCAGTGACAAAATAACGTTGGTGAAGTTTAAAATAAAAAAAAAAAACGGTGTGCGTGGAAGAAGTGAAACTTCTTTTTTGAAGTGTATAAGAGATACGACATCTTCAACATTTGTATTATATTGTTACGCGCTGGGGTTCGGGACAAACAAAATTTCACCAAAGTACAATTAAAAACTGTATTCAACACTTAGAACACTTAAAACACTCAACAAACACTTTAAAATCCTCAATATGCTTGTTCCGCTTCGCTTCAGGTGATCCGTTCACTGTTTCGCTTCGAGTAGTTCCGATTACTGTCTGACTGCGTACCATCCCTACAACGCTATTATAGCCGATACCTCATCCCTAGAATTATCGAGAATGTTCTACACATCTCTAGTCGTAGTTTCCACTATCTGTCAATAAATGGCGTTGTAATTCTCGAGCATTCTGGATCCTTAGATATTCGTTTGACTAATCGGCGATAGATGGCGTAACAATATATATATATATATCAAATTATAGATAGAAAAATAAATATACACATAAATATTGCTATACTCGTTGCTAACACTCGCGCTGGCCTCGTCCCACACGAGAATGAAAGCCACTCATTCATTCTCGCTCTGTCTCTTTCTAGTATGGTAGCGTTAAACGTTTAACGCAACCTTGTTGGAAGTCGCATTAGAAGTTTCACTTCAAAAATGCGGTCAAGGGACAATAGATGGCGCGCGACTAAGAAAGAATATTCTGAATGAATGAAATAACTTTCGAGAATGCGAAGTAGTAGTGAGGACGGCCGTATCGCTCTAGGGCCTCCCTAGAGGGCGGCGGCGTCGAGTTGGCCTGTCAACTACTGTTGATTCATTTGCAAATAAATTTCTAATATTGAATTTATGATCAGTGGACACGTACGCGCGCACACACACACACACACGCAAATACACACAGACACACACTGTGTATATACAGACCTGTATCGCCATGGCGAAGAGCAGCGTGCCCCCGAGCGAGACGGTGGTGCGGCGGTGCGCGCCCGAGAACAGCTGGAAGAACGACTGCCAGAACTGGAAACGGTACGTCACTGTGCACTATACATCAAGAAATCGACATAATATATATATTTTATTGCTTAGATGGGTGGTCGAGCTTACAGCCCACCTGGTGTTAAGTGGGTACTGGAGCCCGTAGACATCTACAAAGTAAATGCGCCACCCACCTTGAGGTATAAGTTCTAAGGTTTCAGTTTAGTTACAACGGCTGCCAAACGGCTTCAAACCGAAACGCATTACTGCTTCACGGCAGAAATAGGCAGGGTGGTGGTACGTACCCGTGCGGACTCACAAGAGGTCCTACCACCAGTAAAAGGTCAAAGGAGTCAACGTATTAAAGAACGCGGAGTACGGGCTGTATGAGTGTGTGAGCTAGTGAATTATTAAGTAAGTTAGTAAGTGAATGAGCTAGAGAGTGAGTGAGTGAGTTAGTGAGTGAGTGCGTGAGTTAGTAAGTGAGTGAGTGAGTTGGTAAGTGAGTGAGTGAGTTAGTGAATGTGGGTTGTGCGGTTACCATCTTGAGACTGTGGCGGACGTGGTGCAGGGCGGGCGGCCTCCGCTTGGCGGGCAGCGGCAGCGCCGGCTCCGCGTCCCGCCCCGCGCCGCCGCGCCCACACCGGTTCCCGTTGTGCACACTCTGACCGATCAAAACAATACTATTTAAAGGTGGCAATCTATACTAATATATAAATCTACGGTGGTTTTTACGGATGTTCCATTATAACTGCTGAACCATGCATCCGATTGACTTGAAACTTGGTATCCATGTAGAAAATACATGTACTTAATGAATAGGCTAATATTTATATGAGTGTTGAACTCTCTGATAATAATGATAATAACTAATAATGACAATTTTAAATGTCCAGCTAAGCGAGTACACATAGTAAAATTAGAATACTAAAACATTACAATAGGTAGATTCATCCTGTAGGTATCGAAGAGGTCAATGACACATTTGAATACATTGCTACTTTAAATTACATTGCGGTGATCGACAGATTCATTTTTCTACAATCACCCCGCACCCTGTACTGCGAAAGACCAACGTAGGCTCCAGGTGATGAAGACAATGCCGGTTCCAACCGGATCACATTGATGACCTAGGGCTTGAGTATACCGGACTGACGTCTGTGGGCTGCACAAGGCTTCAGCGAGGACTGCAGATAACACCGTCATCAGCCCATACTCATACACTACTGGACACAACGACCAGTCTCGTGATCTCTTCCTCCTCGAGGAACATAGACAATAGGCAACCGCAACATTCACAACGCTAAAGATACACTAATGACGTCACATGTGGCTAATCGTTTTTCGCGTAGATTATATGTATATTAGAGTTGAATAAAAGACGCCAACAGCAAACGCTAATTGCAAAGCGCGGTCGCCGGATGCATCGCCGCCGTCTCCTATCGCCGCTCGTTTTGGCCTCAAATGACGTCACACGAAATTACAAAGTAATAAACAAAAACATCCTATCCTCCATTCTGAGTGCATTCTAAAAACGTACCTGATAGACTACCATCGCGTCCACTTCCCGTCCGACTTCTAGGAGATATCTGGCAGACTCCGGGGTCCATATCAGACTGACAAGAGACGCCAGGATCGGAAGCGTGCAGAACAGAAGATATCTGAAATGAATTATGTTTTTTATTACTTTACTAGCTGACCCGGCAGACTTCGTAGTGCCTCAATCGATAAATAAAAGACCTAAGCTTTTGTATAAAATAAACTTAAAACAAACAAAAGGAATCCGTCCGACGGGGACATCAAAGGAAAAACAAAATTGTTATTTTTATTTAATTCCGAGCATTTTCATATTTATCTTCCTTTAAACACAATACTACACATCGAAAAACAAGTTTCGCTTCATTCTTTTTTTATATATTGCCCTAAATGTTATCAAATCTTAGTTTTATAATTATTTTATTTTTGTTGTTAATGCACTGTCGATTGCACCTATAATTGAGGTGACATCTGCCATGAACTTTTGTCAGTTTGTCAATGTTTTGTATTGATGATCACTTTGTTGGTGCAACTTAATCTATACGTATAAATAAAATTAGAGTGTCTGTTTGTAATATTGAAATAATCGCTTTTTACTATATGCATATGAATATATATACGGTACATACACCAAAATAACATTTTTTACAATTTTTGTCTGTCTGCCTGTCTGTTTGTTCCGGCTAATCTCTGAAGCGGCTGGACCGATTTTGATGAGACTTTCACTAATAGGTAGCTGATGATATAAGGAGTAACTTAGGCTACTTTTTTTTAGACTAGCTTCGCCCCGCGGCGTCACCCGCAGTTATTGTCGTACCGCGCGCAACATGGCGGGTTTCGTCTATCAATAATAAAATTTAATGTTTCTGAAGCGAAGCGAGGTCGGGTCGCTAGTAAATAAATAACTACTGACCTGTGCCAGGCGCTGAAATGCTCTTTATTCTCGATGAGGGTGAGGGCGCCGGTGGGGGGCAGCAACGCGGCGGCGAGCGCGGCGGCGGCGAACAGTCCGGCCGCGCCCGCACCCGCCGCCCCCGCCAGCGCCGCGCGCCGCACCCCCGCCCCGCACCACTCCCACACGTACGCGGCGCCGCACGGCACCACGCCACCAGAGCCGATCGCCGAGCACAATCTGCGGGCGCATACACAGCACGCTGCACCTTTTTTTGTTTTTTTTTTTCCTACCTAAGCTGAAAGCCTTGAGAGGCTATATCAGCGTAACCTTAACTAGTAGGTGAGCTCACGGGGCTCAAACCTGACGACGTTGCTAACACGAACCCTAGCAAGAGCAGTGCTTCGCAGAATCTACCACCGAATCGGAAACTGGACCCATTGAGAAGATCCGGCGAGAAACTCAGTGGGCTGTGTCTGAGGGTAAATTTACTCGTCGAGCCCTTCGTCGCAAGCGACGGGTTCGACGAGAACGATGACCGGGCTCTGCACCAGTGTTTCCACTTACGTTTTCCATTTTACCCTGGTTTCTTTTGAATTTTTCCCTAAAATTCCCTGAACAACTTTCATAAGTCCTTTATTTAGGGAGCATAAATAAAATACAGAAAATAAACCACAGCATATTATTTAATGTATGGTATATATAAAAATTTTTTTTTGGATTTTATGACCTGGTAACGAAGGCCTTTAAGTCATTTCTTATTTTATTTTATATTCTTAATTTTATGAAAAATGATATTATGGAGTGAAATGAAATGAAATAAAGATGATTGATTTGCGACATTAATCAACTGAGATGAAATGAAATGAGATGAGATAATATGAGATGATATGAGATCATTTACTGAGATTTTTTCAGTGGACTTTTTGGAGGATCCCGAGAAGTTACGTTCAGCGGCTTTGTTTCATTTTCCCACATTTATGCACTTTTGCAGATATTAAACAGTTAATAAACTACCGTTATTACACATTTAAATCTGAAGAAACACTAAATAGACAAAATAAAACAAATCACACAACTCCACTCCTCGTGTTCCCGCCAAAAAGTCCGCACGCTCGGTGGGTGTCATTACGTAACGATGTTGCCACATTATCTTGTTGCCATCGTGTTGAAATATGAGGACGCAAATAGAAATAACAAAGTTGCAGTTCGTCTGTTTGCTGCCCGACGCGAATCTACATCATATCTTGGCCTTAAATGTTCGCTTTCAATTTTGGCGCAGCAAATTCCACTCTCTACTCTGAGCTGTTTTTGTGTTTGAAATATTCGTAATTAAAACATTTTTTACTGATTTAGTTTACTGCCTACAGCAGGGCAGCACTCTGCCTATTTCTGCCGTGAAGCAGTAATGCGTTTAGGTTTAAATACTGGGACAGCTGTTGTAACTATACTGAGACCTTAGAACTTATACATAGTCAGGTCATAAATTCTGTCACATGTTTAATGTAAAATAATTGAAACAAGTTTATTCATTATGTAACCATTCATATACCAAAATTAACTTAACAAAACATAGATTCTTATGACACTAAAGTTTATTCAAAATGACCTCCGTGATTTTGAATACAGGCCTTCAATCTGCGCGGCCAGTCGTCTATCGCAGCACGAACGAGGTCCATGTCAATATCGGCGGCTGCCTTAATCAAGGATGTCTTGAGTGACTCCAAATTGGGATGAGGCTTTGAGCACGCCTTTTCCTCCAAGTGTTGCCATATCTTGTAATCTAACGGATTCAAATCTGGACTGGAGGAGGGCCAGTCTTCGTGTCGGATGAAGTCGATTTCACGCGCCGCCAGCCAGTCTTGTGTGCTTTTCGCTCTATGAGCTGGCGCCGAATCTTGTTGGAATACCCAGTGTCTGTTATTGAACATGGTATGAGAAACAGGTACCACAAGGTTCGTCAGGACTGTATTTTGATACACAACTGCATTCGTTTTTACACCTTTCTCACAAAAATGTACCTCTGTTAAGCCCCAAAAAGAAACTTCCAACCATACCATGAGCGAGGATGGAAAATGACCTCGTTGGACACGCGGAATACGGTTGCTCGCTTCTTCACTACTGTGTGCGTACACCTTATCATTTTGTTTGTTGTATCTCTCTTCTACGGTAAAAATTTTTTCATCCGAAAAAAGAATTTCGCGATATTTTTTTCCCGCGTACCGCTTCAACAAAGCGCGGCATCTCTTCAGTCTCAGGTCCATTAGACGAGCATTCAAACGATGTCCTGTTTTTCTTCGATATGCCCGAAGCCCTAAGTCTTCATTTAACACCCTTTTCACCGTGGTTCTGCTTAACCCCATCTGAAGGGCCAACAGTTTCTGCTTACGTTTGGGATTTCTTTGAATTCGCGCCTTCACAGCTTTTATCACTGCTGGAGTCCTAACAGACCGAGGGCGACCACTTCTTGACCTGTCATCTACACTAGAGTCTTCATTGTATCGTTTGATGGTACGATAAACGAATCTTTTGGTTACATTCAAATTTTTCAGTATGTTAAAAATTTGAATTGGCGCGTAACCGCAACGATGCAACGCAATAACTGCAACACGGTCTTCTTTAAGCGTCCACTCCATATTTAAAAATGAGTAAAATTCTAAAAGTATACATTTTTATTTTCATGAACAGTTCGAAATTCGAATTCAATAAACTTTTTTGTGGCCAGCATTCTAAAAGAAAAGTTTTTACTGTGTGACAATACTTATGACCTGACTAGTTATATCAAGGTAGGTGGCGGCATTTACGTTGTAGATGTCTATGGGCTGCGGTAACTGCTTTACACCAGGTGGACCATGAGTTCGTCCACCCATGTAAGTAATAAATAAACTAAAATAAATCTCGATTTACTATCTACAGTACAATCTGTGATACGATAATTTTGAAATGAATTTGTAAATGACCACCATTTTACTGAGATTATATTTCATCCCATATCATCTCATTTCATTTCATGCCATGTTTCATATTAATCAAAGTCATTTCATTTCATTATATCATTTTTCATATAAAAAGTTTTCATTAAAACTAAAATAAGACTTGACCTAAAAGTCTTAGTTACCAGGTCATGAAATCGCTTTAAAAAAATATTAACCAGTTGGTCTGCTGTACCAAACGAATTATTGTCACTCGCAAATTTATATTACATATCGATTTTGATAGCGTTATCGAATATAAATAATATCATGCATATACAGCACATCGGACGATAAGGACCCTATCTATGTGGATTAGATAATAATTATAATAAAAAGCTCTCCGTAAACAATAACAAATTATGAACTAAAGCTTGTTACACACGCAAAAATATATACCTCGCCATCATAAAGGTTCCGTAGGTCGGCATGAACGCTGCTATGGCAGCAAAAACCGCATTCACCGCCAAACATGAGAGCAAGGTTCGACGTCGGCCAAGTCTCTCAGCCAGGGCGCCCCACCCCAGAGCACCGAAGGCCCAACCCACCAGCGTTATCATTACTGTTGGCGAATACAATATCGTCGTTGTCAAACCAAAATCTCTGCTATGTGCACTTTTTGAGATTTTAACTTTTTGACCTTTACAAATTTATAATATTAATAAGTGTATGCAGTATCAAATATTTTGGACCCAGGCACAACATTTTGAAACTCTAAGGAGTATCCGGGGTGAGGATGAATATCCCCACTTAACGCCAAAAGAAGCATCACTTAAAAGTAATGGCACTACGTTTTCCATTAATTTATGGAGAACGAATAAAATAGTTATGACCCCTAAAGAACCCAACCATATCTCCTCTATATTGAATAATTTTGATTAGTAATAAATTTTAATAAATTCGAATTAAAAATAGTAGTGTAAGAAAAAATGATTTTATTGTAAAAAAAGCATGAGGTGCATGGTATCAGTAGTTATAAATATTTTATGAACAGATATGAATAGAAGGGTTATTTTGATAGTATCCTGAAAAGTACCCCACGCTTTTTTACAATAAAATCATTCTTTTTTACACTATTTTTAATTAAAATTTATTGAAAAAAAACTATTTTTTAGTTGAATTTTCTATAAAAGCGTGTTTTGTTAGTTTTTTTAAACTATTATTTATTTTTCATTTTTTAGTGGAATTTCAAGTTTTTCAATTTTATTTTTATAATATTGATTTGTCATCGGTCCTTAATGAGTATACCAAATTTCGAGTTAATCCGACGTTTTGGAGGGGGTCAAAGTCATGTTCAAAGATTTCGTTACAAGCATACATACGTCTGAAGCTAATTCATTCATTGCAATCACTGACCGAGCCAATTTTTCTCGTGTAACAGTATACACAGTTCTATCTCCGCTGATGGCAGGATGAAAGGTATGGCTGCCAGCTCCAATGTGGCACCGGCCACTGCCAGGCCCACGGACAGGACTATTCGAACTTGGGAGAGACCACAGCCAGTCTGAAAGACAAATTAATTATAAAGATTTATTTGTGCACTGTATATCTTACCACCACCCCGGTACCACCACCCCGCCTATTTCTGCCGTGAAGCAGTAATGCGTTTGGGCTTGAAGGCTGGGGCAGCCGTTGTAACTATACTGAGACCTTAGAATTTATATCTCAAGGTGGGTGACGCATTTACGTTGTAAATGTCTATGGGCTCCAGTGACCACTTAAAACCAGGTGGGCTGTGAGCTCGTCCACACATCTCCTCAATAAAAAAAATAAAAAATTGTCAATTTTGAGAAAACGGCCAACAAACTTTTGTTATTTGTACTTTTTCTTAGTACAAAACTCCTTCATCTGTTTTTATATAACCCGTATTCAGCAATCCTTTTTATGTAATAGGAGAGCAAATGCCTTCAATAAAGAATGGAATTAACCTTCTTAGAGGCAGCGGCGCAGCTCTATATCTCCCCAATTTGTGGCCGCCTTGAACTAACTACATTTCCGACTCAGGCGACCACTGCCGCCCTCGCCCTAAGCACCTCCTATCGGATCCTCCCGGTCCACCTTCGATCATTTAAAGTCTCTCCGAGTACCGTCCTTCGAGTTGCGACGTGCAACTTAGCCCATAGACCCAACCTACACCAGTTGCACGTCGGTTCCCCTCACTCAGTTAGTCTCAGTGAAGCACTGCTAGGGCTAGTGTCAGCAAGTCCTTCCAGGTTGAGCCCCGTGAGCTCGCTACCAAACCGTGCGTAGCTGGAATAGCAAACCGTCTCCCGTTCTGCCGCCTCCTTCTGCGAGATTGTGGACTCGCAGAAGACGAGCATCGCTTGCCAGGACTCGTCGCTGCCGAGCATCGTAGGCACGACGGTCGGAAGCGACAAGTCCGGTCCTATTTTTGCAACGAGGACGCAGCGCTGCTCCGCGAAAGCGGGGCAGTACGCGAGTGTGTTCTCCGCCGTGTCCTCGTTGCAGCCACTGCAGTGGCGGCACTTCGGCGTCGGCTCCCTCCGGGCGACGAGGTGCAGGTAGCGACCGAAACAGCCGTGTCCCGTGAGCACCTGCGTCGCTTGGAAGGTGAGACGTTCTCGGTCGCGATTCACCCAGTCCGAGAGGACCGGGAGGATCGCCTCGACGGTCCGTCGACCGTAGGCGAGGTCCGCCAGGTAAAAAAGGTAATACGCACACAGCTGTGACTTTGATCTCGTTTTTCTGGTCACACAATAATATTTACAGAGTAGTGCTTTTAACCTACAGTTTGGGTTTTCGCACAAATCTGAAGGCATTACAGACACATGGATCAATCTAACTGGACCGACACTGCCAAGTTATTATGCTACTGCTAGTCATCTATTGAAGATCAAATGATTGATAATATTTTTTGCAAATCGGGCAATATATTTCCTACCTGTCTTAGGGCATCTTCATGGAATTGTTCGAGAATACTAGAGTCATTGTAGTCTAGGAGCTCGCCGCTTTCGTTTCCCTCAGTCGCGTTGTCCGGAGGACTGGATGCCATTGTGATAGTGTTGCCTGGCTCACCAGCCGCTTCGGCTCCTTAGATAACATACATGCTTAGATAATACAAATTATAGATTATTGGCTGAATACCACTGAAATCTGATAATTTTGTGGGTGCTTTTTTTCTTTTTCTTCCTACCTAAGCTAATAGCCTTGAGAGGCTATATCAGCATCGCCTAACTAGTAGGTGAGCTCACGGGGCTCAAACCTGATGACGATGCTAACACGAACCCTAGCAAGAGCCGTGCTTCGCAGAATTTTTAGGCAGCGGCTTGGCTCTGCCCCTGGCTATGCTGAAGTCCATGAGCAACGGTAACCACTCACCATCAGGTGGGCCGTATGCTCGTCTGCCTACAAGGGCAATAAAAAAAAAAAAAAAAACTACCACCGGATCGGAAGTGCGGTCCACTGAGAAGATCCGGCGAGAAACTCAGTGGGCTGTGTCTAAGGGTTAATTTACTCGTCGAGCCCTTCGTCGCAAGCGACGGGTTCGACCAGAACGATGACCGGTGCTTGAGGTACCTAAAAGCACCGTTAATGGATCGGGAGGATCCGAAATGACGTGTTTGGGGCGACGTCGACTGTTTTCCATTCTGTCCGCAGGATCTGGAATGTAGTTACCGGCGGCCACGATGAGAGGGTTCTCGTGTCGTGCCACTTTATCGAAGTGAGTGGGTGCAATATATTCCAAAGTGGTATATAGGATTGCATGGCAGCAGAAACAGGCAAGATAGTGGAGCCTATCTTGGTAAGCTTGTCCTATACCCCACAAGGGTTCACACAGTAAAGTAAACTAAGTAATGTTACTGCTCAAAGTGGATAATGGCAAACTGTAACTCATAACTACATGTGTATTTAATAAAAATTGACCTAACACTATGTTTATAAACGATCCACCACTAATAAACGTAGCATAGATTAATAATGACAATCAAAATCAAAAATCACTGAATAATCTTTAGTTCAATTTGAATTGATGTAACTGTGTGTCTGTATACTGAAAATCACTTAAAAAATTTCCATGTGCAAAATTTACAATTTTTCAATTTAAAGCATTAGCATTTCAAACACACTTACCAGCAGAGAGCCGGTGCTCTGTGTATGTCATTGTCCGTGACAGTGAACCGAAGCTCAACTTTGAGGATGTCTCAGAGTCGGAACGCGTTCGGACAAGCCATGCTTGTTCCTCTTCCATTGTGACTAATCGCCGTGTCAATTTCAGGTAGAAGACTCATCTATAGAAAATAATTAAAGTTAGAAAGAGAGAAAGAAAGAAAGAGAGAGAGAGAGAGTATTCTTTATTGTACACCAACAAAAGAAACAATGGGAACAATTAAATACAAAAAAATAAGTACAATTGGCGGTCTTATCACTAAGAGCGATCTCTTGCAGACACCAATAAATTGCAATATATATGTATATACATATACACACATAATATAAATATAAATATACATACAAATACACAATGATGATGTAGATGAATACATGAATAATAATAATCGGAAGTCATCATTTTTCTCTTTAGCTTTCCGCTGTACTCAGAATCGGAATTATTGTTATTAAAATTAAGATAATCCAATTTACTCACTAATAGTTATAACTATAGAACTATTTTATGTGGGAAAATAATATTTATATTACAATATAAGTTGGATGCGGAAGGCGGAGGACCGCATTATGTGGAAGGCATTGGGGAAGGCCTATGTCCAGCAGTGGGCAGATAAAGGCTGATGATGATGATGATTACATTAACAGGCATTCATATGTTGACAAAAGACAAAACTTTATCCGTGATAAAAGAAAAGAAAATACTATAAACCTAAGAACAACTCAACATAAGGATGGTTTTCAACAAGGATCGATAGTGACTGCACAAACACAGCATAGCATAGAAAGTAAAATATACAAATAAAAAAAACCTGGAAATAAAATTTGCCAGTAGTCGAGTCGTAAGAGCTAAACTACAAATAATAACTAGAAGACGAGGCCCATGTGTTCTAAACTTGTTGGTTTACATTATTTACTTTATTTTAATAGATAATTATTTACACTGATGTATAAACAATTAACAATTTTTTACACTCAAAAGTCGTCTATTATCAAAGGTGGCAATCTGTGCATTTGGACAAAAAAAATTATTGATATGTCAATACAGATTGATTTGAATATAATCGTCTCCTTCAAAGAATACGGTTCAAAACCTGCATTAAATAAAGGTTAATAGTTAACCTGTTATTTATCTAAGATGTCGTTCCGAAGAGTTTTGTGACTGCCAATGGAATACAAAGTCAATAATTCGTTTTTCTGATTTACCAATCATTGTCCAAAAGTCAGATTGCCGGCTTTGATAATAGTCGACTCATTTAAAGGTCATTCCAGACTTAAGACCACACAAACAAACAAACTTATACTATGATCCCAGGAATGGGCTGATCAAATATGGATAGCTGGTATGTTATATGCTGGTGAAGTAAAGAGATATACCAGTGAAGTCTCTCACTAAAATCTTGGCTCTCAAAAAACAAAACTCCATAAATTCTAGACTTGTTTAAACATCTAAAGCCAGACTAATAGTTTCCTACCAAATATGGCTAGGCAGGGAGAGAATGGGGAGAATGAAGATAAGTATAATGAACATAGATAGGGGCTCCTTAAATTTACGCTAGGGTCACAAATCCAGTGTCATTCTCAACCTCCTCTCTCAATAACACAATGGACCTGTGTAGTGAATCCATAAATTGTTAGTTTTATTTATTAGTCTCATATGTATCACAATAGTAAGAATGTTGTGTGTGGACTTTTATGCATGGAAAACAAACAGTCATAATACAATGCATAAAACAGGACTTACAAAATATAAAAGTTAATATTCTAGCCTACATACTTGCCTGTAAATTAAATGGAACAATGCGTTATTGGCTTGTGGATGATTCATAATTTTAATTAATCTGCACATAACATAGTCTCGACTGCAACATAAACTTTTATAATTTAATATTATTTTGTTTTACATTGTATCTTATGGCTGTTTGTTATCAATGTTTGTGGTCCCAAACAAGTTTATTTTGAAAACAAACTGTTGTAAACAATTCAGACCTGCCAATGCTATGCTTAACAACGGTGTTGTAATCTTACAACATAATGAAAATTGAAATAATACGCCACCTATCTGCTATACTTACTTTGAAATAGAAAACTGAAAATATCCTGGCTGAATAATTAATTAGTACAGGAGCTTGAAAATCGGCACACACGACAAAGCAGTGATCTGTGTCTCTAAGTTTCAAATCTTTTAGTCTAATACAATCGATCAACAAACACTTTTGTAAAACTATTTTTAAAAGACCATCGTGATAAGGCTCTCTAAACTCAAGTTCTTTGTGAATAAAATCTATACAAATGACACTTATTTTGTGTCTGTTGGATCATCTATGAATAAACATCAAGAAAGACAAAGAAAAAGATATTGTCAGTTAAATCAAAAAACTATCTCTGAACAGGTAGATACACAAATAATCTGTTCATTGCGTGCCTCAAACCATCTTCAAAATATTTTCTAAGTTTGGATCGATAGTGTTGTCCAATAGCTAAATTTCCTAATAATATAATACTATTTCACTTACTGATCTGAGTGAGACATCAATTTATATTAAGCTAAAAGAGTAACGTATCGATTCACTAAACACCGGTTTGCTGTGAAATTGCGGCATTGACTTTGAATAGTGGCCTTGAATGAATGCGGGTATGAGAATTCATGTCTGAAGGTAAACTTTGTGCATATTTTGGTGCTATGATGAAAATGTAATCATATTAATGATTCTGGCGTTAAGCTTAAATACTATAACTTACAATTTTTAAGCTTAAAGCAATATTGACTTCCTCTATTTAGGTACTTCTTTTTTTATAAAATTCAAAGCTGTGCCAAATTGCTGCTGCACTATAACATAATAATTTATAATACAAATTACATTGTGATTATTTAGGGCTCGTGTCTTGTGCGAATTTGCTAAATGAATTTAAGTGGTTGAAACCTGCTGCACTAATTAAAAACTCTCATTTCGGAAAACGCACGACGCTGCATCTATAATTCTGATATTCACATTGTTTTTCGAAAATATTTTCACTTTTTTCCATAAATGGTTGGGTGTTCAGCTACAATCCACGGTGCAATTTTTATAGTTAATAAACGAACGAATACGAAATAAAATTTTGAAAAACTTTGGTTTGTTCACTTTTTAAGTATAATTTTTTACGATCAACTTCTTAAGAAACAAATTGAATTAATTTCCAGATTGTCCCAATTTTCAATAATATGAACGGGTACACAAAAACCGTGGAATTTAAGGTCATGACGAGGACTAAAGATTTATTTTTAGAAATCGTCAAAATGCGAGAACGGGACAATACGAAGTTTTAGGCAATGTACACGAGAATTAAATCCAGGGATATGAATACAAATATTTCTTTGATCGGTTCAAGTTCACACGTTCTCCTATATTCATATGAAGAATACTTGTAACTACTATAAAGTGCTTAAATACTTAAGTTCAATAAATATTTCACGTTATAAGTTTTTAATTCTTAAGGGTGTGAACTAAAAATGTAACTATTTGTTAGAAGAAATTCGGAGCTATATCTCGATTTTCTTGTTATCATATGTTTCATTTAGTCTATTGATTAGATTTCACGAGCATGCGCTCTTTTACTTTCATGCCATAGACATTTTAAGAAGTATCATCTACTTTAAAAATTAACGTGCATACTCCTGAGTTACAAACACTTTTCTTTCATTTAAAAGAGTCACTGAGTACTTGCAACGTACAAGACTTAAAATTGACGCTATTATCTATTTTATTTAAACAGAACGAAACATGCCAATTTATTTTCAAAGTTTCTTTTCGATACATCATAAAAGCCATATTTACTTGTAAACTCAGCTTTATGCACATTTATAAACTAGGAGCAAAGTAGACAAAACGGGTGAATACGATTTAATCTCAAAATGTGTAGTTGACATACTTAGTATGGAGGGTAGAAATATCTTTACCTCCGTAATACTTAGTAGACTATGGTGAACAATCAGTAATCTCAAATATATTAAGTGTATAATCTATGGTGATTATTGAAGGACATCTCTAATTGACAGTGTCAACTGTCATGCTGTTTGATGTTTCTTGGGATGACATTTTATGCCGCGAAAATTTCTTTTTGAACTCATTTTAAATATTTATTAAATAATTTTATGCTTCGATGTATAAAGCTAAAACACTTCACAAAATAATCATAAATAACATTGTCTGAGAAAATGCGTGGATCAATGGATACAGACCCGTTGGCTATTCAAATAAAACTTGTAAGGAAGTACATAAAATTGAAATTAATAGAAGACAATGTATTGTTTCGGGGGCACGACCAGGAAAGAAATCATGTGTACGAATTATTAAGAAGAACTGTCTTACAAGGAGAATCGCATTCGGCTTTACTTATAGGGCCGAGAAGTAGTGGAAAAACCACTGTAAGTTCTTGTGCTTCAATATACAATTCGCGGATTTAATTTACAATATTTTTAAATTGTTTTATGTCCACCAGCTTAGCACAATATAGGTGATTGTGGCCGCTCTCAGCTCTTCATGTGACAGATACATATGTGATAGATAGGTATATATAATGCAGCAAGATTTAAGAGTGGTATGGTTTACTGTCAGTCTATTTGGGTAGGTATGTTGGATTCTGCCTATTTTTTATGAAGTAGCAGTGCATTCCAGCGTGGAAGCTAGGATGATTGTCAAACAATACAATTCTGAATTCTACCTGACCCATGAATGATATTTTTGTTCAGATCCCATCACTTTTATTATTTTCTTTATATTTTCTTTAATAATGTATTGCTAGTAGTACATAGCAACATACCTGCTATATCTTTATCTTTTCCAGAATTTCTGTATAGTTAAGTGGCTGTCTGGAAGAGATCTCTTGATGATGAGATGATAAGATTTGTACAAATGGATCTGCTTGTTGACTGTTTTCTATTGTTAATTGTGTTTTGGTGTGCATATAAAGTATATTCTCTCTCTCTCACTTTCTAGTTACAATTTAATATAAGGTGAAGCAAGGGCCTCTGTACAGAAAATGTTATCTGTTGTGACCTTTCAATAATGGTAAAACATTTCATTTCAGCTACTAAACTCGGTACTTCACCAGCTCTCTAGAGAGACAGATTTGGAGAATGATGCTATTATAATTCAACTGAATGGCCTTGTACATAGTGATGATAAACTGGCCCTTAAAGCTATCACAGCGCAGGTGATTGAGGCCTTTTTATGAATCTAATAAAAATGTCAAAAAGAATTCTATTAATGTTTGTTCAATTGTATTCCTGTATAGCAGGAAAGGTTTTTCTATTATATTTTGTTCTGAATAGGATAGTGAATTGTACTTAACTAAAGACCATTGTGTGTAATAGACTAGACCAGTGTTTCCCAACGTGGTGCCCATAGCCTACAAGTTGGCAATTTGATAATTAAGAAGGGCAATTGCATTAAATCAATAAAGAAAATTGTATTGAAATTATTTTATTATGCTAAAATTATGTATGGGGGGCATAAAAAATTTAAAAATGTTACAGTGGGGCATGGCACAAAAAAGGTTGGGAAACACTGGACTAGACTGTAATAATATGATAAACATGGTGGTTGACTCTTCACTAATGCATTGGATATGAGAAAAAAATCTGTAGCCAAGGTCTTGGTAGGGGGACAACACAATGGCAAAACCTTGGCCACTTTTGAAGCTTGACTACTGGTGTCTTAACCACAGTATAATTAAAGGCAGGCTTAACTAATCTGAATTAAATTGAAGCCTCACCAACTAAGATGGACTCACCTACACTATTCTTTACAGATGCAATTAGAAAATACTGTGGGTGAACGAGTTTTCGGTACCTTTGCCGAGAACCTCTCGTTTTTGTTAAGCTGCATCCAGACTGGTGTTGACAGACGATGTCGAAGCATGGTATTCATTCTAGACCAGTGTGACATGTTTTGCCACAGCGGTATCTCCCAGACATTACTGTATAACTTATTTGACGTAACTCATTCACAGACGGCTCCTATGTGTGTTATCGGTAAGTTCGCTGAGATTGTTTTTGTTGTTTTTCTCAGAATATGTTATAATATACGATTGAGACTGGCCTTTGGCATCACTGTGGTGATGGCATTAACATTGCTACAGTCCTTGCTTATCCTTTAATACATGTTGTGTAGGTTATCCATCATAGGCATTAAAATGCGACTTAATCTGCTTGTCACGTTTTAAAATTAATAATGTATCTTCACTTCATACTATCACACATCTATACTAATATATAAATCTACAGTGGTTTTTACGGATGTTCCATTATAACTACTGAACCATGCGTTCGATTGACATGAAAATTGGTATCCATGTAGAAAATACATGTACTTAATGGATAGGCTAATATTTATATGAGTGTTGGACTTACTGGTGGTAGGACCTCTTGTGAGTCCGCACGGGTAGGTACCACCACCCTGCCTATTTCTGCCGTGAAGCAGTAATGCGTTTCGGTTTGAAGGGTGGGGCAGCCGTTGTAACTATACTGAGACCTTAGAACTTATCTCAAGGTGGGTGGCGCATTTACGTTATAGACGTCTATGGGCTCCAGTAACCACTTAACACCAGGTGGCTGTGAGCTCGTCCACCCATCTAAGCAATAAATAAAAAAAATAAAAAAAACTTCCTACACCAGTTGCGGGGGCGTTAATGACGAGAATCTTTCTGGGGGTGAGAAATAATAATAATGCCTAGCTAGTCTTAAATATATTTGGTATTTGATGCCTACTTGTTTCTATGTGTCTTTCCATTACCATTAACACAGGAGAAATCCTTGCTCGAAGATGTTAAATCTTCATTTCATTAAATATCATGCTTCCTTACTGTGCACAGGTGTAACAAATCGCTTAGACATTATGGAGTTGTTTGAAAAAAGGGTCAAATCCCGTTTTTCCCATCGTCACATATTCATATTTCCTAATGAAGTCAATGATGATGACCGGTATGATATTATCTCGCCTCTGGAAGGGAGAAAGAGATTGTTTGTGGAATTGCTGAGTCTGCCCCTGGAGGGTTCTGTGTCGCCGAGGAAGAAAAGAAAATCAAGGAAGTCCATCGGTGAGCTAATATAATTGCTTACGTGATATTCTATACTAGATTATATTTCATCCCACTGCATTGAATGCGTGTCCGCACATGCCGCCTCATGCTTTGTCGCCGGAGAAGCAGTGGCCGGAAATCTAATATTTGTAAAGTAGATAATAAGTTTTGCTTACACATTGTTATTAGATACCTAGTTTTTTTTTTTCTGTATAGAAGGAAAGATGAATTAATTAATAATAATAATAATGATTAATAATGACTTTTTATTTTTTTATTGTTTATTTGGGTGGACGAGCTCAGAGCCCTCCTGGTGTTAAGTGGTTATTGGAGCCCATATACATCTACGATGTAAATGCGCCACCCACCTTGAGATATAAGTTCTAAGGTCTCAAGTTTAGTTACAACAGCTGCTCCGCCCTTCAAACCGAAACGCATTACTGCTTCACGGCAGAAATAGGCAGGGCGGTGCTACCTACTCGCGCGGACCCACAAGGAGTCCTACCACCAGTAATTACGCAAATTATAATTTTGCGGCTTTAATTTTTATTGCACGATGTTATTCCTTCACTCTTCACCGTGGAAGTCGATCGAGAACATTTGTTGAGTACGTATTTCATTAGAAAAATTGGTACCCGCCTGCGGGATTCGAACACCGGTGCATCGCTCGATACGAATGCACCGGACGTCTTATCCTTTAGGCCACGACGACTGTAAAATTAATGAACGAGCGAATGAATTTATGAATGAGACAAACAAATTTCACAGGTCTAGTCACTTTTGTTTTATAGAATACGATTTCCTTAATATTTTAAATTATTCTGTAGCAATGTAAATATCCTTAAAGGAGGTCTATATCCAGCAGTGGATGTCCAATGATTGATGTATCGATAAATAAATTAATTTAGTAACATTTTTTCAGCCAAAACTGATGAAACGGCCTGCACATCCACAGTCTTTGCAATACCAGAACATATATTAAAAGGGAAACTCGACGAGCAATGTTTGTCTACGATGGACCGAGCCTTTGTGAGCGACTGGAATGCCCATATCAGAAGTTTGATTGAAAACGAAAAAGTCATTGACGCTTTAGAGAAGCTATGTTACTATACCGTTGATGAGCAAACTTTTAGGAATGTTTTGGTAAGTTCGAACTTTATTGTATATTTTTTCCTGTACTTAATTGTTGGAAGTGCAAAGGATTATTTTAACAACACGAGGATGACTTGGCCTACGGCCTCAATCAGGGATAACTTGTTGATACAAACTCGATGGGTAGACGAGCTCACAGCCCACCTGGTGTTAAGTGGTTACCGGAGCCTATAGACATCTACAATGTAAACGCCGCCATCTACCTTGAGATATGAGTTCTAAGGTCTCAGTATAGTTACAACGGCTGCCCCACCCTTCAAACCGAAACGCATTACTGCTTCACGGTCGAAATAGGCAGGGTGGTGGTACCTACCCGTGCGGACTCACAAGAGGTCCTACCACTAGTAAACCACCAGTCAGTGACATTAATTGTGTAAATTGAATTTTCAGTTTGAAACAATCAGTAAACTGTCTCCGACGAAACCGAATATAAACGTCATAGATCTAACAACGGCCATAGACAACGCAGTGGCTCCGGAGCACAGAGTCAAAGTGTTGCAGTCGCTATCTATACTAGAGTTGTCTCTGGTGATAGCCATGAAGCACGGGATGGAGATATTCGACGGGCAACCAATGAATTTTGAAATGATCCTACACAGGTTAGGTTATTATTTTATGGGCATTTAAAATAAACATTATTATTTCTCAACCCCACAAAGATTCTCATCATTGACGCCCCCGCAACTGGTGTAGGGAGTCCAACACTCATATAAATATTAGCCTATCCATTAAGTACATGTATTTTTAACATGGGTACCAAGTTTCAAGTCAATCGGATGCCCGGTACAGTAGTTATAACGGAACATCCGTAAAGACCACTGTAGATTTATATATTAGTATAGATATAGATACTGCCCGTAAACACTTCAAAGTAAAAGGCTTTTTCTTAACCCGCCTTGGGTTGAGAAATCAATCAATTAAGTGAGAAAAAAAAAAGGTTTATCGAAATAATATTCTCAATCGGGAAGTTTTTAAGAAGGAACACTGAATTAACAATACGGAACGATTCATATAAAGGTAGGTTGAGAAATCAATTAAGCAACAAAAAGAAAAAAAGGTTTTTTCAATTTATATTAAGTTTATATTAAGAAACACTAAATTAACTAAACTAAACGATGGACTTTTTGGCGGGAACGCGAGGAGTGAAGTTGTGTGATTTGTTTTATTTTGTCTATTTAGTGTTTCTTCGGGCTTAAATGTGTAATAATGGTCGTTTATTAACTGCTTAATATCTGTGAAAGTGCACAAATGTGGGAAAATGAAACAAAGCCGCTGGACGTAACTTCTCGGGATCCTCCAAAAAGTCCACTGAAAAAATCTCTGTGAATGACCACCATTTTACTGAGATTATATTTCATCCCATACCATCATCTCATTTCATTTAATTTAATTTCAGTAGATTAATGTCTGAAATTAATCATCTTCATTTCATTTCACTCCATATTATCATTTTTCATAAAAATAAAGATACAAATTAAAATAAGACTTGACCTAAAGGTCTTAGTTACCAGGTCATAAAATCCCTTAAAAAAAAAAAGAAACTAAACGGTTCTTTTAACGAGTTCCCGCCAAAAAGTCGTCCATAGTGTACAGAAAAAACAATGTTGCCATAAAAAAAAAAACGCAGGTACACGAAGTTCGCAAACGAGCACTCCTCGTCGCAGAGCGTGCCTCGCCCCGTCATCCTCAAGGCGTTCGAGCACCTGCAGGCGCTGGAGATCGTGTTGCCGGCCAGAACGTCGGATGTCGGGGGCGCGGCGGGCGACGCCTCCTCCAGCCGCGTGCAGAAGGAATACAAGCTGTACACGCTGGCCGTGCCCGCCGAGGACCTGGGACGAGCCGTCGACACCTTCAAGAGTCTACCCACCGAGATCTGCCATTGGTACAGCAATTCCGTCGTGTGATAAAACACGTGAGTCCTATCACGTTCGCGTAAGGTCGATTTTAGATAATAAAATTTTTTTAATAATTATTTTTTTACTTGTGTTATGACCACTTGTGAGTCCGCACGGGTAGGAACCACGACCCGGCCTATTTCTGCCGTGAAGCAGTAATGCGTTTCGGTTTGAAGGGTTGGGTAGTCCTTGTAACTAAACAGACCTTAGAACTTACATCTCAAGCTGAGTGGCGCAACGGCTGCCCCATCCGTCAAACCGAAACGCATTACTGCTTCACGGCAGCAATAGGCAGGATGGTGGTACCTACCCGTGCGGACCCACATGAGGTCCTACCACCAGTAAATGTACTAAATTTATATTCCTTAGTGCCTTTCATTATCTGTGCAGCTATTTTTAATTATTTTTTTATTGCTTAGTTGGGTGGACGAGCTCACAGCCCACCTGGTGTTAACTAGTTACTGGAGCCCATAGACATCTACAACGTAAATGCGCCACTCACCTCGAGATATAAGTTCTAAGGTCTCAGTATAGTTACAACGGCTGCCCCGCCCTTCGAACCGAAACGCATTACTGCTTCACGGCGTCTGTTGTGCCGCATATTGTCGTGTAGAAGCAGCGGGGACCAGGGACCAATTTAGACTGGTAAAAATTCGTTAGCTTCTCAAACATGTATGTATGTATGTATGTACACGTTCAAAACATTTGTATATAATTGTTTTTCGATGTATCAATAAATGTGAAAAACTAGATGTTGATAATTTTAATTTAAAACACTATGAAATTTCAAAGGACAATGCCCATTTTCTTAGGCGTTTGGGACCCTAAAAAAAGTTGTCAGGTCATGATGGTTTTAACTTAATTTGATAGACAAAGAAATATCGTTTCATATTCAGAAAACGATTTTTATATTCTCACCCAGGTTTAAGAGAAATCCGTTTTTTTCTGCAGCTAAAATTAAGTTGTTATTTGTTTTCTTCGAAATCAATAATCGCTCTCATCATTATTTGCAGTATTAAATAAGTTAATTGTGGTTAATGTTGCTAGAAATAAGCCCTTACGTACATTTTATTATTATTATTTATTCCTTTATTATTTATTCCTCATAATACCTCGTCGCCCCGTTGCTCTTTTCAGCACCCGCTTTTGCAGAACCAATCTAGGCAAGCACTCACTTACTCCTCGTCTAACTAACCTTTATAATAATCTAGTCAGAAAAGCTGAAAACCTTGACATATTTGGCGATTCCCTTCCAATATTCAGGAACAAAATTATAAAAAGTTGTTGTTGAACCTCAGCCTCAGCCTTGGTCTGAGTACTCGTGTATTACTGTCCTTAATGTCTTTCTTTTGTTTTTAATTTTTTATTATTATTAATGGTATTGTCAAATCTCTATTGATATATTAATGTAATACATGCTGTGATTACCTCTAATTAGATTTGCAGTTATCAATTGCTCTATATATGTCAATGTTATTTTATGTCTTACTGTAAACCCTGCCGGTAATCCTTAAATAAATAAATAAAGCATAGTAAATAAGGCATAGTTTTTCAAGTACAAATAGTTTTGACATAAAGTTGGCCCACTTTTGGGCATTGTCCTTTAATACTAAAATTCTAAGTTAAAAGTTTTCACTTCTATCTGCTATGACTGCCTATATAATATATTTTTTAAAGTAATTGTGATATTGAATTACGTCATATGTTTGAAACCAAAGCGAAATAAGGTTTGCGTGAAATGAAACGCAAATATGTATATTTTTTGGAATTAGTTTGTATGCCATAGAAATAATTCTAAGTACATTTTATTTGGTTGGTTATTCATTTAATTATATAAAACTAAAGGTCCCACAGTAGTCGAAATTCGACTATAATTAATTGGAATTTTAAGTTTGTACACATACTACAATCACAAATTTCGCCAAGTCTACACTATAAAAAAATATTAATAAAGACAAACAATATTTAATCTATTCTCAATTTGACAACAGACGTCAGAAACAAAATTTTGACAATAAATAGTATGCATGCGTGTGTGCGTCGAATACATGGTATGTAGTGTGTGTATTGTTTTCTTTATTGATTTAATGTATCTTTTATGCATTATTTAAAAAAAATATTAGCATTGTGAACTTCTTCTCTATATTCTCTATAAGTGTGGAAAGTTTCATACTCCTCCGTCCGCGCAATTTTCGTAAAAACGGATACAAAGTTTTTGCTTCACGTATTAATATATAGATTTGCTACAAATTAAGAACTTGCTGCTATTGTGGACTGTAGGATTAGGACGAGCAAGGAACTTTATAAATAAACTCGCGAGGATTGCACGTATAATTTTTTTTATTTTGGAAATTTTATAATTCGCGTACAATAAATAGCACGAAAAAAAAGAGAATGACAAATCTTAAGACATTTTAAAATTCAAAATTAACGTCAAAACCACAACCACAACAATAAAAAAGGTTTTATATATAGGTTTTATACCAATTTGTTGGGTTGCCAATAACTGCTGCTATGCACACTGTGTTTGAAAGCGAGCTGGGTACGACACACCCTACTACCTACCTACTTACTGTACTATGAAAAAAAACCCGCCAAATTTCTGCGAGAACATTCCATTTATTGTGTAGGCTGAACGAGCCCACGACCGAACCGTCTGGTGGTAGTGGTGCGTATTGTGACCTTGAGGCATGAGGTCTCAGTTTTTAATGATCCTCTGCATCTTGATTTCTCCGCGGCAGAAGTGGGGAGGATGGTAACAGGACCTAACTGTGAGGGCTTCTAAGACGCTCTACACGTGAAGCCTTGCGATAAAGTTACAAATATTCTGTGTGCTTAGTGAGAGTTTTTTAACGTTCTCGCTAGCGTAAAAGTTAACTCAGATTTGTATGGAGGTGGAACAGCGCCCCTAGCGGCAAACGTAGGCAAACAACTTTTACGCTCTCGATAACGAAAACACGCACTAAGCACACTAATGAGGAATGGAGTTTAAATATCTATATATTAATACGTGAAGCAAAAACTTTGTACCCCTTTTTACGAAAATTGCGCGGACGGAGGAGTATGACATTTTCCACACTTATAGAGAATATAGAGAAGGGGTGCAGAATGTTCGTATTTTTTTAATTAGGCATTAAAATACATTACACACTACCATGTATTTGACACAACGCATTTATACTCTTTGTTTATTGTCAAACGTTTGTTATTGTTTTGTCTGTGGTCAAATTGAGAATGTCTATATTGTAGTCTTCGCAAAATCTGTCATTATAGAAATATAATAGTCTTCGACAATAGAACCATAATAATGTTTAAATTTATTAATATTTCTCATCTTTATTAATCTTTGTCTAAAGTGTAGTCTTGGTAAAAACTGTGATTATAGAAGTATAATAGTCTTTGACTATAGAATCATAACAGTGCACCAACTTATAGTTTCAATTAATTATAGTCGAATTTCGATTACTGGGGGACCACTAGTATACTTAAATAGACATTTCAATCAATCCACCGCACATTAGGAGTTATCGTTGCACTCCTCATAACGTCACTCTTGTAATCCTCCTCGCCGAATCTCCGCCGGAACCTATCCTGGGCGGCATTAATTTCGCCCAACTCATCCAGTTCGGTCACCGTTAACTCCCTAAATTTTTTTCCTTTTATTTCGTCTGGTATCACCGGGACGCCATTGTTTTTTCGCGCGCCTTTTGACGTTTCGCGTTTCCCGCCATTAATCTCATCGATCATAGAGTCTAGAGTGCGGTGGAGCTGGTCTCCGTTGCCATTGGGACGCTTGTTCAGGAGTCCGTTGTTTTTGTACGACGTTGAGGCGCTGTCTGCGGCGACGAACGCTTCGTTCGTGTAGGTTTGCGGCTTCCCATCGAGCTCGTTACGTTTGTTCGCCTGTGAGCGAACGCGTTTGAGAGCTTTGTGTGACATTTAATGAGATCTTTTTTATTATTGCTTATATGGGTATTATGGGCTTATTTCTGCCGTGAAGCAGTAATGCGTTTCGGTTTGAAGGGTCGGATAGCCGTTGTAACTAAACTGAGACCTTAGATATCTCAAGGTGGGTGGTGGATTTACGTTGTAGATGTCTATGGGCCACGGTAACCACTTAACACTAGGTGTTCGCGAGCTGGTCCACCCATTTAAGCAAAAAAATGTCGAATGAAATAAACTGGAAATAGCCTTATGAATGATCAGAGGCGAATCTGCCCGTGCTGGGAAGTCATATTAGGGAAACTTCGGTTCTCAAATTAACCTGTTTTTGTACCTATGCCATTTTGATAGCGCCCTTACTAGAGACGTAACTATACTTGAGACCTTAGAATTTATATCTCAAGGTGGGTGGCGCATTTACGTTGTAGATGTCTATGGGCTCCAGTAACCACTTAACATCAGGTGGGCTGTTAGGTCGTCCACCCATCTAAGCAATAAAAATAAATAAATAAAAGACGCTTTTGTGAATTATTTAAATAGATTATTCTTTATAATAAATAGATTATTTTTGTTTTGTCAACGACAAAGGGTAAGTCTTGAGAAATCCTAGGCAGATTCGATTAAGATACTGATCACGTATCCTCTATCCATCATCTATCCACGTAATCTGGCAAATGTTTTCCTAATCCAATAACACGTTTGAAAGTGATATTCGCAGGCCAACGGACGCAGCACACCGGTGCCAAGTGGTTCCCGGATCGCAATCAAATGACTTTTAGATCTGCTATAGATCGATTGAGGATTTTTCTTTCAAACGTCAAATGTCATCGGAAGAGACAAAAAGTAGTTCTCGATCCTTCTATACAATAAAAGTAAAAGTAAATAAGTAGGTAGTGCCTATATACCTTGAGGATTTTTTCGACGACCAGACCGTGTCCGGTGTTGATGCCGATAGTCCCGACTTCCTCCATGCTGCTTGAGCGGCGGAACGGCCTCAGGGCTGACACAGCGCGAGACACTCCCACCTGATCATGGACTAGTAGTTATGGCTTCTTTTTCCTACCTTAATAGCCTTGAGAGCCTATATCAGCGTTACCCTAACGTGTAGATGAGCTCTCGGGGCTCAAACCGGAGTGTTGCTAACATTGACCCTAGCAAGAGCAGTGCTTCGCAAAATCTACCACCGGATCGGAAACGCGACCTACTGAGAAGATCCGACGAGAAACTCAGTGGGCTGTGTCTGTGGGTTAATTTGCTCGTGGAGCCCTTCGTCGCAAGCGACGGGTTCGGCGAGGACCGGTGCTTGAAGTAACCGGTGCTAGAAAAGCACCGTTAACGGATCGGGATAGTTATAGCACAGCGCTCGTGGAGTTACAGAACTTGAGTCCCGGGTGATGAAGGTGAAATTTTGCGTAGCTTAAATTTATAGTACTACTAGCGACCCGCCCTCGCTTCGCTTCGGAAACTGTAATTTATTATTGATATCTCCACTATTTAATGGATGTTATTATAAATATACACCTTCCTCTTCAATAACTCTATCTATTAAAAAAAACCGCATCAAAATTCGGTGCGTAGTTTTAAAGATTTAAGCATACATATAGGGACAGAGAAAGCGACTTTGTCTTATACTATGTAGTGATAGTGATACTCTTTAGGAGACTCTTCAGGATATCACTGAAGTCGTCGTGGCCTAAGCGATAAGACGTCCAGTACGTACGTATCGTGCGACTTTGCCGATGTTCGAATCCCGCGGGCGGCTACAGATTTTTTTAATGCGATAACTAATGTTGTATTTCCACGGTGAAGGAATAACATCGTGTAATAAAAATCAAAGTAGCATAAATTAAGTAGGTATATATGTTTTGCGTAATCACTGGTGGTAGGGCTTTTACGGGCTCCGGTGACCACTTAACACCAGGTGGGCCGTGAGCTCGTTCGTGAGCTTGTTCTTAGCAACAATAAGAAACCTTATATTTTATCATTAGTTTGTTGCCGTCTGCTGAAGATTGCCTCCCGGCTTAGAGTGTGACATAGTAATTATTTCCACGATGGCCGTATGACCTTCGAGCTTTAAGCGGGTCGCTAGCTAAGTTTTGCAAGAAAACGTGATGATGACAAGGAAATATATTACCTGTCCATGCCTGATCCTGTGCTCAGTAAGGTCGGCCCCAAGCAACTCATTGTAAGGGTCCATTCGTATAGGCATGACCCTGTCTATGAGCCACAGTAACAGCATGGTGACCAGCACGCCCCACGCGGCCAGGCACACGGCGGTGAGGCTCTGCACTCCCAGGAGGTACCAGCCGCCACCTGGGGCAGTTATGTTTATTAAAACAATGATTGCTGGGTACGCGTGTTGTCCATGCGTCGCATACAGTGGGCTGATGTAGACTCTTCCATTAGTAGAGCGTCTTTGACCGCGATAACTACTACTTCTCCCGGGTTCTGTCTTGGGCGGGAGTACAGGGGAGTCATTTAATAAGTGGCTTTACCATCATGGCAGTATACACGGAGGGGCTGCGTGAGGACCACGATGGAGGCTCGACCCCAGCCCCAAAAAAATATGTCCTGGTCTTGACTTCATCATTTTCAATTTAGTCTGTCTGGCGTAATACTGAACTAGACCTAGTGATCGGTAGCCTTGTCTATGAAAAGAGACAAATATAGATAACACAATAGTAATTTATTCAAAGATCCACTTTTAACATATACTGTTATGGCCTTGTGTTTTGCAAATGCTTACTCGTATCTTACGAGCTAAGATAATAAGTAATAATTCGAACTAAACATTTCGCGGAAGAGCCGTAACTGAAGAGTGGCCAACCCTGCACTAGATCAGTGATCAGGGACAAGTTCTGATTGCGTGCCCAACTTACTCATCAACTTATTGTTACTGTACTACTGTACTGTAAAAACTGGGACCTTAGAACTCATATCTCAAGGTGGATGGCGGCAATTACGTTGTAGATGTCTATGGGCTTCAGTAACCACTTAACACCAGGTGGGCTGTGAGCTCGTCCACTCATCTAAGCAATAAAGAAAAAACTCATATGTTTGTATATTCTTCTACCGTCAACTTGATTATATTGTGCTGCTGTCTACGGGCTTTCTTCTACCATTTTGTATCAACGGTTAATTCAATTACACAATATGGAAGCGATATTACCTTTGAACAAGCCGGATCTCCCGTTTGTCGTCTCCATCGGTATAGGGTTGTCGGCAAATAGACCAACTGCTATGACTCCTGGAAAATCGAAGCGTATTGTACATTTTCTTGTTTTAATTTGGGCTTCTTGTGACACCATTTGTTGCCAATGTCGAGCTTATAAAATAAATAAAAAGTATAAAAACATACATATGCTGTTTTGTGAACAATGAAATGAAGTGATATGAGAGGAAGTTTTGAAGATTTGAGACTTTAATAAAAAAAAAACGAGATGAGAAAGGAGGAATTTAAGTCGTGGTAAAATGCTGGTTTAGTAAATTTAAGACGTTTCCAGTAGGCTTTTGGAAAATGGAAAAACCCGAAAGAGCCATCACTGTTTAATTTTCCCGCGTTTGTACACTATCACAGATGCGGAACAGTTTATAAACCAACGCTATTACACGCTTAAAACTGAAAAAAACATTAATTTAATTATTGGCGCCGTTGCGATGAGATGTTGGGTGCAAGTCTTATTCAATAAAAGTGGACTATTTATTTATTTTTCGGTTTATTATTCGGATTTCATAAACCAGTTATAGAAGTGGAAAGCGTCACGTAATGACATCTTTAGTCAAGGTATTGAGTGGATAGATCGACTGACCTACCACAATAGGACCTGGAGACCCGGGAGCGTTTACAAACCATTGAGATGTCATTACATTTTCCATCAAATCCCATCACTTGTGATCTAGTGTTTCCAAGACCAGTCCCTTTTTTTTTTTGCTTAGATGTGTGAACGAGCTCACAGCCCACCTGGTGTTAAGTGGTTACTGGAGCCCATAGACATCTATAACGTAAAAGCGCCACACACCTTGAGATATAAGCTCTAAAGTCTCAGTATAGTTACAACGGCTGCCCCACCCTTCAAACTCAAACACGTTACTGCTTCACGGCAGAAATAGGCGGGGCGGTGGTACCTACCCATGCGGACTCACAAGAGGACCTACCACCAGTAAAAACCTCCATCTACCTCCCTCCCTCCCTCCATCTAGTGCAGTGAAACCAGTGACCAGTCCCTCACCCCAGATTCCGCAAGCGCCGTGGACAGCCGAAGCTCCCACGGGGTCGTCGACCCGGAGTCTGTCGAATAGCATCGAGCTCGCCGAAGCCACGCCGGCACCAATGAATCCTATCAGCAGAGACTCCCAAGCGCGGTACAGGAAGCAGCCAGCTGTCGACAGACAACCAGTTTAACTAGACTTGCGTGTGGCGGTAGACGACAATGCGGACTAGGTCACGGTTATT
Source organism: Bombyx mori (assembly GCF_030269925.1). NCBI lineage: Eukaryota > Metazoa > Arthropoda > Insecta > Lepidoptera > Bombycidae > Bombyx > Bombyx mori. The sequence continues at coordinate 2,839,901 of NC_085108.1, read as the reverse complement.
GGTCACAATGGCTCGTGATTATCAATAGTGCCAAGTGGCCAAGTTAAACTCTTTTAAAGGCCTCGATTGGAGGCTTTTGTCTACCAATTTGCCAGTTGCCGTAAGGGGCTTCACGTTGACTGGTGGGCGAGCATACGGCCCATCTGATGGTGCGTGGTTCAGTCATGGACTTCAGCAATGCCAGGGCAGAGCCAAGCCGCTGCCTACCGTTAAGTACTCGCCACAAGCCTCGTTTGAAGAAGGGTGTTAAGTGGTTACCGAAGCCCATAGACATCTACAACGTAAATCTACCACCGACCTTGAGACATGAGTTCTAAGATTGCGGTTTTAACAGGTACAACAGCTGCTCTATCCTTCAAACCGAAGCGGATTACTGCCTGAACCCCGCTTACGACATTTTCAAAATAAGCTTGCACATATACAAGTGAATTATATAAAATATTTATATAAAAGGGCGCTAAGGTAATGATGAATGGGACTTCGTAATTGGAATAGATTATAAAGGCTACACACGGGTGCTACACAGCCTAGAGACGCCTTTTGATATATATGCGCAGTAATGATTACAAACTTCATTAGCCGTAAACTCCATTACCCATCAAACACTACAAGAGCCTTGACTCTCTTATGAAAGAACAAGAATAAAATAAATAATAGTTTAAAAAAACAAAAAAAATACGCTTTTATAGTAAATCCCACTAAAAATTGAAAATAAAGTATAAAAAATTTGAATAAAAAATTGGGGTGCTTTTCAGGATTTGATCAAAATAACCCTTCTATTCATATCTGTTCATAAAATATTTATAACTACTGATACCATGCGCACCCCACGCTTTTTTTTACAATAAAATCATTTTTTCTTACACTATTTTTAATGCAAATTTATTAAGATTTATTTTCTATTTTTTTAATGGGATTTTCTATAAAAGCGTATTTTTTTAGTTTTCTTAAACTATTATTTATTTTTCATTGTTTAGTTGAATTTCAACTTTTTTTTTTAATATTGAATTGTCGTCGGTCCTTAATCTTTATTACTCGAAATTTGGTATGCTTTCATACCAAATTTGGTATGCTTTCATACCAAATTTCGAGTTAATCCAACGTTTTGAAGGGGGTCAAAATAATGTTGAAAAATTCCGTTACATACTAACATACATACGTCTGAGGCTAATAAAAGCATATTAAAAACTACATTCCTTGAATGCATACCTGTTATAGACACCAGAGAACCGAGGATGCTGTTAATCAGCTCCATAACCTCAGCTTTTCCTTTGTTCTTGATAAGCGTGAACCTGCACGAGATTAGCAGCATCAGGTCAGTACAGCGTAAGGTGTGTTCGATAATAATAATTAATGAATACAGTAAAAGCTCCTTATTTGCATGGTATTTGTTTCGCAAATATGCCGCGAATATAAAAACCGAAATATCGAATGGTAATTTACATATCCCACCTTTAGAATTCAAGTGGCGTAATCCAAAATTCTTGTTTTTTTTTTGGTAAACGCCAAAAACGTAATTGAAGATTTTTTTTAATATAAAATATACTTTACTAGCGACCCGCTCTCGCTTCGTTTCGGAAACTAATTTATTATTGATTTCTCCACGATTTAATGGATGTTATTATACATATGAACCTTCCTCTTCGATCACTCTATCTATTAAAAAAAACCGCATCAAAATCCGTTGCGTAGTTTTAAAGATTTAAGCATACATAGGGATATAGGGACAGAGAAAGCGACTTTGTTTTATACTATGTAGTGAAGCCTCAAAGCGCATACTTTAAAGTTTAAGATACCAACATCACGTTTTCAGGAACTGTATTTATTTTAACTACAATATTTCAAGAGACGAAACCGTTGACAGTTTGTTACTGTTAAAATGATTTATGAAGACAAATAACTCACAGTAGACCGAAGCATCCACCACCGAAAGAACCCATCATGGTCATGACGGCCGCTCTCGCTGCGTACTGCCACTTGGCACCGCTCACCTACACAATGCAATATAGACCATAATGCACTTAATGATATAGGCTATATTTGAATAGATAAAGAACAAAACAGTTAGGGGCAGTTTAATTTGAGATAGATTCGTTACGGCTAGAGACAAAAGATACAATTTAGGAAGAGTGAGAGTGAGACAATTGACAGCGTCTCGCAAACCTCTCGATTGTGCAGAGAGGGAAAGGATAAATCGTTTGTCCGATGTGGGAATCGAACCCACGACCCTTAGCTCAACAGTCAGGACCGATAACTACTGCATCACCGAGTCAGTATAAGCTAATACGTTTGCATTACAGGCACGATTAAAACGTCAATTGATTCGAGACATTGACAGTGACGTCGAGGGAACTAGCTGTCAATTAACTTAAATGACAATGCCCGTAAAATGACACGAACTACGCTAGTACTTCATTCCATTTTTGGCTTCGTGAACGCCTGTAATACGTTATCTAATAATTCAGTCGTATCTTCAAAAAAAAAGTAGCGGATGTATCATACACAATTAAAAAATTAAAATGGAAATGGATAGGTCATTTAATAAGAAGCAAAACAGAAAAATGGGCTAAATTAGTAACTGAATGGTGCCCTCGAGAGGGGAAAAGATTAAAAGGACGACCGTTCCAAAGGTGGGTAGACGATACAAAAGCCGTTGCAGGCTCTACGTGGAAGAGGAAATGCCACGACCGGAGCTTATGGCAGGATTTGAGGGAGGCCTATGCGAAAGCAAAACAATCTTAGCCGATGTCAAATGAAAAAAAAAAAAAAGGAATGGTATGTACCTAAATATGAATTAAGGTTGTTAATAAATGCTTCTTTATCTTTATCTTCAAAATCAGCGAACCACTAGCTTATCAAATTTAATGGCCAATTCGTGTCGCTTCAATAAAACTAAACTACAAGAAGGAAGTAAAATAACATTGTATCTAAACAAACCATTGTGGTTAGTGACGTGAAGTTTAAAAAAAACAATTACGTTACAAATTGCCGGCCATTTTACTTAATATCTAATAGTCTGGTCGACAAAATGGCCGCATTGAAATCATTTAAGTACGAATGGACAATGTATTCTGAACAATTCGTTTTCAAACTAATTGACTCTGTAAGTAGATTTACATTATCCATTCAGTTGTGTACTGGGATGTACTTGAATACTAAATAATCGATAAAAATCGAAATGAAACATTTTGTGTGTTTTTGACATTTCTGTTTTGGCGGGAAATAAAGCGTTCTATTTTAAGGTTCACTTCCTTTTGCATCCCGTGATTCTATATTTCAGAAATCTTTAGAACCTCGAATTTGTTGTTAAAAATAAATAAATAAATCGAATAAATTTTTCCCGTATAAGCTTTTTAAAAATATTTCTAAATTGAAACGCGAAAATTTAACAAAGTTTCATCCAACCTAATACGTCCCTTACTCACTGGCTCAGTCGTACGCCTCGCGTGACCTCCATCGTGAAATTTATTATCTGTTGAGACAAACACGTGACGTCCATTCGTTTTGCTTTGTCAAAAGCAATTTCAACTAATAATACCTGATTTACATATATCTGGTATCTGCCAATGCGGTTTTTTTTTTGGATTGAGGGATTACTTGTAGTCCGGAGGCCTTTGCAGCTTCACCAGGACAGGTAGGCGAGAAAAGGCTCAGCCAGGAGGGGTGGGATTTGTTAACAGCTGCCCGAGCGCCTCCAAAGGACAACATCATAACAACTCAAGAGCAGCTGCTTCGCGAATGAATCGACCGGATCTGAATCGGGATTCGAACACCGACACTGTTGCATCGCTCGGTACGAGTGCACCGGACGTTTTATCATTTAGTCCACGATTTGGTGCTGTTAAAAGACACTTTTTTTTCATTGCTTTGATTGGTGGACGAGCTCACAGCCCACCTGGAGTTTTGTGGTTACTGGAGCCCATAGACATCTCTAACATAAATGCGCCACCCACCTTGAGATATAAGTTATAAGGTCTCAAGTATAGTTACAACGGCTGCCCCGCCCTTCAAACCGAAACGCATTACTGCTTCACGACAGAAATAGGCAGGCGGTGGTATAATACCTACCCGCGCGGACTCATAAGCGGTCCTGCCCACCAGTAATTACGCAAATTTTAATTTTGTGGGTTTGATTTTTATTACACGATGTTATTCCTTCACCGCGGAAGTAAATCGTGAACATTTGTTAAGTACGTGTATTTCATTAGAGAAATTGGTACCCGCCTGCGGGATTCGAACACCGTTGCACGTATTTTTGTCTACCAATTTCCAATAAATCCAACTTCATATTCTAAGTGCTAGTGCGCAGCTTAATCTGAGGCAGCCATAAATTTATTGTTTAAGCACGAACTACGTTTTCGGAATTTAAAACTTATATTATATTAAATTGAAAATCGCATAAGTAACACCAGGTTGATTGATGGTTTGCGAATTTGGAATCGCAATCGGACTGACCTTGGGATAACGTGTCGTCTAAATCAATGACGTTTTTTTTTCGAAGTTTCACGTAAGCCAAAAGCTTAGAAGTCACGTCCTTACGGATCCATCAGATCCAATAACCTTTGCATTAGACGCCTTCAGCTCTAACACTAGGAGCAGGGTTAGGGACCTCGGTAACCGTACTCGTCGAACTCGACAAAAAGTTCGCCGTGCAACCTAACCCATGAATCAGCTTGCTGAGTTTCTCTTGAGATGTTAGGTCTCCTTCGGAGGCGCTCGGGTAGCTGTTATCAAATCCCACCCTCCTGGCTGAGCCTTTGCTCGCCCACCTGTTCTGGTGAAACTGGAAAGGCCTCCGGGCCACCAGTAATCCTTCAATCATAAAAAAAAAGCTTAGTAGTAGGAGGGTAGGAAATACTCAATTCAAACTAAGAGTTTCTTCTAATCAGCAGGCGGAAGATAGAGTCCAGTCTGACCATAACCGCATGACCGTTTTAAGAATACTAAATGCCTTTTTTAGTAATGCGTTTCGGTCTGAAGGTTAGGGCAGCCGTTGTAACATAGGGACCGACTTGTCGTTGCCGAGTGTTGTGGCATCGATGCTCGGCGACGACGAGTCGTGGAAGGCGAGGCTCGACTTCTGCGAGTGCACCATCTCGCAGAAGGAGGCGGCGGGGCGCGTGAGAGACGCACAATCCCGCTGCCGTCGAGCGGGGGCCAGTGAGGCGGATCTCGCCCAAGCCCTGGCCCTCTTAAGTGTTTCGGGTCCCCCTAACATGTCGGTCTGGGGACCGGCGAGGGGGGCCGAAGAAGACGTCGTGCAAGCTGCTCTGCACGCGTTTTACGCAAGAGCATCCGGGTGATGGAAGGCCGGCTATCCTCGACCCACGCTGGTTCTGGCCCAGCGGGGTATTCCGTAGGGTAACCCACTCTAACCGGCGCCATCTAGGCGGGCTTCGGACAGTCAGCCGACCGAGAGGGCTGGTGGTCGTGGCGCCGACGACCGCCAGTCCGGCGTCCCGAGGGGGAGGGTGATGGAAGAGATGTGCTCCGCACTAAACGCTTCACTTTCCCCCCTTTGCCTTGTCATGAGTTCTGTCTCATGCGAGGTTTGGACGTTGGTTGTTGAGCGACAGGAGGTTTTAGTCAGTTCGACTCTGACATACCCCGCCCAGATTTCCTCCAGACCAAAAAAAAAAAAAGCCGTAACTATACTGAGATATTAGAACTTATATCTCAAGGTGGGTGGCGCATTTACGTTGTAGATGTCTATGGGCTCCAGTAACCACTTAACACCAGGTGAGCTGTGAGCTCGTCCACCCATCTAAGCAATGAAAAAAAAAGACTCACAAGAACTCTTGCTTTTTGAACTCACCCCATATGTGCTGCCGGAGTTGAAAGCCAACCATCCCCACCAAAGCACGAACGTTCCCATGGCGGCGTTGACCGGGTTGCCGAGGGGTAAAGGGTCCGTGCCCCGGGCATACCTGCCCAGTCTCGGTCCCAGCATCAAAGCTGACGCAAAAGCTGACGATCCACCTGTTTTCGTACGGATTGATAAAGTTATGACCTGAGCTTCGTAACCAATGCTTTGGCTATTCACAATTGACACTTAATTAGTAAACAGTACACGTGTTACGTTTTTGTCAGTGGATTATAATTGTAATAATCTGTTATCATTAGTGTGTTGATTAGAAGAAACGCGTAGCTTCCTCTTATTCTTTTATACGCAAACCTCATGATTTTATCTATAGGTGGTTTGGAAAAAACTGGAAGCTCGCAATTCTGCAATGTATACTGGTGGTAGGTCGTCTTGTGAGTTCGTGCGGGTAGGTACCACCACCCTGCGTATTTCAGTCGTGAAGCAGTAATGCGTTTCGGTTTGAAGGGCGGCGCAGCAGTTGTGCTGTTAAAAGTGAGACCTTAGAACTCCTGTCTCAAGGTGGGTGGCAGTATTTACGTTGTAGATGTCTATGGACTCCGGTAACCACATAACACCAGGTGCGCCGTGAGCTCGTCCACTCAACTAAGCAATTTAAAAAGAATCCAATCTGTCATGAAGCAATGCGTTTCAGTATAAATGTTGGATCAGTCTCTCTTTCTACCATGACATTTCAACCCTCAACATCAGTTAGTCTGTCGATCTGCCTTAATAAAAGCAATCTCTTTAGCTAACGTGTAGCCTTCTGACCAAAATAGGATCAATTACCATATGGTTGAAGTTGAACATTCATACTAACTGGTTGAAGTTTGTGTTACACGTCTTCAGTTTCTTTTTTTCCTACCAAAGCTGATGATAGCCTTGAGAGGCTATTTCAGAGTAACCTTAACTAGTAGGTGAGCTCACGGGGCTCAAACCTGACGACGTTGCTAACACGGACCCTAGCAAGAGCCGTGCTTCGCAGAATCTACCGCCGGATCGGAAACGCGACCCACTGAGAAGATCCGGCGAGAAACTCAGTGGGCTGTGTCTGTGGGTTAATTTACTCGTCGAGCCCTTCGTCGCAAGCGACGGGTTCGACGGGAACGATGACCGGTGCTTGTGGTACCTAAAAGCACCGTTAGTGGATCGGGAGGATCCGAAGTGACGTCGTCTTCAGTACTCACCCACAAGGTGCACAGGGCCGGAGCCGGCGATGTCCACAGCACCGAGCTGGTTGAGGAAGCCATGCGAGCCCCACACCCAGCCGGCTGGGACGCAGTACACGATCGTGTTTAGAAACGAGAAAACGCAGTACGCTTTGAAGTTACACCTGCAGACGATAATCTATATATTAATACGTGGTAGGATCTCTCGCGAGTCCGCGCGGGTAGTTGCCACCACCCAGCCTATTTCTGCCGTGAAGCAGTAAAGCGTTTCCGTTTGAAGGGTGGGGCAGCCGTTGTAACTATACTTGAGACCTTAGAACTTATATCTCAAGATGGGTGGCGCATTTACCTTGTAGATGTCTATGGGCTGCAGTAACCATTTAACACCAGGTGTGCTTAACACCAGCTGGATCACCCATCTAAGCAAACAAAAAAAAAGAAGTTGATAAAAACAATAAAAGCTTTTGGGAGCATCAGAATATACAAAGACATTGAAATCACGTTGTGGTCTTTGCAAACGTAAATAGTTTCCGTTGCTTAATACGTAACGTAACATTAACACTGACAGTAACGTCTCGGAGTTGCTCGCGATTTATCCTACTTACCGTTCAGCCATCGCGCCACTGACAATAGTAGTCGCAGTGGTGGCGAAGGACAGCTGGAAGAGAAACGAAGCGAACACTGGACCCATCAGCGCGTCTCCCACTGGAGGATCAAGTAGGAAGTCTCCAGTACCAACGAACGGATTGGAGTAGGAGCTCTCGCCGAATGAGAGCCCGTAACCGAATATCCAGTAGGTGAGACCTGGGGGGTAATTGATAATTAGCATTTCCTATGCTGATAGCCTTGAAAGGCTATTTCAGCTTCGCCCTAACGTGTGTAGGTGAGCTCACGGGGCTCAAACCGGAGTGTTGCTAACACTGACCCTAGCAAGAGCAGTGCTTCGCAGAATCTACCACCGGATCGGATACGCGACCCACTGAGAAGATCCGGCAAGAAACTCAGTGGGCTGTGTCTGTGGGTTAATTCGCTCGTCGAGCCCTTCGTCGCAAGCGACGGGTTCGACGTGGACGGTGACCGGTGCTTGTGGTGCCGTTGCACCGTTGAACATTTGTGCTTTCAGTCTGCCCATTCCTAATCCATTCCCATCTTATCCATGGAGACCGACGTCGTTGGTCGTCGACTATCGCCTCGGCGACCCGTCGGTCGGGCGTCCTCGGGGTGGCGCCGCGTGTCTGGTTGTAGTGTCGATCGCGGGAACCCCCCTACTCTGACCGGGTTCTGACCCCGGGCGCAGATCGGACGTCGGGTGTAAGAGTGCAGGGGAGTCGTTTCGTGGGTGGGCCCTAAAATCCTTGGGCCCGCGATCTGCTCTCAACACCTGCAGATCGTTGAGTCTCACATACCCCGCGCGCCCCTTATGCGTGGAGACCTCGTAGGAGGTTCGGGCCCGGCCCGGAAAAAAAAAAGTTGACGCATTTACGTTGTAAATGTTTATGGGCTCCGATAACCACTTAACACCAGGTGGGCTCTGAGTTGGTACACCCGTCTATGTCACACAAAAAAAATCGTTGTTCGCTCACCCCCGAGCGATATATCAGCCATATTCTTCATCATAATGTTGGCCTCGTTCTTAATGGAAACGCAACCGGATTCCAACATGCCGAAACCTGAAACACATAGCCCGTTAATTACAACGTACGATATTTTTATCACTCTTGTGTGTAAGAAGTAGTGGTGTGTAAAATTTGGAGATTGTAAACGTCATTATGGAAGACCGACACAGTCGCAATGCTCCCCAATCCTGATTACGCAGGAGCCAGTCACCGCCGACGCCCTAGACACATCCTTACGGATCCATCAGATCCAATAATCCTTGCATTAGACGTCTTCAGCTCTAACGTTAAGAGTAGGGACCACGGTAACCGTGTAACCTAATCTAAACATCAACCCGCTGAGTTTCCCGCCGGATCTTCTCAGCGGGTCGTGATTCCGATCCGATAGTAAATTCAGTCGCGAAGCAGTTGCTCTTGACTTTTTAGGTCTCCTTCGGATGCGCTCAGGTAGCTGTTAGCATATCTCACCACTCCTGGCTGAGCCCTTGCTCGCTCACTTGCCCTGCATATCTTAAAGTTTAAGATAAGCGCTTTAAGGCTTAAATTACCAAAATCAAAACTGAAAAGTTACAATTCTTCAATTGCATTCTTGGCGTTTACAAAAAAAAAAAACAACAAACTTCATTTAAGCCACTTCTATTTTAAAGGGGTGCAATTTAGTAAGCCGTACAATTGAGAATTCAATCTCATATCTTAATCTGTCAACTCAGATTAAGCACAATACCTATGATATTGTCTTTGTAGTTCTTCTTCTTCTTTTAAGTGTGACAATTGGCTTCTTGCGACGCCATTGTTGCCAGTGTCGAGTTTATATAAATATTCGGTAAGTAAATATATATTATTATAGATATTCTGTTAAATGAAAAATGATATGAAACGAAATAAGGTGAAGTTTATTAATTTGAGACATTTGAGACATTGGGCAATTGAGATATGTAAAATTAAATAAAACGAGTTGAAATGAAATATAATAAAATCTCAGTAAAATGACGGTTTTTTTTTTATTTATTTTTTTATTGCCTTTGTATGCAGACGGGCATACGGCCCACCTGATGGTGAGTGGTTACCGTCGCCCATGGACTTCAGCAATGCCAGGGGCAGAGCCAAGCCGCTGCCTACCGTCAATATTTACTGTTTCAGTGGATTTTTTGGAGGAACTTGAGAAGCTACGTCCAGCGACTTTGTTTCATTTTTCTGCATGCACTTTCACAGATGCTAAACTGTTGATAAATCACTGTTATCACATGTTTAAGGAACACAAAATTTAAATCATAAGAGAATTCACATAATTTCACTTCTCGTGTTCCCACTAAAAAGTCGCCTCTCTAGTTCATAAACGTGATGGATTTGTCGACAGCCCTGTTAATAACACTGCCAGCATTAACTTACCAGTCTGCATTGTGAAGATGATGAAAGACGAAGTCAAAATCCAGTTTGTATCTTCTAAGTCGATCTCGAAGTTCTCCTGAAGGTTCACTGTAGTGTTCGTGAGGTTAGGTGACCGAAGTCCAACGTGGGTCCAGTTCGGATCCATGTTTAGTTGATTTTTTATTCAAAAGAAAACTTTTTGAATTTAGGCTGTACGATTTATTAATTACATGACGCGCGTTAAGTAAAAAAAAAATTGTATTCGAAAGTTATGGCGGGTTTTTTTTCTTCTTTTGGTTCGTTTTTGTAAATTGACTTTCTTTATTTCGAATTGTAGTTACAGTTTTTTTTTTTTTTTATGTAAAATATAAAACATTCCCGCCTTACGTGGACGGCGAATGAAACTTCAGTTTTGGCTACGACTACTTTTATATCGACGCGAGACGTCTTTGTTGGCGTCAAGGACGCGCGAAATAATTGTTAAAATTAACAAACGATGTGGCACTTTAGCGAAAATTCTCTCGCATCTTTACGGTGTTATGATTGTGAGATAGAGCTGCCACAATGATACGCACTCACGAACTGCGTGACCTGGACGTGGTGCAGGAATTTGTGTACTTGGGGTCATTAATATCCAGTGACGGTCACGTGGAAGGAAAGAGTCGAGGAAGATTGCCAACCAGGTGGACGGACATTATCAAGGAGGCCACAAACACCAGCGTCCCGGGCGCCATTAAGCAGGTCGAATGCAGGCAGCATTGGAGGAAGCTGGTGCAAAAACTGTACCAAGGTGGTCACGACCCTCAGTAATGAGGAAACGACAGAGAAGAAGAAGAAGATTGTGAGTGGTCCGTTCTCCGTGGTCTTGTAGTTCCTGAATATTAATTGAACGATTTAGATACAACAGTGTAACCTGTGGATACTGACCACTTACGGTTCTTGACATTAGTGGTCATTATATAAGGGTGGGTGGTCATAATGCAGAGAATGATAAATAGGTGCACATAAATGATAAGGAGAAGAATGCACGAGATAGATAAAGATAAAAGCAATAATTTAAATGGAAACAGTTTCTTCAGGAAAGATCTTCCACAGAGTTATTTCTCTGTCTACCCTATCGTCCCTGTATATTGGCAATGCAAAAAGACATTGCTTATCACTGAGTAATATTATAGAAACGTGTGTCGAATGTAAGCGGGATCTGAGCTTGTCTTGTTTATTTTTAATAAACTGCAAAGTGGAGGAGTTCAAGAATAGGAAAGCGGATCCTGGCATTAGACTAGAAAAACGCTAATAAGAAGAAAAAACTGTGACCTGGACCTCCATGATGACCTGGACTTAGAGCCCATCAGTAAATGTCTACAGTCGACATCGATGCGCCACTTCGACAAAGTGGCACGACACGAGGACCCACTCATCGTGGCCGCCGGTAACTAGGTACATTCCCGATCCTGCGGACAGAATGGAAAGCATGTCGACGTCGCCCAAAACACGTCATTTCAGATTCTCCGCATCCACTAACGGTGCTTTTAGGTACCTCAAGCACCTCGTTCTTGTCGAACCCGTCGCTTGCGACGAAGGGCTCGACGAGTAAATTAACTCACAGACACAGCCCACTGAGTTTCTAACCGAATCTTCTCAGTGGGTCGCGTTTCCGATCCGGTGGTAGATTCTGTGAAGCACGGCTTTTGCTAGGGTTCGTGTTAGCAACGTCGTCAGGTTTGAGCCCCGTGAGCTCACCTACTAGTTAAGGCTACGCTGAAATAGCCTCTCAAGGCTATCAGCTTAGGTAGGAAAAAAAATGTACCAAGCTCACTATAAATCGAAAGAAGTGGCGATAGCTTGTGAGGCGCATAGCATCTGCCCACAGCAATAATCCTGACTGACGACTGCTCTGATAAGAGTGATACGACAAGGCTTTGAAATTGAATACTTCCGGCGGCGTTTTCAGACATGTCCTTCTTCAAGGTTTGAGAGGAGTGGTAAGTAGCAAGCAGCGGTGTGGCTGTGTCTTGCATGAAGTATTGCTGACGTTCGTAAGTGACTACTTAAAGACTTTGGTGCCGTAACAAAAAAAAAAGGGCCTATACATCTTAGGGCTCAGCGCAAGTTTCAATTGTGTAGCATAACGACCTCCAACCCAGGACGACTTCGCGGTAGAAATAGTCAGTGCAGTGGTATCTATCTATGTTGGCTCACAGATGTTCTACCACCAGCAGTAACCAGGTTTATATTCTTCGCTATATTTTAAGTTCATCAGACAGAGTGCTCAATAATGGATCCCTTTGAGCTATATTACTTGTATAGTCTGAATATGCTCTAATTCTCTCCTCTCCTTAAACTGGAATATGGACTGGTAGGATGAAGGTAGATAATACGGCAACGGTAGGTATTACCACTCTACGACTAGTGTGTTAGCAGTCTGTGCCCTTGGCATTGCTGATGTCCAAGGGCGACGATGAACCCTGAGTTGACGATAGCCTTAACTTGTCACGTTCCTTTGGGCGCCTATGTGGGCTCAAGTGTTATCACGCGTTCTTCTCATGTTATATTAACGCTAGTGCTCACGTACACTCAATTAGCATAATTATCGAAGCGATAAATCTTCATTGTTCATGTCATGTGTGATAGATTAGCTAAGCCACTGGCTCGTTTTTTTTTATGGCCACACAAGACGGTCTTTCGTAAAAAAAATATTACCAGATCCACATAGCTCAGTGCTATTACAGAATCTATGTAAGGATAATCTCGCTAATTTCGTTGCATTAGAGATTTTCATTATTCACATGTTGACGTTAAAACTTGTACGAATGTGGGTCAATGCGATAGATAAAATGTTTCCTTAGAGTGTTAACGTTTTCAAAAAATACATTTATCTGATATAAGGTCGAAAACTTATTTATTTTATTTTTATTTGTGGTCATAGGTTAACAAAGATGAATAGGTTAATATTTATAAATGTATCACTATGTCCTGCTAGTAAAGCGTACAAATATTAGGTGTAAGTATAATCTACATAAAAATATTAAACTTAAATTAGGTATAATGTGAAGAAAACAAATGTTCACGATTGACTTCCACGGTGAAGGAATAACATCGTGTAATAAAAACCAAACCCGCAAAATTATAATTTGCGTAATCACTGGTGGTAGGACCTCTTGGAAGTCCGCACGGGTAGGTATCACCACCCCGCCTATTTCCGCCGTGAAGCAGTAATGCGTTTCGGTTCGAAGGGTGGGGTAGCCGTTGTAACTATAGTGTGACCTTCGAACTTATATCTCGAGGTGGATGGCGCATTTACGTTGTAGATGTCTATGGACTCCACTAACCACTTAACACCAGGTGGGCTGTGAGCTCGTCCATCCATCTAAGCAATAAAAAAAAAAAAAATTAACTCTATTCTACTATCTAAATTATCTAATGTTATCGTCTAAATATTCTGACATAGTAAACCTTATCTAATAAAAATACTTGCAATTTTTGCTTAAAATCTTGTAAATCCTACTGTCTTCAAAATTTTTATAGTAGTAGTTTATTAAATATTCTTGTTGACATGCTAAAAAACTCTTGTCATAAAGGGCAGTTCTATGAGGTACCTAGGGAAGAAATTTTTAAAGTATTCCTAACAGATGGCGGTTTTGCAAACATATGTTTGTTTAGTTTTTTTAGTTAATATGGTGTTTTTTTTTCTTTAAATTAGTTTACAAAGACGTAGCAACGGATAATACAAATCGCAATAAATTCGCGTAAAGATTTGTGTATACGAAAAATTTCCAAGTATCTGTGGAATTGTTCGAGATGATACCGGCATCTCGTTTTTACCATCGCACCGCCCGCCACCGGAGTAGAGTTCATCCATACTTCCTGGAGCCGCTGCGGTCATCCACAGTGCGTTTCCAGAGATCTTTTTTGCCACGTACCATCCGGCTATGGAATGAGCTCCCCTCCACGGTGTTTCCCGAGCGCTATGACATGTCCTTCTTCAAACGAGGCTTGTGGAGAGTATTAAGCGGTAGGCAGCGGCTTGGCTCTGCCCCTGGCATTGCTGAAGTCCATGGATGACGGTAACCACTCACCATCAGGTGGGCCGTATGCTCGTCTGCCTACAAGGGCAATAAAAAAAAAATCTAATAATATGTACCGTATAAATCGAGAGACGAAATGCTATAATATTTGGTTGAAGCGACATTTTTACAACTTCACGGGCGAAATGATTTAAAGTTTAAAATTTGGAAAAAAATATCATAACATTTTTGTTTGAAGATTTTTATCTTTTTCAGTTATTTGAATGGGGCAACTTAATTGAAGTTCAATTAAAAAAATTGGACTGTTGATGCTAATATGACTTAATGGGATGTAGGTATGTAATGGAATGTCAAATAATGATATAATGGCATTATCTAATGTAAATACGTAATAAAGATGGAAGATGCATGTGGTAATCGATCATTAGCTTGACATTGATATTGACGCATGCCAATACTCTGCCGACCGCAAGAGTGCTTGCAAACTTGATTTACATTAATGAAATCGTTTTCAATGTGTGTTTAAATACTAAAAACTATTTTTTAGTACTATAATAATGCATGATGCCTATCCATTTTAATGTCCATATATTTATTCTAAATTTAAAATACACAATTTTCCAAGTTTGATAATTTACGCAAAAAAAACATGATTAAGAAAAACATTATTAAAAAAAGAGATTGAAATTGGGTTTCGTGTTTTTGTTCCTTGTTGACGAGCATACGGTCCACTTGACGGTGAGCGGTTACCGTCGCCCATGGACGTCAACAACGCCAGGGACAGAGCTAAGCCGCTCCTACCTTTTTTTATGATTGAAGATTTACTGGTGGCCCGGAGGCCTTTCCAGTTTCACTAGGATAGGTGGGCGAGCAAAGGCTCAGCTAGGAGTGCTACCTACTGATAAGCAGTCTCCACAAGCCTCGCTTGGACATTAAAATTCTACCGTTTTTTGACACTTTCCATTTATTCTTTCTTTTATAATAAATAGGCATAGGGATCTTGATTAATTCTGCCAGTTTGTTACGAAGCCATTAATGATGATACAATGGCAAAAGTGGCGACGAATAACACATCTCTCAGTCTCAAGGAATATGTAAGCTGCATATTTAAACAACAATAATTAAAACTTGTTTTTCTTAGGTCAAAAACAAAAGGGTTGCTCTTATCAAAAGATCTTAAGTGCTGACGAAAACTGTATAGCATTCGAAACACTGGAAATAATATAACAACAATTAGAAATCGGAGATTAAACCGTAAAAATAATAATAGTCGATAGATCAACCGTCGATAGATCGACTCTCTATTAATGCGTATAAATTGCGGACCGTCGAAATAACGACTATTTGCACGGTTTGATTTCTATAAATCAAACCGCGCAAATCAGACACTACATCCGTACAGGTCCTATGCCTATGTATAGGAACCTGTACCGATGTAGTGTCTTAGCGCCCGCATTTATAAACTTTTTAATAAGTTATTAACATCTATAAATAAACACTTAAAATTATTTAGCAGTGTTCTTTTTTTTTTATGGTACTTTGTTTCAAAAAGCGTTTAGCAATTTATGTAAAATATGCGAAAATAAGCTTAGCACTAAACGGGTTAAAAAAATTCTAGGTCACACAGCTTTTTATTCCTCAACCGCACTTCGAATTACTGGTATAACCCAAAGAAATATTTGAAGTGTTTCCTAACAAAAACTTTTGAATTAAAATTGATGACTTCGTTATAATAATAAAATGAATTAGGTTTTTTTATTACTTTTTTTTCACGTACGGCTTACGTAATGTATTTACGAGTGAATTGTGGAATGCGAATTTAATGTAAGCTCGTGTAATAGTCCCGGTTTTTTTTTTTTTTGATTATATGGGTGGATGAGCTCACAGCCTACCTGGTGTTAAGTAGTTACTGGAGCCCATAGACATCTACAACGTAAATGTGCCACCCACCTTGAGGTATAAGTTCTAAGGTCTTAAGTATAGTTACAACGGCTTTCCCACCTTTCAAACCGAAACGCATTACTGTTTCACGATAGAAATAGGCAGGGTGGTGATACCTACCCGCGCGGACTCATAAGAGGTCCTATCACCAGTGGAGATGGTTAAAATAAATAAAGGCAGGCAGTAGTTCTGGTATTTTTAGTCATCTCAGTAGGTCGCGTTTCCGATCCGGTGGTAGATTCTGTGATGTATTGCTCTCGCTAGGGTTATTGTTAGCAACATCATTAGGTTTGAGGCTCGTGAGCTCACTTACTCGCCCGGAGAATCTAGCTTAACACCTCGAGGTTACTAGACAAGGAAGGAAAAAAAAAATATTTTTGCCGAATTTAACAAAAATAGGAGGTTCTCAATTCTTTTTTTTTATATTTTTATTTTTTAGATATTATTGGTGACCCGGAGGCTTTTTCATTTTTCCCAACTGACCTAACAACTCAAGAGCAGCTGCTTTGCGAATGAATCTACTACCGGATCGAAATCGCGACCCGCTGAGAAGATCTGGCGAGAAACTCAGCGGGCTGTGTCTGAGGGTTAATTCGCTCGTCGAGCCCTCCGTCGCAAGCGACGGGTTCGACGAGGACGGTGAACGGTGCTTGTGGTGCCTAAGAGCACCGTTAATGGATCAGGAGGATCCGTAATGACGTGCTTTGGGCGACGTCGACGGCTTACCATCCTTTTTTTATTGCTTAGGTATGTGGACGAACTCACGGCCCACCTGATGTTAAGTGGATACTGGAGCCCATATACATCTAAAACGTATATGCCGCCACCCACCTTGAGACATGAGTTGTAAGATCTCACTTTTAACAGTACAACGGCTGTCCCACCCTTCAAACCGAAACCCATTAACTGCTTCACGGCAGAAATAGGCGAGGCAGTGGTACCTACCCGTGCGGACTCACAAGACGTCCTACCACCAGTAATTACGCACATTATAATGTTTGCGGGTTTGATTTGAACATTTGCTCAGTACGTATTTCATTGGAAATTGGGATTCGTACACCGTTGCATCGCTAGATATGAATGGACCGGACATCGTATCCTTTAGGCCACGACGACCCTCAAATCCCTTTGCCTATGCTTCCTAATCTGAGACGCGCCATTTTAAAATGGATGCTCCCGCGTCTACGCTTTAGAATGAGTAAATAATTTTGTTAAAGAATTATACATATTTTTCTTTATCGTTCTCACTGTGACCTTCCGCAAGGTCGTCGGAGACTCTGACTGCGATGAATAATAATGGTTTTATAATCTAATATAAGTAATATGAATTGGAGGACGACAAAACGATACCTAGATGGTTTACTAATGCGCATATATTCTGTGTACACATAATATGTTTTGGTTCTTTGGATGTGTGGCCAGGGAGGCGGATCTCGCTCAAGTCCTGGCCCTCTAAGTGTTTCGGGTCCCCCTCACATGTCGGTCTGGGGACCGACGAGGGGGGCCTAAGAAGACGACGTGCAAGCTGCTCTGCACGCGTTTTACCCAAGAGCATCCGGGTGATGGAAGGCCGGCTATCCTCGACCCACGCTGGTTCTGACCCAGCGGGGTATTCCGTAGGATAGCTCGGATAGCCTGCCGACTGAGAGGGCTGGTGATCGTAGCGCCGACGACCGCCGGTCCGGCGTCCCGAGGGGGAGGGTGATGGGAGAGATGTGCTCCGCACTAAACGCTTCACTTCCCCCTTTGCCTTTTCATGAGTTCTGTCTCATGCGAGGTTTAGACGTTGGTTGTTGAGCGACAGGAGGTTTTAGTCAGTTCGACTCTGACATATCCCGCCCGCCATCCCCAGTGAAGGGCGGAAGTCCGGCGATTTCCTCCTGACCAAAAAAAAAACCATCTTGAGATATAAGTTCTATGGTCTCAAGTATAGTTACAACGGCTGCCCCACCCTTCAAACCGAAACGCATTACTGCTTCACGGTAGAAATAGGCAGCGTGGCACAAGAGGTCCTACCACTTGTAAAAGTCCTACCCTTATTATAGGCATATTATTCACCCGAACAAAACCGGGTCGGGTCGCTAGTTTATTGTGACTCTTATTAATACAACTTAGAGAACGTTTATAGAATTATTCCAATCACTAGGTGTGCACGTGGACTACTAAAAATTAGAATCACGACCGACACGTGTATCAGATTAGCGGCTATGTTTTTTTTTTCTATCAGCCGTGCCTTTAGTGGCCTCGCTGAGCGATTAGCGGTTCGATAACTTTAATAATTGACTGCAAAATTCATACTTTTTTTCTTCTTACACAGTACTCAGAGATCACTTTTTTACTGGATGTAGGACCTCTTGTGAGTCCGCACGGGTAGGTACCACCACCTTGCCTATTTCTGCCGTGAAGCAGTAATGCGTTTCGGTTTGAAGGGTATGGCAGCCGTTGTAACTATACTTGAGACCTTAGAACTTATATCTCAAGGTGGGTGGCGCATTTACATTTACGTTGTAGATGTCTATGGGCTCCAGTAACCACCTAACACCAGGTGGGCTGTGAGCTCGTCCACCCATCTAAGCAATAAATAAAAAAATCACTGCTAAGTCATTCAAAATAAAATAAAAAAAGTCATCAGTCAAAATAATGTATGTTTCATAATTTTTAGTTTGTTCTACCCGCGTGTCACGCGCGAACGCGAGGCCGTTGACCCCGCCGTCGGAGTATTTTTAATTGTGTTTCATTGCGTGCAACGTAAAAGCATTCGTAGTAGAAAAAATCCATGTAAATTTGAAGTTAATATAAACGTTTCCGAGTAGGAATCGGATTAGCATACCAAGGATGCTCAACGTTAGTGTTTCGGGCTTTCACAATCTCCAAACTCTTTACAAATTTTCACCACGGCGGTGCGCTGGTTCAATATTTTTGAAAGGCAGTTTTTGCGGGGGCGAGTATCGCTAAGGATGCACAAAAAGAGGGGCAGGCCGAGGATAGGCTATGAGGAGTAGACGTACCTGCCAACCCGTCGCTAGTTTCTTCCAGGCTGCAGAATTCAACGTCACTGCTGGACGACGCGTAATGGCGGCAGCTGGTCTGACGAGTTGACACGGCACTCTTCTAAATTATTTGTCCATAAAACAGGTATACCACTCGCGCAACGACGAGTTTGATCGTCGTAAGAGTTTGAAATTTAATAGAAAATTAATGAGCCTCCAAAAAATATTTAGGTGACAAAACAAGCGGCGTGTGCGTGTGCAACGCGTGCGGTGCGGTCGGCGATAGTCTTCTTTTTTTATAACTGGCCATGCGATAGGTTTTATGTCTACTCTCATTAAAAAAGAACCACACATTTTGGCCCCAAATGACGTCATACTGTGACGGCATAACTGTGGTGCTGAGACGAGTTTTGTGAGGTCAAATGCAAGCACCCCTGTTCCTTACTGGAATTAATTCAAACATAACTCTATATCATCATTTATCATTATCCTGGCCTTCTCCCAGTAACCTGGGGTCGGCGCAACATGTTTTCTCCTTCATCATATACCTTTTCTTCGCTCACTCCCCTCTTACACATATCGTCTTTCTCGCAATCCATCCACTTCTTAGGTCTACCTCTTCCTCTATATCCTTCCACACTCATAGTTAACATTTTCTTACCAACCTCATTTTCATTTCGTCTCATCACATGTCCATACCATCCCAAACGCGCACTTCTCAGCTTCTCTGTCACAGGTGCCACTTTCAGACTTCCTCTAACATATTCATTCCATATTCTATCCATTCACGTTACTCCACACATCCATCGCAACATTCGGATCTCTACTGCATGCAATCGCCTTTATAACTCTATATCTTCGCCGCTAAAAGACATTTTTCAACGACATAGGTAAGAATCGTTTTTATTTTTGTCCATTTTCTGATACAATTATTTGATAGGTATTTCTATTTAGCGTTTCCCCGTTAATTCGAGCACTTGTCGCTTGTCATTATGTCGTTTCGTTCTGCTAATAACCGGTTCTTGATCCGGTTACTGTTAATATTACCTACACGTTTTTTGTATGTATGTAAACATTTTAGACGTAGTACATTGCTGGTTTTGATTTTTAATTTTTTTATGTTTTTATTGCTTAGATGGGTAAACGAGCTCACAGCCCACCTGGTGTTAAGTGGTTACTGGAACCCATAGACATCTACAGCGTAAATGCGCCACCCACCTTGAGATTTAAGTTCTAAGGTTTCAGTATAGTTAAAACAGCTGCCCCACCCTTCAAACCGAAACGCATTACTGCTTCACGGCAGAAATAGGCAGGGTGCTGGTACGTAGCCGTGCGGACTCACAAGAGGTCCTACCACCAGTAATGCTTACAATAAATCCCATGAATTTGTTTTTACGATTATTGATAATCAATACTTATTAATATTAGAAATGTGAAGGTGTGTTTGTCAGTCAGTTAGTCAAGCATTCAGTCAGTTTCATTGTGTGTTATTCTTTCATGTCAAATAAAAAACAATATATTGATTTCTTTTTTAAATAAAGTCGGATTTTTAAGTCACAAGAGTTATTCCATTTTTTTTCCTACCTATGCTGATAGCCTTGAGAGGCTATATCACCGTTACCCTAACATATAGGTGAGCTCACGGGGCTCAAACCAGAAGTGTTGCTAACACTGGCCCTAGCAAGAACAGTGTTTCGCAGAATCTACCACCGGATCGGAAACGCGACCCACTGAGAAGATCCGGCGAGAAACTCAGCGGGCGGCATTACAAGTGACACCTGTTATCCCAAACAAATATCAAATTATATACAAGAATCGGCGTTTTGTTTCTCAAAAAAAAACTTGATGTCAAAAGCAAGTAATGGCTTCAATAATTGAACAATCATACATAATATTCTGAATGGATTTGGTTAAAATGTCACCTTGGGAAAGTTAATATAAACTCGAGCGAAGACCCGAGCATATTAATATCTACATTACGATTACCCACGCTGTCCATTGACGGATATTAGTGTTCGCTTAATGACCAGTGGACTGAAATCAAATATAAGTAGTCATTTATACATAATGTCTCCTTTGTTTTGTTACAAAAACTAAAAACACAAAGAAACGTTGACAAACATACTGGATTTTTTAACACGATTTTAACATAGACCTATATAGTAGGGACACGACATATTGTTACGTACAATTGCTTATATAAATAGCACCCATTTTGAAGGCACATACATAAACATATATCTATCTCGTTCTTACTCAGCACTTTAACTCGCAGGAAAACAATATAACAGTATTTCAGTGCGTACATAAAATGAAACATGAATATACGTAAATATCTCCGTCTCCGTCTAATGAGGCCGAAAATCCGCCATGTTTAGCGCGCCAAATGTCATTGTCACGTCAGTTCGGCCGTCTGTTTTGGGCATAGACCTATATAGTAGGGACACGACATATTGTTCTATACGTACAATTGCTTATATAAATAGCACCCATTTTGAAGGCACATACATAAACATATATCTATCTCGTTCTTACTCAGCACTTTAACTCGCAGGAAAACAATATAACAGTATTTCAGTGCGTACATAAAATGAAACATGAATATACGTAAATATCTCCGTCTCCGTCTAATGAGGCCGAAAGTCCGCCATGTTTAGCGCGCCAAATGTCATTGTCACGTCAGTTCGGCCGTCTGTTTTGGGTTGTACATTATTTATTGACTTTGATATCGATTTAATATGATTGATTATATAAAATTTCATAATTTATCATGCTTAAAACTTACAAAAATAATAATTAAAACGTATTTTATAGGATCTCAAGAAAGTCGATGCCCTAAAACTATTATCTATATGTATTTAAATTCATTATGGAGCCCTCATCCGAAAAATCAATTTTTCGGTCGGAATCTATTGATCATGACACTAATCATAAATACCACTTTAAAATATGTCGTCAAAACATATTTAGACATTCTGTTTAGATATTTCGGGAAAAAGGCTACCGACAAAATCTCTTCGGAACTATTTAAATAAAATAGTTTTATTCCGCAGTGAGTAAAACACTATTGTAAATTTGTTAAATATTTAATAATTAAGTGATTTTAGAGAGGAAGTCACAAGGAATGATGTTTGTAATTAATGAATAAATGTTCTGTAGGTGTTTTTTTTTCACGCGGTCCCTTGATAAGTTTAAAATTTGAATCACTCTCAAGCGAAAGTGATTCAAATGGTGCGGCGCACCTTCCTTGGGGTGCGCTGCGGTAGTATGTTACGGACTTTAAGAGTCAGCAAAACAATTAAAATAGATTTTAATAGTCTAAGAAAAACACGTACTCAAAATACGATAACATTTAGCATGCTAGAAATGGGCTGATGGCTTTGAACTACGCCATATCTTTATGTTTTGCGACAAACGACAACTTTATAAAATCAGTGTAGCAACTTTTAAAAATCATCATATCGTTTACTTGGCAAATTCGAAGGACGAACTTGTCTTAGATTTCACCCATCTAAATCATATCATATTTGCACATAACAATATACCTACTTACTTCCCATTAAAGTATAAATTCTACAAATAAATAATACTCAACAATATTTAAAATAAAATGAGCCAAGAACGTTTATCGATAAAACCTGATAACATTGAAATCTTTTGTACAGCACTAAAGCCGCCATGTTTTGTGGCCAGATGACGTCACAGTGGCACGAAATTTTGGTTGACGTTTCATTTCCATAGGTTTCCTACTTCATTGGTTTTGGGTTGTACATTATTTATTGACTTTGATATCGATTTAATATGATTGATTATATAAAATTTCATAATTTATCATGCTTAAAACATACAAAAATAATAATTAAAACGTATTTTATAGGATCTCAAGAAAGTCGATGCCCTAAAACTATTATCTATATGTATTTAAATTCATTATGGAGCCCTCATCCGAAAAATCCATTTTTCGGTCGGAATCTATTGGTCATGACACTAATCATAAATACCACTTTAAAATATGTCATCAAAACATATTTAGACATTCTGTTTAGATATTTCGGGAAAAAAGCTACCGACAAAATCTCTTCGGAACTATTTAAATAAAATAGTTTTATTCCGCAGTGAGTAAAACACTATTGTAAATTTGTTAAATATTTAATAATTAAGTGATTTTAGAGAGGAAGTCACAAGGAATGACGTTTGTAATTAATGAATAAATGTTCTGTAGGTGTTTTTTTTTTCACGCGGTCCCTTGATAAGTTTAAAATTTGAATACTCTCAAGCGAAAGTGATTCAAATGGTGCGGCGCACCTTCCTTGGGGTGCGCTGCGGTAGTATGTTACGGACTTTAGAGTCAGCAAAACAATTAAAATAGATTGTTATAGTCTAAGAAAAACACGTACTCAAAATACGATAACATTTAGCATGCTAGAAATGGGCTGATGGCTTTGAACTACGCCATATCTTTATGTTTTGCGACAAACGACAACTTTATAAAATCAGTGTAGCAACTTTTAAAAATCATCATATCGTTTACTTGGCAAATTCGAAGGACGAACTTGTCTTAGATTTCACCCATCTAAATCATATCATATTTGCACATAACAATATACCTACTTACTTCCCATTAAACTATAAATTCTACAAATAAATAATACTCAACAATATTTAAAATAAAATGAGCCAAGAACGTTTATCGATAAAACCTGATAACATTGAAATCTTTTGTACAGCACTAAAGCCGCCATGTTTTGTGGCCAGATGACGTCACAGTGGCACAAAATTTTGGTTGACGTTTCATTTCCATAGGTTTCCTACTTCATTGGATTTTAATATCTTTTAGCATTTTGTATGTAACTGAATATTTGAACGTCATTTTCATTTGACATAAGCATAGATATATATATATATTATTATATATATTTATGACATAAGCGTCCGATCAGCATGATATGAGCATGATACTTCGCACACGCGTCAAATACCGATGATGTTAAAATAATTTTAGAACTCTTATCCTGCCTGATGTCAAAACGATAAAAAAGATATTGTTAGATGGGTTTGCTATAGAGCGTGTTTTTGTATTACATAACAAAGGGTAAAGGGCTATTTGGTTTAATCAATATTTCGCTTAATACCCGACATTTTATCTTTGTAATTAAAGGTCCGTTTTATTTGGTATTAGCATCAACAATTCGATGTTTTTAATTGAACTTCACTTAAGTTTACCCTATTCAAATAGTTGAAGAAGTTTTTTTGTTATGAACGTTTTTTCCAAATTTTAAAATTTAAATCTCTTTTATAGGAATAAAGTTGCAAAAATGTCGCATAAAAATCCAATAATCTCATATTATTATTTAAATACAGATTTTTTAGAAGGAAGACAAACTTTATTCTTAGTAGCGACATCTGTTCAAACTATAGTATAAACAAATTATAGCAAAGTGTGTACAGTGCCATCTAACGGAAAACACAAACAACTTTAAACAATTCCTCGATTCCAAGTTTATCCGACAATAGATGTCGCTGTTCATAGTTGATTTTAGTAATTGCTATTCTACGATAGATATCCCTACTGTAACATGAATTCTTAATTTATTGAAGCATTATAAAATTCTTTTTATTACTAGTCGTATAAATAAAATGAATTTATAAATTTTATGGTTACACATTATAAAATCTATGTTTCTTTGTATATTTTGGATTATGTTATGACATGTTAATTTGGTTGGCATTTCAGCTAACTAGAACTAGTTAAATTATATCTTTTAACGTCTGTACATAAAGAAGCCATCTTTTTTTTTAATGGCTATATTAGATGATCAACAGAAGGTAAATAAATGGTTTTCATCGCTTATGATATACAGCCAAATCTCTGTCTATCGCGATTCTAACAATCAATTAATTTTAATAATGCCAGTATTTGCCTGTGATTGCTGACACGATGCCGCCAAAGGAACTCCATTACTGACGCTTTCTACATAGCACGTAATGTCTAATAAACAGTTGACTCGAAGAGGGTCTGTCAGCTTTCTCTGTCTGAGACCTTAGAACTCATATCTCAAGGTGGGTGGCGCGTTCTTCTTCCTGCACTTGTCTTATATTATGTGGGGTCATTATGTTCTCTTTCATGCATTGATTTGGTATCAGCATTGCCACAATCCCCCTATCGTTCCCAAAGGTTCCATTACATACATAACTGCTTCACGGCAGAAATAGGCAGGGCGGTGGCACCTACCCGCGTGGACTCACAAGAGGTCTACTACCAGTAATTACGCAAATTATAATTTTGCGGGCTTTGATTTTTATTAAAAGATGTTTTAATCCTTCACCGTGGAAGTCAATCGTGAGCATTTCTTGAGTACATATTTCATTAGAAAAATTGGTACCCGCCTGCGGGATTCGAACACCGTTCTGCATCGCTCGACACGAATGCACCGGACGTCTTATCCTTTAGGCCACGACGACTATATTTACATGATGGGTTTGTGTTATACAAAGCTCCGATATACCTGACTGCCTACAGCAACCTAGTCCGCTTAGTTTCTCGCCGGAACTTCTAAGTAAATAGGGCTAGTGTTAGCAAATTCTCTCAAGTTGAGCGTGTGAGCTTAGCTACCCACCCGTCCACGCGTAGCTGAGATAGCCTCTTACGCTACCGAAGAAAAAAACGTCAACCTACCGAGCTAATTCATACGCTTGGGGGATGATCTCCCCTTAGTATATATCTTCGGAAGCGGTACTTCAACTTGTGGGAGATAAGCCTGACCACATATTTAAATATACTATTGGTCCCTCGGTAATCGAAATTCGACTATAATTAATTGAAATTATAAGTTTGAACACTATTATGCTTGTATTAACCATAATGGTTCTGTTGTAAAATTTCGCCAAGACTACACTATATACAATTATTATTGAAGTCAAACAATATTAATCTATTCTCAATTTGGCCACAGAATTTAAGCAATAACAAAAGTTTGACAATCAACATATATGTGTGTGTGTCAAATACAGGGTGGCCCATAAGTCCTTTGATATGAAAAAAAATTTATTAAAATAAAACTAATTACATTATGAATTAAATTTTTATTTACATAAAAAGCTTAAAAAACGGGAATTATTTTTTGAAAATAACATCTCCTAAATGTAATCCGTTGCGATCACGGCACTCTTGCAAACGACGTGTAAAATTGTCGATGACTGCGCGGCACGTCACTGCTGAAATGCTTGTCATTTCTCTGCGGATGTTTTCTTTTAGGGCCTCAATTGACCGCGGGTTTGTGTCGTATACTTTAGCCTTAAGGTAGCCCCACAAAAGAAAATCCATCGGGGTCAGATCTGGACTACGTGGAGGCCAGGAAATGTCTCCTCTCTTAGAGATAACTTTGCCAGGAAAAAGTTGACGGATAACGGGCATAGCAGTGTTAGAGGTGTGAGAAGTGGCCCCATCCTGTTGAAACCACGTCCTGGCATTAAAGCCTGAAAAGTTTTGCAATTCTGGTATGAAAAACTCTTCGATCATAGCCACATATCGCTCCGACGTAACAGTAACATCCTCAAAGAAGTAAGGCCCTAGGATACCATGGGCTGACATAGCGGCCCAAACAGTCACTTTCGGACTATGTAAGGGCTTCTGATGCTTAAGTTTTGGATTGATGGGGCTCCAATAGCGGCAATTTTGTTTACTAACATGCCCGTTAAGATGGAAATGAGCCTCGTCAGAGAACATTATGTTATTGAAGGAAGTAAACCAATTCAACATTTCATTCGCATAATTTTGTCTTTGAATACCGTCAGTTTCCTTTAATTCTTGAACCAACTGAATTTTGTAAGGGTGCATATGTAAATCTTTCTTCAAAATCCGTTGTAACGATGTCCTGGATACGTTTAATGCTCTGGCGCGCTTACGAGTTGACTGTGTCGGATTTTCGCGAATAGACTGTGTCACTGTGTCTATGTTTTGTTCCGTACGTGACGTCCTTGGGCGACCCAACCGCGGTTTATCTAACGTCGAACCGGTCTCCTCGAACTTAGCAACCCAGTTCTTAATCGTTTGAAGAGTTGGAGTGTCGTCAAAGTTGTGTAAACCTTTGTGTTCTCGAAATTTACGCCGCGCAACGGTTGCCGAATTGTCATTTTTATAAAACTCGCGCACACAAAACGCACGGTCCGCTCCGGTAAAACGCTCCATCGCGACTAAATTCCCAGAAACCGAAGTTACTCCCCCCGCTTCCCCTGCACCGCTCACGCGCGCCCTGTTCGTTTTATTCAAATTTTACTTTTCAAAGGACTTATGGGCCACCCTGTACATGGTAGTGTTATTGCTCTTGAGTTGTTAGGTCTCCTTCGGAGGCGCTCGGGCAGCTGTTAGCAAATCCCACCCCTCCTGGCTGAGCTCTTGCTCGCCCACCTGTCCTGGTGAAACTAGAAAGGCCTCCGGGCCACCAGTAATCTTTCAAACATAACGGCCTGGCCACGGGGATCGGCGGTGCGAACAGCGAAGCGGTGGGCGAGGCGACCATTCGCGCAGCACCGTTTGCAGGCCACGGGTACTCACGTTCGCCGCCGCGACTAGTAAGGAAGTCCGACAGCGAAATGTCTATATCGAAATTATCTCGATATTGCTTACAAATTAATAGTTTTTTGGTTCAGGACCTATTATTTGGAAAAGATTGTGAAGTACATGATTTGAATAAGAATCGGAGTATACCTATAGATGGAGAATTCCACAAGAAGTAGGTACGAGAAATACTTTGGGTGGCTAGACTTCCAAATAGCTAGTCTAGCTAGTATTTCAGCTATTTTATTTTTTTATTACTTAGATGGGTGGACGAGCTCACAGCCCACCTTGTGTTAAGTGGTTACTGGAGCCCATAGACATCCACAACGTAAATGCGCCACCCACCTTGAGATATAAGTTCTAAGGTCTCAAGTATAGTTATAATGGCTGCCTCACCCTTCAAACCGAAACGCATTACTACTTCACGGCAGAAATAGGCAGGGTGGTAGTACCCACCCGTGTAAACTCACAAGAGGTCCTACCACCAGTAATTACGCAAATTATTATTTTGAAGATTTCATTTTTATCACACGATGTTATTCCTTCACCGTGGAAATCAATCGTGAACGTTGAGTGTTGTTGAGTACGTATTTCATTACAAAAATTGGTACCCGCCTGATATTCGAACACCGGTGCATCGCTCAACACGATTGCACCGGACGTCCGTTAGGCCACGACGACTTTAAAAATATAAAATAAAAAATAAATAAAAAATATAAAAATTTCGGCGTTAATTTTTCGCGGCGAAAACAACTAAACTCATTTAATCACTGCACTATTCGCCGCGACTACCGCTCGACTCCGTGGCTCGCGCCGTCCGTATTCATGCATTTGTTTTGCTCGCCCGCCGCATCGCGCGATTCGCTCGGTACATTTCGCCGGTCGCTTCGCCGGTCGCCGGTGCGCGTGGCTTGTTAGGTACATTTCTATGCGCTTGTTTTAGTCGCTAGACGCTTCGCCGTTCGCACCGCGCGAATATTCGCATCGGCGAATGTCCCGTGGCCAGGCTGTAAAAAATCATGGTAGTGTGTGTAATGTTTTTTTTATTGATTTAACGTATTATTAATGCATAATTTGAAGAAAATATTAGCATTCTGTACTCCTTCTCTGTATTCTCTATAAGTGTGGGTTTACATACTCCTCCATCCGCGTAATTTTCGTAAAAAGGGTTACTAAGGTTTTGCTTTACGTAGCTAAGCTATTATCACAGTAAGATCACCTGGCAATAGGACGAAGCAGCGGCCAGTGTCAAGTATAGTAAGTAAGCATTCTCCTCAAAACGTGGATCGGAAAAACAAAAAATATACGTTCCATATGAGTTTGCAGTAAAACCTTATCTTCCCTGAGCACACGGCTCATTCGATGGTATGGTCACCGTCGACCATGGACGCTAGCAATGCGGAACGGCCGCCACCACTGAGGTTCTTCTCTTTAACCTAGTCCGAAGAAGACCTTATGTCATAGAACTTGTACCACAAGCACCGGTCACCGTCCTCGTCGAACCCGTCGCTTGCGACGAAAGACTCGATGAGCGACTTAACCCACAGAAGCAGCCCACTGAGTTTCTCGCCGGATCTTCTCAGTGGGTCGCGTTTCCGATCCGGTGGTAGATTCTGCGAAGCACTGCTCTTGCTAGGGCCAGTGTTAGCAACACTCCGGTTCGAGCCCCGTGAGGCTCACCTACACACGCTAGGGTGAAGCTGAAATAGCCTCTCAAGGCTGTCAGCATAGGTAGGAAAAAAGTACTTATATACAAGGACATACAGCAGTTCTTTTTTTTTATTGCCCTTGTAGGCAAACGAGATTACGGCCCACCTGATGGTGGGTGATTACCGTCGCCCATGGACTTCAGCAATGCAGGCAGGCAGAACCAAGCCGCTGCCTACCGCTTAATACTCTCCACAAGCCTCGTTTGAAGAAAGACATGTCATAGCGTTCGGCAAACACCGCATTACGAGTAGAAGTACTGTCAAGCTTGCCTAAAAATAATATCGTATTTAGTATAACTTTTAAGTTTGGAATGTAAACATAATTAAATCTATCATTAGATTACTTTACAGTTACCGTGGTCACGGAGGACGGTCACGCGGGAATGAAAAATATTCGTTACGTTAATTTATATATTATTATACTATCTGTATCCGTCCGCTTCGCTGGGCATTTAAAATTAACATCATCATTTCTCACCCCCACAAAGATTCTCATCATTGACGCCCCCGCAACTGGTGTAGCGAGTCCAACACTCATATAAACATTAGCCTATCCATTAAGTACATGTATTTTCTACATGGATACCAAGTTTCAAGTAAATCGGATGCATGGTTCAGTAGTTATAACGGAACATCCGTAAAAACCACTGTAGATTTATATATTAGTATAGATATAGAGCGGTGAAAAGTTATTTGATTTTAACGACATTTTCGCTTATGACGCGACATTTATCTTTTTAATTAAAGGTTTTATAATAATAATTTATTTATTTATTTCTTAAAGGTATATTACAAATACAAATAGAAATTAACCTTATAATATATTTTGTAAGCCTTTGAAAGAGCTGAAGTCTGTACTAGGTTCAAAGATCTGTATTACTGATCTCCAGGCACCCTCCTTCTTAAGATAGATTAGGTTAGGTTAAGTCGTGAACAGATGCTGCGGAAAAGTGTTGAGAGATCATTAGGTGTTATTATTTAAGGACATTCATTATCAGTCATATCATTTGGTATTAGCATCAACCATTCGATGTTTTTATTTGAATTTTAATTAAGTTTACCCCATTCAAATGACCGAAGAAGGCTTTTTGTTATGACTAGTGGTCCCGCAGTAGTCGAAATTCGACTATAATTAATTGAAATTATAAGTTTGAATATTATTCTGGTTCTATTATAATTGATTATTGTCAAAGACTGTTTATTATATTTCTATAGTGACAGATTTCGCCAAGAAAGATAAACAATATTACCTTATTCTCAATTTGACTACAGACTTTAAGCAATAACAAAAGTTTGACAATAAACAAAGAGTATGTGTGTGTGTGTGTGTCAAATATATGGTAGTGTGTGTAATGTTTTCTTTATTGATTTAATGTATTTCTATGCATAATTTAAAAAAAAAATACATTCTGCACTCCTTCTCTAAATTCTCTATAAGTGTGGGAAATTTCATACTATTCCGTCCGCGCAATTTTCGTAAAAAGGGGTACAAAGTTTTTGCTTCACGTATTAATATATAGATATTTTAACCAAATTTTTAACTTTAAATGGCTCTCCTGCTAAGTTCCAAAAAGGTCCCTTAAACCAAATAGCCAACCAAATAAAGACAAAATAAACAAACGCGAACAAATCGTAAACGGTAAAATTAATTTTAATCGCGTAAAAAAAACATTTTTAAAAGGGCGAGATCGTAAACGGTAATATTAATTTTAATCGCGTAAAAAAACATTTTTAAAAGGGCGAGATCGTAAACGGTAATATTAATTTTAATCGCGTAAAAAAAACATTTTTAAAAGCGCGAGATCGTAAACGGTAAAATTAATTTTAATCGCGTAAAAAAAAACATTTTTAAAAGCGCGAGATCGAAAACGGTAAAATTAATTTTAATCGCGTAAAAAAAAAACATTTTAAAACGTTCGAACGACGATGCCGTAAAATTAACGCGCACGTCCAATAAAAACGTTGTGATTCTCAATTATAAGCGTATGTTAGTGTAATATAATAAAAACATACAATAATGAAGCCATCACGGTTCGTATGGAATATAATAATGTCTAATTCATCGCTGCGTTATCTGAGCGCTTAATCCTCGCCCGAAATTGCCTGGCAATCAAGACATAGAACTAAATTATTTTTTAGTTTACCGAATGGCGTCTTATCGCTTCCAATTAAAGTTCAGTTTACGTTGTATTTAGCTAGTGGATTTGCTGATAAAGAAAAATCGACCGTAAATCGAAGGCGTACGATGTGTTTTGCGTTCGGTTGAGGGTTCAGCCGACAACTCCCACTAAGGCGTGGCTCCATCGCCAGCATGACCGACTCGAATCGTCAGTATCGAACTGCCTTCCAGACGTGTATGAGTCAATAGTACCGGACTACGATCGCTTCGTGTTGTGTCGTGCCGTGTGTGTTATAAACCAAAAAATTATAATGGAGGACGTTAACAAACTCACGAAGATACCTTCGAAGAACTTCTCAATCGAGTCCATAGTCGGTTTGAACGAACGCCGATCCCCCGAGATCGATATAGAGACGAACATCTCGCAAGACTATTCGGGAAATTCGCATTCCGAAGACGAGGACTTGAAAGTTAGGGAGGGGAAAATGAGTTATTATTTCGATCGGAGTCGTGTTAATAATTTTCCCTTCTTCATGGCTTACGATAAAAGGGGTTATCAGAATGAGCAAGCAGCGCAGGAGGATTTGAAGAGGGCCAGTCCGGGCAGCGTCAGGAGTGAGGTGGACAGCGACGGAGTTGACGAAAGACAGCACGGTAAGATTGAGAATGAAAAAAAGCATGCTATAATTGAAGACACGAGTGGACGAAGGGGACATGACACAATTTAAGTTAATTTTGAGATAACGGGCGACAAACTTTGGTTACTTTTACTTGTTCGTACATAACTCCTACATTACATACAATATCTAAAAATAGCGTTTTAAACCGGGAGTTTTAAGGTCTAATATAGGCACATAACACCTTAATTCAATGTAAAAACAATCTTAAAAATGGTACTTAACCCCCCGATTTACTCATGTCTTCAATTCTCCTACAACTAGGTATAATTTCGGTTTTGCGCGACGGATACCACTAAGGTACTCGGATTGACTTAAATTATAACACTTATCTTATAAACCAATTAGAAATACATATAGAAATCAGCTGTTCCAATACCTGGCTATCATTTTAATGAACTATGTGAGCGTTTGTACTAATCGTAAAGTTTTTCTTCGAGAACGCATTCAGAGGTGCTTTTTGACTTTTACAATCGAGTCGAATTTAGATTAGAGTAGAAGAAGAAGAGTAGAAGAGTAGAGTAGAAGAATTACAGTAGAACCGATATGAAATTGGATTCGATTCGTTCTTTCCTGTATAAAGAGTTGTATTTTCATATTATACTTAGAGCAGAGGCTCCCAAACTTTTCTTGTCTATTGCCCACTTTGAGAATAAATTATTTTTTAGCGCCCCCATTTCTTCATCCACTTATAAACCGCTATAGTGAGAACTCACTTGGTGCCTAAGAGTCCTCCTAGATGAAATTACATATCGCTTTTCAAGCCTCTACACAACGTCACCATTTCTGGCTCTCTTACGGTCCCTGTTTAGGCCTGCAGCGCCTACGAGGGGGCGTTATCGCCCACTTTGGGAAAGGCTGACTTAGAGTTTGAGCGGCGAAAACTCAAAAATAAGGCAAAATTTTGAGCTGTGCGCAAATTTATTACGGCCCTATTGAAATGGCTTCTAGAAATGCGATCAGCATTGAAGATATTAATGATAAAGAACAAGTAGGTACATTAAGCTGTTTTGTTCAGGCTTTTTTTTAATTTTTTTTATTGCTTATATGGGTGGATGAGCTCACAGCCTACCTGGTGTTAAGTGGTTACTGGAGCCCATAGACATCCACAACGTAAATGCGCCACCCACCTTGAGATACAAGTTCTAAGGTCTCAAGTATAGTTACAACGGCTGCCCCAACCTTCAAACCGAAACGCATTACTGCTTCACGGCAGAAATAGGCAGGGTGGTGGTACCCACCCGCGCGGACTCACAAGAGGTCCTACCACCAGTAAAGATTATGCTTGCGAACTCATGTCTCCAAGTTGACGGCGGCTGTTGATGTCTTGACGGGCTCCGGTAACCATTTAACGGCAGGTTGGCCGTGAGCACCTTCTCTGGTCTAAGCAATAAATAAAAAAATAGTTTAAAAAAAAAACTAACAATACACGCTTTTATAGAAAATCCAACTAAAAAAATTTAAAATAAATTTTAATAAATTTGAATTAAAAATAGTGTAAGAAAAAATGATTTTATTGTAAAAAAGCGTGGGGTGTCAGGATATTATCAAAATAACCCTTCTATTCATATCTGTTCATAAAATAGTTATAACTAATTATACCATGCATCCATTATTTATTTTTCATTTTTAGTTGAATTTCAATTTTTTCAATTTTTTTTTAAAATATTGTATTGTCATCGGTTCTTAATAAGTGAGTCGTCTATTATCAAAGCCGGCAATCTGACTTTTGAACAATATTGGTATCAGAAAAACGAATTATTGACTTTGTATTCCATTGGCAGTCACAAAATTCTTCGGAACGACATCTTAGATAAATAACAGGTTAACTATTAACCTTTATTTAATGCAGGTTTTGAACCGTATTCTTTGAAGGAGACGATTATATTCAAATCAATCTGTATTGACATATCAATAACATTTTTTTGTCCAAATGCACAGATTGCCACCTTTGATAATAGACGACTCAAGTATACCAAATTTCGAGTTAATCCGACGTTTTGAAGGGGGTCAAAATCATGTTCAAAGATTCCGTTACATACTTAGGTACGTCTGAAGCTAATAAAAGCGTATTAAAAACAATACAATACAACATAACAATAAATAATTGAACTTATACATCAATGTGATGATTTCTCAATTCGTTATACACTCCGTCGGTAGGTCTAATTTTTATGTTTGTCTAATTTTCATATTATTGGCCTCTGTTTGTGTTCGACACTAAATAATTAAGCCACAAACAAAAGGTAGCATCGAACAAAAGCTACGTTTCTTTTGAATCGCAAGGATACTCCGAAAGCTTTCCCTCGAAGCTTGTCGTAAAAATATTAAAAGTGCAATAATAGGCGTTGCCGACGCCGCATTTAGGACAACGAACCGAATCTTAAGAATAATTACGTGCAATAAAATAATCACGTTTACCATTAGGTCTTCGAATATTATTAAAAAAATTGTGGCTTGTAACGGGAGTTTGTCGGATGGTTCTAATGAAAATAGCATATCGACGCTTGAAAGGCAAACATGACTAAGCGACAATAACTGCCTTATACATAAATGATAGGCAATAACCATATTCGATGCGCAAAAAAAATATATTTCTAGGTCTATTAAAATCATTTCAATGCTACAGCTACTAGCTAGATTCGTAAAAATAAATTTTTGTTTTCAGGTAGGTATTTCAACTTTTAATTAGTTTACTGTAAAGCTCACGCATTATCGCTTAGTCACGTTTGCCTTTCAAGCGTCGATATGTAAATTATAACAAGACACGCCCAAACAGCAAACCGAATTGACAATTAGTGTCCAATTGCTGTTCGTTAGTCTCGCTAAAATTTGAGAACGGCTGGACCGATTAGGCTAATTTTGAACTTGAATTATTTTTAGAAGTCCAGAGAAGGTTTAAAAGGTAGATAAATATGAAAATGCTCGGAATTAAATAAAAATAACAATTTTGTTTTTCCTTTGATGTGTCCACCGTCGGACGGATTCCTTTTGTTTGTTTTAAGTTTATTTTATACAAAAGCTTAGGTCTTTTATTTATCGATTGAGGCGCTACGAAGTCTGCCGGGTCAATAAAAGTTTCAAAACAGTATCAATTGGTTTAGAGGTTATTAAAATTTTGTAATTATTGTAAGCGCAGCGTTGGGCGTCCCCCTGCCCGTTGGACCGATGACTTGCGGTGATATGCTGGGAGAGATTGGATGCGGAAGGTGGAGGATCGTTCATTGTGGCGGACTATGGGAGAGGCCTACATCCAGCAGTATCTATATACAGGCTGATGATGATGATGAACTATTGTACTGTCATCGTTCCTTGACGCGTGTGCGAATTGTCAAGTCGATCGGATGTCTTCAAGTCAATGAGAATGACCTTCAAAGGTTCCGTTTTAAACAAACACGCTGAAGGAATAACATCGTGTAGTAAAAATCTAACCCGCAAAATTATAATTTACGTAATTACTGGTGGTAGGACCTCTTGTACCTCGCCTATTTCTGCCGTGAAGCAGTCATGCGTTTCGGTTTGAAGGGTGGGGCAGCCGTTGTAACCATACTGAGACCTTAGACATCTCAAGGTGAGTCGCGGTATTTACATTGTAGATGTCTACGGGCTCCGCTAACCGCTTAAGACTAGGTGGGCCGTGAACTCGTCCACCCAACTAGGCAATAAAAAATAAAGATCCGCCAGCCAGTTCAGTTTCCTAGTTTAACCCACTTCAAAAACGGAGGTACCGGGCCAATAGAAGCGTGTTGTTAACGTGGTGTTTTCTCGTCTTGTGCTAAGCTGTTACCGGCGTTCTTAGACGGTGTTTAAATGCGACCACCTTGAACTTTAAAAAAATAATATCGAGGGACATTGAAAGATGTTTGGTTTAAGCAAAATATCGCT
The DNA here is from genome assembly GCF_030269925.1 of Bombyx mori. Taxonomy (NCBI): domain Eukaryota; kingdom Metazoa; phylum Arthropoda; class Insecta; order Lepidoptera; family Bombycidae; genus Bombyx; species Bombyx mori. The sequence continues at coordinate 2,803,985 of NC_085108.1, read as the reverse complement.
TAACACGCGCCATCTATTTTTGTAATTAAAGGCGCGTCTTATTTGGTACTAGTATCTCATTCGCGAAGCAACCGCTCTTGACTTGTTAGGTCTCCTCCGGAGGTGCTCGGGCAGCTGTTAGCAAATCCCACCCCTCCTGACTGAGCCTTTGCTCGGCCACCGGTCCTGGTGTAACTGGCCTCAGGGCCACCAGTAATCCTTCAATCATAACAAAATAAAGGTACTAGTATCAACCGCTTCATTTTTTTTTTTGATTGAGCTTCAATTAAGTTTACCTCATTCAAACAGCTGAAGATTTTGTTTTTGTGATGATCTTTTTTGCCAAATTTTAAAATTTTAAATAGCTCTCCTGTTATTGTTGCATAAATGTCGCTTAAGCCCTTCACCTCTTGATGTTGTGTGGCTCACGAAATTGAGACACAGTAAAAAAATCCACTAGTGAAATTTGCGGCTTTGAAATAAGCTCCCCTTCATGGCATTTCCCGAGCGCTATGACACGTGTCCTTCTTCAAACGAGGCTTGTGGAGAGTACTTAACGGTAGGTATTGGGTTAGCTCTGCCCCTGGCATTGCTAAAGCCCATGGGCGACGGTAATCACTCACTATCAACTTCAACTTCACTTATCGGTGAAGGAATAACATCGTGCAATAAAAATCAAACCCGCAAAATTATAATTTGCGTAAATACTGGTGGTTAGGACCTGTTGTGAGTCCGCACGGGTAGGTACCACCGCCCCGCCTATTTCTGCCGTGAAGCAGTAATGCGTTTCGGTTTGAAGGGTGGGGCAGCCGTTGTGACTATACTTAGAACTATATCTCAAGGTGTGTGGCGCATTTACGTTGTAGATGTCTATGGGCTCCAGTAACCACTTAACACCAGGTGGGCTGTGAGCTCGTCCACACACCTAAGCAATAAAAATAAAAAATAAAACTATCAGGAGCGCCGTATGCACGTCTGCCTACAAGGGCAATAAAAAATAAGTTAGATTGCGAAGTATACTTACAGATTCAGTATTATCTTCAGATTACCCGAATCGAGCACATGATTAGAACTAATTATACGGCTTAATATAGCCTTCGTTATAGTGAATTTAAATAGTTACGATCGCTCAAAGCAAAAAGTGTAAAGAATTCGAAGAATCTCATGGCCTTACCCGATCCTGTGGACCGAATGGTAAATAGTCGACGTCGCCCAAAACACGTCATTACGGATCCTCCCGATCCACTAACGGTGCTTTTAGGTACCTCAAGCACCGGTCACCGTCCTCGTCGAACCCGTCGCTTGCAACGAAGGTCTCGACGAGCGAATTAACCCACAAATACAGCCCACTGAGGATCCGGATCTTCGAAGTGGTTCGCGTTTCCGATCCGGTGGTAGATTCTGCGAAGCATTGCTCTTGCTAGGGCCAGTGTTAGCAACACTTCCGGTTTGAGTCCCGTGAGTCCACTTACATGTTAGGGGGAAGCTGAAAAAGGCCTCTCAAGGCTATCAGCATAGGTAGGAAAAACAAGAATCTCATGTAATATCAATAAAGCAACGCGCCTATAAAACTTACAAGCAATAATCATGCAAATGTGTTTATTCAACAAACAACCAAACAAAAAAAAAACAAACATACATCAAAATTTGTAATTGAATAAATGTAACATTGAATCACTGACAATAAGCTTAATAGAGCTTAAATTTGTTTACAAAACAAGAGCTTTTAGCGAGGGTGACAAAAAACGGGGGTTGAGTTTGCTTGCGGTGTCGGGTGCAAGTGCAATATTAAGAGAGGAACAATATCTGAATTCGACTTTATGTTTTGAATTATAGAGTCGATTTTTATATACATGCCGAACGAGATTTACGACGAATCGGTTCTCAGATGAACATATTTTTTGTTCCAAGACTGATTGTAAAAGATCTGATGAGTGATGGCAGATAAAATAAAAACAATCTTTTTTTTATTGCTTAGATGGGTGGACGAGCTCACGGCCCTCTTAGTGTTAAATGGTTACTGGAGCCCATAGACATCTACAACAAGCAATTCTCTCAGGTTGAGCCCGTGAGCTCGCCTACCGGTCCCCGTGAAGTTGAAATAGCGACTTAAGCTACCATCGATTAAGTATTGATAAAAAAAACCAACAGTCCAATTTTGAGATACAGGACTCATTGATTGATTGATTAATTTATTGAATATCTATACTAATATATAAATCTACAGCGGTTTTTACGGATGTTCCGTTATAACTACTGAACCATGGATCCGATTGACTTGATACTTGGTATCCGTGTAGAAAATACATGTACTTAATGGATAGGCTAATATTTATATGAGTGTTGGACTCCCTACACTAGTTGCGGGGGCGTTAATGATGAGAATCTTCGGAGGGGTGAGAAATAATAATGTTAATTTTAAATGCCCAGCGAAGCGGATGGGTACAGCTAGTCGAAGTATAATATTGTTAATAGAAGCGACGACACTGGAAACTCAGTCTTGACTATGATAAAGATGTACTAAACGATTGACTGTCAAAAGTAACTCGTGCGGGATTTTGAGGGAATTGTGGGCAATGCAAGCTTGCGGCTTAATGGGGGTCAATGGCGGATCCAGGGGGAGGGTCATGGGGGTCATGACCACCCCCTGAGCTGGGTCCAGGACTTAGGTGGACCACTAATTGAATATAATGATTTTATTTATATATTTTGTCACCATACACATTTTATGTAACTACATACCTTCAATATTTAATTAATTTAATATAATATAATAATTTTGTATAATGGCAAACGTTTGGGAACGAACGCATCTAAATTTGACTATGTGACCCCCTCCTGGCGCCAAAGCTGGATCCGCCCTTGATGGGGGTCGTCATTGATGCCCCAAATAATTACAATTCTCACCACCTTGTTTTTTTTTTCCTGCTTATTCTCTGGTAGCCTAAGAGGTTGTTCTAGCTACGCCCGGATGAGTGGTGAGTTTACGGGCTCAACCTGGGAGAATTTACTAACACTGGCCCTAGCAAGAGCAGTGCTTCGCAGAATCTACCACTGGATTGGAAACGCGACCTACTGAGAAGATCCGGCGAGAAACTCAGTGAGCTGTGTCTGCGGGTTAATTCGCTCGTCGAGCCCTTCGTCGCAAGCGACGGGTTCGGCGAGGACGGTGACCGGTGCTTGAGGTACCTAAAAGCACCGTTAATAGATCGGGAGGATCCGTAATGACGTGTTTTGGGCGACGTCGACTATTTACCATTCGGTCTACACTTTATGTAAGGCTGCAAGAAAGCGGCAAGAAATTATAAATCATACTAATCTCACGTAGCTTTGTTTTTGACTTAACACTTTTGCATTCAACGCACACAAAGACTTTGAAAAACGGTAGCATTTTAAAAGCAAGTCACAAATGACTTTTGTTTCTATGGAAACTTTTCGAGCGCGCGCTGTACTCTCTCGGCGTGACGTCTGTCAAAATTGCCGCCAAAACGGCCATAGACAATGCGTTTCCGTGGAGTTGTTTTGTCGACAAACATCATTGTCTTTGCTCAATTACGGGCCGGGCGTTGTAACCGCATTTCTACAGTTGAATTGTTTTCTATTACATTATATTGGTGTCGGTCACGGATTCACAATTGAAAAGGTTTTATTGCTTCCACATTTCTCGGTCGCTCGGTAATGTTTCCGAGAATGTTCCCTTTAGTTTTCGATTGTTTCAGTTCTAAGTTTTAATTGAGAGTGAAAATTATTTAGAGAAGTCGGTAGGCAGGTAGGGAGATAGTGCCTAGGTCTAGGTTGAATTCGCCGTGGCCTAACGGATAAGACGTCCGGTGCATTCGTGTTGAGCGATGCACCGATGTTCGAATCCCGCAGGCGGGTACCAATTTTTCTAATGAAATACGTACTCAACAAATGTTCACGATTGATTTCCACGGTGAAGGAATAACATCGTGTAATAAAAATGAAACCCGCAAAATTATAATTTGCGTAATTACTGGTGGTAGGACCTCTTGTGAGTCCTCGCGGGTGGGTACCACCACCCTGCCTATTTCTGCCGTGAAGCAGTAATGCGTTTCGGTTTGAAGGGTGGGGCAGCCGTTGTAACTATACTGAGATCTTAGAACTTATATCTCAAGGTGTGTGGCGCATTTACGTTGTGGATGTCTATGGGCTCCAGTAACCACTTATCACCAGGCGGGCTGTGAGCTCGTCCAACCATCTAAGCAATAAAAAAAAAAGGTTGAAATTTTTAGTTTAAACGGGCAAAAGAGTGCACGGTCCTCCTGTTGTATAGCGGTTGCTGTAGCAAACCCGGCATATATTGTAGATAGAATAAGGAACTGCAATTTTATTGTGGTGTATTTCAATCATACTTTGGACGTTTGAAGAGATTTATCGGTAGGCTGTATGTAATTTGAATACCTTCGCCTTTCCTAGCACGATTGTTGAAAGAAAGCTGTATTTAAAAAAAAACAAGACCGTCTATGTTGATGTGCTTAAAAATAACGGTTTCCAATTCACGAAAATACTATTTGTTATAAACTCAAAAAATAAATATATTTATAATCATTATAGAGGACCATTTGTTTCTATGACGCGTAATTAGTCGATGGCCTTACTTTAAAAATAAAAGCGTTGGTATTAAAATTTTAAGTTGTGACTACAACGAGAGCAAGATATTGGTGTTTATATTTAGTACGGCTCTATTACAGTAGAGATTTTTTTACTGGTGGTAGGACCTCTTATGAGTCCGCACGGGTAGGTACCACCGCCTTGCCTATTTCAGCCGTGAAGCAGTAATGCTTTTCGGTTTGAAGGGTGGGGCAGCCGTTGTAACATACTTGAGACCTTAGAACTTGTCTCGGGGTGGGTGGCGCATTTACGTTGTAGATGTCTATGGGCTCCAGTAACCACTTAACCAGGTGGGCTGTGAGCTCGTCCACCCATCAAAGCAATAAAAAAAAAAATAACTTGACTGTAAATTAGTACGGCAGTGGCTTATGGTTAACTTGCCAAGATGATAGTTGGTCTATCTCTCCGATCATCTTCAAGTTCTCACTTCGTTATCGGTATCTAAAATTCCTTAAGTAATCCTCCCTGGAATTCCTTTTTTAGCTTATCAGCCCTCGTTCTCAAGGCCTGATATTTTCAAGGATAGACATTAACCAAGTATTGAAAAAAGTAAATTTTAATTCAATCAAAGTAATTTCAATTCAATGTAGTATGTGTGAAGTAAAATTGACGTCCACGTCCCAGTTTCATTGGAATTACTGTAACATTCTAACAAGAACAAAATATGATCGCTTAGCGGATATAAGCAGAATGATATTACCAATCCCCATAACAAGGGTGTCATATGGATTACTTGAAATTTTCCTGTGCACCATTCTTTATGTACAATTGATTGAGGTACTTATTAAACGCTTAACATCCGATCAATTAAAAAAAATAAAAAAGTACGCGTTGTACCCCAGACTTTAACTCTTAATCGAACGCGAGCGAAAGGGACGCAATGCAATAACTTAGCCCCGCCTTCGAACGGTGGGGATAAGAGCCCCACAGCGTCATTGGTCAAGCCATTATGGATTTTTCGGAGCGAGGCGTAAACGTGCAAAGAAAACAAACTGACATTTGACAGTGACAGCTAATGGCTTTCGACGCAAAGGCTTTGCGATCGGAGGCTGTACGTAACGCGATATTGTTTGTTTTTTTTTCTTTCGCCATACGTACACACGCCTGTGAAATGGGCATCGAGACAGGTGAATTATCGATCGATTTGATGTCGAAGTCTCGCTGCGTTGAGAATACACCGCCTTCTTCGCCTAGAAGTAAAGGTCAGTGCCTTATTTACGTTTTTTTTCATCGAAACAGTTTACATAAAAAAATTAAAGTAAAATTGTTTTAAATGGTGTCTAAGAGATTGAAAGCTTACAAACGCGATGTATGTATCTTGTCGATGTATGTATATATGTATGTGTATGTATATCGATGTATGTATATATTACACACAGAGAATTGTCGTTTACGCGGCTAAATTCAGCAAAAGTTTACAACTTAACTACGTATCTGACGTAAAGAGTTAGACCAGCGGTTCTCAATTCGTCTTCTCTTTACAAGTTCTGTCGCATTGTATCTGGATTTTTGGATGGCCGTGAGTTAAATCATACGTCAACGGCTTAAAAAAAATCGAAGACAATAAACCTAAGCTTCAACCAAATTAGAAACATAATATTTGTGAACTACACCTGTGTGGTGTTGAATCGTGGACATCAATAGGCGCGGTTGGATAGAGAATTGCGGACTTCGGAGATGTGGACCCTCATGGAGGGAATGTGGAATCTTAAGATTTCTAGGTTTTTTTAATTGCCTAGATGCGTGGACGAGCTCACAGCCCACCTGGTGTTGAGTGGTCACTGGAGCCCATAGACATCTACAACGTAAATGCGCCAGCCACCTTGAGATATAAGTTCTAAGGTCTCAAGTATAGCTACAACGGCTACCCCACCCTTAAACCGAAACGCATTACAGTTTTTTTTATTGCCTTTGTAGGCAGACGAGCATACGGCCCACCTGATGGTGAGTGGTTACCTTCGCCCATGGATTTTAGCAATGCCAGGGTCAGAGCCAAGCCACTGCCTACCGCTTAATGCTCTCCACAAGCCTCTTTTGAAGAAGGACACGTCATAGCGCTCGGGCAACACCGCGGAGGGGATTCCATTACTGCTTCACGGCTGAAATTGGCAGGGTGGTGGTACCTACCCGCGCGGACTCACAAGAGGTCCTACCACTAGTAAAACTCTATCAGGGTCTCTTCGCAGTATGCAGAGTTGCAAGGTATTTCGCGCATAAAAGCTCTGACAGCTTGAATAGTGACCAGTAAAATAGAATGTTAGAGTCTAAGAGGACAAAAACCATGGACTAACTAGGAATCGGATCATTCGTTAACTCGGCAAAGAGTGCGACGTGTAGCCTAACCTAAGCATCAGCCTGTTTAGTTTCTCGCCGGATGCCGGATCTTCTCAGCGGGTCGCGATTCCGATCCGGTAGTAGATTTATTCGCGAAGCAATTGCTCTTGAATTGCTAGGTCTCCCTTGGAGGCGCTCGGGTAGCTGTTGGCAAATCCCGCCCCTTCTGACTGAGCCCTTGCTCGCCCACTTGTCCTTGTGAAACTGGAAAGGACTCAGGGCCACCAGTAAACGCTCAATGATAAAAAAGGGATCATTCGTGCCAGATATCGATATAAGTACCAAAATGCATCGAGATTTTTTTTTATATAAAAATAGCACTCGCTAAAACCGTTGTGCTATACTTAATTAGCGGACCGTTATTTGATGCCAAATAAAAATACTTGTCGGCTCTAATTTTCGCAAACAATCGTTATAAACGCGATAAGAGTTTGTAGCATGCTAATGCAATCTTCATTATAACGCTTATTAATGTAGTCACAGATATCGGCTCGTGAGCTTAGAGTGTTTTGCGGTCCATTAACGGTGCTTTTAGGCACCACAAGCACCGGTCACCATCCTCGTCGAACCCGTCGCTTGCGACGAAGGGCTCGACGAGCGAATTAACCCACAGACACAGCCCACTGAGTTTCTCGCCGGGTCTTCTCAGTGGGTCGCGTTTCCGATCCGGTGGTAGATTCTGCGAAGCACTGCTCTTGCTTGGGTCAGTGTTAGCAACTCTTTGGTTTGAGTCCCGTGAGCACACCTACACACGTTAGGGTGAAGCTGAAATAGCCTCTCAAGGCTATCAGCATAGGTAGGGAAAAAAAAGTGTTTTTATTTTATTTTTGAAGCGATTTTAACTATTTTACAACCTGCCATTAGTATATTTGTCGGCATTTCTAAGCGAGTGCTTTTGTTACGTTAATTTTTGAAGGTTATACCGTTAGTTCCGAATTGTTTTTTCGACAACAAAAGAAAGGTTCGGCTTAGAATTTTTTTTTTTGATGAAGTTGCTGTATGGTCGGCAATTTTGAAAAAAAAAGCATTTGTAGCTTAAAAACTAAAATAACACAACGCTATATTAGAAAATCGAACTCATTATTAAATTATCTGATATTATTTTATCCACTTGATACTGGTTAGGATATTAAGAGCGAAGTTATATTAGGTACTAGACGTACTCGCCCGCTTCGCTCGCTTCGGGCATTTAAAATTGACATTATTGTTTATTGTAATTATTAGGTATTAGGGAGTCTATCACTCATATAAATATTAGCCTAATCCAATAAGTACATGTATTTTCTACATGGATACCAAGTTTCAAGTCAATCGGATGCACGGTTCAGTAGTTATAACGGAACATCCGTAAAAACCACTGTAGATTTATATATTAGTGTAGATTATTGTATTGTCATCGTTCCTTGACGCGTGTGCGAATTGTCAAATTGATCGGACGTTTTCAAGTCCGTCAAAATTACGTTCAAAGATTCCGTTACAAATATGTAAAGGTAATAAAAGCGTTTTATAAACATTGTCTCGCATCTCGAATATTTAGGGCTATGGAAATAGAGTCTATTTATGGCAATAGGACTAAAACCGTGGCCTTTTCTAAGCATTAAGCAATAGATCATATAAACAGTGATAAGCGCCATCAAAAGTTTCATTTATTAACACCAAGAGTCGTGAGATCCAATTGTTATAATTTCTGCCTTACAAAATCGAAAGCTGGGCAGATATATCTAAGCAAGATCGTATCTCTCCCTCTTTTTTATGTTTACAATAATAAAATGCGAATCATAAGAGCGTAAAGACGAATGAAGTTAAAGTTAGACAAAAGGAAGAAATCTATGCACGTTGCAATGGACATATGGAGATATAACCCAAGGAGGGGTGATGTCAGACAGGGGGATGGTGGTAATGCTGATACCAAATCAATGCATGCGCTGACCCCACATAATGTAAGAGAAGGGTAGGAAGAAGAAGGTATTTACTCATGTAGGCTCACTATACGAGCTAACACAAGTAAATGAAATTAGATGTTAGAGGTGTAAGGTTGTGCTTATTAACCTACTTCAAAAAAGGAGGAAGTTCTCAATTCGACTGTATGGTTTTTTTTTATGTTTGTTACCTCATAACTTTTGATTGGTTGAATCGATTTTGATGATTCTTTTTTTATTAGAAAGCTGACTCTTCCCGTGTGGTCCCATTTCAATTTAGTCCAGTTCTGATAATGGTATCCACGAGAAAACCATCTAATTCTTAAATTTGCATTAAGTACGTGCGCGACAAATAGATGAATAACTCAATATCACGCCAACCGATTTCGATGATTATTGTTTTTAGTGTATATTAATTTGTTTTTGAATATCTTTTTTTTTTCTATTTGAAGTCGGTTTTTGTTAAAGCATGTCTATTTACAATTACTAGAGGTCCCACAATAGTCGAAATTCGACTTGGAATTGTAAGTTTGTACACATACTATAATCACAAATTTCGCCAAGGCTACACTATAAAAAAATATTAATAAAGACAAACAATATTTAATCTATTCTCAATTTGACAACAGACGTCAAGAACAAAAGTTTGACAATAAATTCTATGCATGCGTGTGTGCGTCAAATACATGGTATGTAGTGTGTGTAATGTTTTCTTTATTGATTTAATGTATCTTTTATGCATTATTTAAAAAAAACATTAGCATTGTGCACTTCTTCTCTAAATTCTCTATAAGTGTGGAAAATTTCATACTCCTCCGTCCGCGCAATTTTCGTAAAAAGGGATACAAAGTTTTTCTTCACCTATTAATATATAGATATGTAAAAAGAAGCAGATATGTTTCAAGCGCACGTCAAGTGAAGACTCTCTGCAATGATTTCTTATACAACAGATATGTTATCTTCATAGTAACTGACTCTTCAAATCTGATCGCGCCATATATATCTACATACCTACCGATATAGTGCACACACATGTTAACAAGTAGCATTAATGAAAAGTACAAAAGATGGGATAAGCGCGTGAGTAAAAAAGATAGCTATAATTGGAACGATTGCACCTGTTATAATATTATTGCATTTGTTTAGACGCGACTAAAGACGAAACGTCCCAATTGGCCTGTTTTCGAGTCTTCACTTGACGTGCGCTTGAAACATATCTGCTTCTTTTTACATATCTATATATTAATAGGTGAAGAAAAACTTTGTATCCCTTTTTACGAAAATGGCGCGGACGGAGGAGTATGAAAATTTCCACACTTATAGAGAATATAGAGAAGAAGTGCACAATACTAATATTTTTTTAAAATAATGCATAAAAGATACATTAAATCGATAAAGAAAACGTTACACACACTACATACCATGTATTTGACGCACACACGCATGCATACTATTTATTGTCAAACTTTTGTTTTTGACGTCTGTTGTCAAATTGAGATTAGATTAAATATTGTTTGTCTTTATTAATATTTTTTATAGTGTAGTCTTCGCGAAATTTGTGATTAAGAAGTATAAAATACAATCATAATAGGGTACAAACTTACAATTCCAATTAATTATAGTCGAATTTCGACTACTGCGGGACCTCTAGTAAAATATCATTGTGTACAGTATTCTCTATAATAATTAATTGGCACTTAGCTTTTATCGTTAAAAAGCCATATATCAGTTAATTAACACGTTAACATTAAATTTCGTAACAATTAAACGGCTGTAACGTACAAATTAAATTTAGCATAAATCCACTAATTAACGCACGCCGCCGGTTTTTACAATCCACTATAAATCGACCGGAATCGATTTAACTAATAAACGTCTGAATTAGGATTGATTACACCGCAGCTGTCATTCGGCGGCACCGTCGGACTTCGGCTACTATTGTCTGTGGTTACGGAAAACTTTCAGATGTCAACGCGTGGGCGACGTTTCGCGCCACATTCTGACAGGTCGCCATTAAAACGTAACGGTCAAAATCGTGGGGCACACACAACGTTATACATCTTGTCGAAATCGGGCTCAAACTGATTGTATTTTTATTGCCACCGTCTCCCCGATGCGATATTAATCTTCATTTGAACGTTGTTGTAGTAGATGCGGATTTTATCGCGTTAAATTGTGTGAGGGGAGAATTCCCGGGGACGCGCGGCCCGTGTAATTGCTCGTATATTGGATAATTGTTGCAAATGGTTGGATGCGTGCGCGTAAAATTGTTTTGAGTCCCGCGCGACTTCGGGTTTTGATTTACGAAATCAGTTAACGATGATTGACTTTCGCAATGATAGCTTTAGTGTGTGTATGTGTGTGTGTGTCCCGATTTTTGTTTAGTAATTTTGATTTGTCTTCGACCGCTGCATGAAACTTTAAGATCACATATCGCGCTTTAAGTATTGAAGTGACTTAACTAAAAGTTTTAAGAAAATTAGATAAACAATAACTTCGAACGAATTATAAACATATATTCTCTTAGTTTCTCTTAGTTTATCTTAGTGAAGCAAAAACTTTGTATCCCTTTTTACGAAAATTGCGCGGACGGAGGAGTATGAAATTTTCCACACTTATAGAGAATATAGAGAAGAAGTGCACAATGCTAATATTTTTTTTAAATAATTCATAAAAGATACATTAAATCAATAAAGAAATCATTACACACACTACATACTATGTATTTGACGCACACACGCATGCATACTATTTATTGTCAAACTTTTGCTCTTGACGTCTGTGGTCAAATTGAGAATAGATTAAATATTGTTTGTCGTTATTAATATTTTTTATAGTGTAGCCTTGGCGAAATTTGCGATTATAGAAGTATAAAATACAATCCTAATAGTGTACAAACAATTCCAATTAATTATAGTCGAATTTCGACTACTGCGGGACCTCTAGTAAAATGAAACAGTCTCTTTTAGTTCAAAAAAAAAAACGTACTCTTTCCGTAGCTTTTAAATCAAGCGCATACCTTAAAGTATTTATATAAAAATGACAATTCATCAATTACATTTTCGAAGTTTACAAAAAAAAATTGAATTTTGGATTAAGCCACTTCTATTCTAACAGAGTGATATTAAGCCAATGGATTCTAAAAAAAAGTTCTCTTTGAAGCGAAATGAAGGTTATTTTGCGGCGGGGGTGGTAATATCTTGATGGATTCTCACCCGTCAGAGCCTTCGAACACCAGTCCAGCACTAATATAATGCCATGCCATTTAAGAGCAAAGTTTGAAGAATTTACTTGATGAATCAGAAGATTCGATATCTTTATCTCAGGCCATTTAAAACTGAAGCCTGGTGGTAGGACCTCTTGTGAGTCCGCCCGGGTAGGTACCACCACCCTGCCTATTTCTGCCGTGAAGCAGTAATGCGTTTCGGTTTGAAGGGTTAGGGCAGCCGTTGTAACTATACTTGAGACCTTAGAACTTCTATCTCAGGGTGGGTGGCGCATTTGCGTTGTAGATGTCTATGGGCTCTAGTAACCACTTAACACCAGGTGGGCTGTGAGCTCGTCCACCCAAGTAAGCAATAAAAAAAAATGCCACTTAATTCGTCTCTTGCATCCTCGTCATATACAAAACTTTAGCATTAGCTAATAGTAATATATATTCTCTCTAGCCAGCCATACCCACTGATGACGTCATATGCAAGTCGTAAAACTGAAAGCATATAATAGCGCATCTTTGCAAAAGCCAATTGAGATTGAATCAGATGAAAGGTTAATTTAGTGCAAAAACTGGTGTTTTTTTAGTTTTAACCGACTTAAAAAAAGGGGAAGCTCGAAATTAGATTGTGATTATTTTTATTTGAAATAATTTAGTGCAAAAAGTCGTGTTAATTATTTTTAATCGATTTAAAAAAAGGAGGAGGCTCGTATGTATCTAACATTGTAATTATTTTTATTTGAATGTTAGTCTTCTCAAGTGGTCACTTTTGAGTTTCGATAAGTCTTGAACAGTAGTTTTTTGAGTTATCCTTAATAATGCATTTTGAAATCAGTTTATTATCACTACATAGTATATAAAGCAAAGTCGCTTTCTCTGTCCCAATATCTGTCTGTCCCTATGTATGCTTAAATCTTTAAAACTACGCAACGGATTTTGATGCGTTTTTTTTTAATAGATAGAGTGATTGAAGAGGAAGGTTTATATGTATAATAACATCCATTAAATAGTGGAGAAATCAATAATAAATTACAGTTTCCGAAGCGAAGCGAGGGCGGGTCGTTAGTTTTATTAAAAATTATGGATTATTTGAATCGAATAGCTTAGAAGCGAGTTAGTTTGTTTTTAACACACCGAAAATAGATGTATTGTTACGAATCTAATGTGATATTGGCAAGCGAATGTCGAAAGTTTTGAGATACTTTTATCCACTAAATACTATCTGAGATTAAACACTTGACACAGGGGCAGATAAAAAACTTTTTCGACTTTGTGCACGAAAGGATCAAAGGGAAACATTGTTAATGCCAGGTCTGGTTAAATATAGTTAGTCAAAATAGGCTAAGAACATTGTTAGACAAGGACACCAACATTTGTCGAAAGCTCCAAAGCTATCGCACAGCTACCGGTGCGCCAACAACTTCTCGGAAACGGTGAAAGCTCGTCAAATAATACTTTCAATGGTTGCAGCTCGCAAAATTGACTTGTTTGTTGAGTTAACGTTGTTTTCGAAGGAAAGGTGTCTCCGTACTTTATTAAATGATGATCATCGGTTAGTTGTGAGATCTCAAATGATAAATCTTATCATTTCATTCAGTTTTTAAAAATTAATATGAATAAATCTACCTTCTTCGTCACACTTTAATTCATTGTTATAGAATAAAAGTATATAAATGATATGGCTAAAAGACTAGAAATCTAGATATTTAAAGATAAGAAAAAAAAAAACAGCAATTAAGTAAAAAGATAAATAAAGGTAGATAATATACTGTTTTGACTTTATCTTTACAAATAGAAAAATTATATTTCAAGGCATCTTTAAATTTAGTGGACTTTTTGGCGGGAATACGAGGAGTGAAGTTGTGTGATTTGTTTTATTTTGTCTATTTAGTGTTTTTTCAAGTTTAAACGTATAATAACGGTGGTTTATTAATTGCTAAATATCTGTGAAAGTGGATCAATGTGGAAAAATGAATAAAAGCCTATGGACGTAACATCTCGGGATCTTCCAAAAAGTCAACTGAAAAAATTTCAGTAAATGACCACCACTTTACTGAGATTAGATTTCATCCCATATTATCTCATCTCATTTGATTTATTTTCATCCTAGTTGATTAATGGCTCAAATTAATCATCTCAATAATCATTTCACTCCATATTATCATTATTCAAAAATAAGAATATAAATTAAAATAAGATATGACTTAAAGGTCTACGGTTAAGTTACAAGGTCATAAATTCCCTTAAGTATCTTGAGGATCGCCAGCTGATCAGTGACCGGCAGTACGGTTTCCGTCATGGTCGCTCAGCTGGCGATCTTCTTGTATACCTCACACATAAATGGGCTGAAGCCTTGGAAAGCAAGGGCGAGGCTCTCGCTGTGAGCCTTGATATCGCGAAGGCCTTCGACAGGGTCTGGCATAGGGCACTTCTATCGAAGCTTCCAGCATACGGGATCCCTGAGGGACTCTGCAAGTGGATCGCTAGCTTTTTGGATGGACGGAGCATCACAGTTGTCGTCGACGGCTGCTGCTCCGATACCATGACCATCAACGCTGGTGTTCCACAAGGTTCGGTGCTCTCCCCCACGCTTTTCATACTGCATATCAATGACATGCTGTCTATTGATGGCATGCATTGCTATGCGGATGATAGCACGGGGGATGCGCGATATATCGGCCATCAGAGTCTCTCTCGAAGCGTTGTACACGAGAGGCGATTAAAACTTGTGTCTGAAGTGGAGAACTCTCTGGGGCGGGTCTCCAAGTGGGGTGAACTGAATTCAGTTCAGTTTAACCCATTGAAGACACAGGTTTGCGCGTTCACTGCGAAGAAGGACCCTTTTGTCATGGCGCCGGAATTCCAAGGAGTATCCCTGCAGCTTTCCGCGAGTATCGGGATTCTGGGGGTCGATATTTCGAGCGATGTCCAGTTTCGGAGTCATTTGGAAGGTAAAGCCAAATTGGCCTCTAAAATGTTGGGAGTTCTCAACAGAGCGAAGCGGTATTTCACGCCTGGACAGAGACTTGCGCTTTATAAGGCGCAGGTCCGACCTCGCGTGGAGTACTGCTCTCACCTCTGGGCCGGGGCTCCCAAATACCAGCTACTTCCATTTGACTCCATACAGAAACGGGCTGTTCGGATGGTCGATAGTCCTGCTCTCGCGGATCGCTTGGAACCTTTGGGTCTACGGAGGGACTTCGGTTCTCTCTGTGTTTTATACCGCATGGTCCATGGGGAATGCTCTGAGGAATTATTCGAGATGATTCCTTCATCTCCTTTTTATCATCGCACCTCCCGCCATCGGAGCAGAGTTCATCCATATTATCTGGAACCGCTGCGTTCATCGACAGTGCGTTTCCAAAGATCTTTTTTGCCACGTACCATCCGGCTTTGGAATGAACTCCCCTCAACGGTGTTTTCCGAGCGCTATGACATGTCCTTCTTCAAACGAGGCTTGCGGAGAGTACTTTATGGTAGGCAGCGGCTTAGCTCTGCCCCTGGCATTGCTGACGTCCATGAGCGACGGTGACCACTTACCATCAGGTGGGCCGTATGCTCGTCTGCCTACAAAGGCAATAAAAAAAAAAAAAAAAAAAAAAAAAAATAATTAAATTTCGTGCTGGGCACATATCATACATTTTCGCGGACCAAGGAATACAAGCCTGATGATTTATTATGATGCTAGTTGTGCCACTGTTGTTTTCATTCGAGTTCAGTTTCTGATTAAGAAGGAATAAAGTTTGCACATCTGATGCATGAGACCAGGACAGACCCAGTGTTGCTAGATTCATTTAATTTACCGTAATAAATAGCTCATTATATGTCAATCCAAACTATGAAGGTTCGGCCATTTTGTGATACTGTAACACGCATCCGAACTTTTTGAAATTTTCAATTTTCAAACTGTTTCTGCCAAAACACCTAAACCTATTTAGTAAAAAAAAAATCTGTGTATATTCTTTAAATTGTTATTAAAAAATTATTAGTGAAACAGATTCGAGAAAATCTACTTTTACGTTTCTTATTACACAGTTTTTTTATTTATCTTTTTTCTAGTAGCATTCCATTTCCTTTACATCGTATACCTAATAGTGTAGTTTTTTTTTAAAATATTTGTGTCTCGAAAGAATTTTTTTTTGCGGCCCTCAGATTTTCTAGTAAATTTAATTAACCCGCAAAGGTATGTAGTTAGTATGGACAGTTCCGTTCTAAATCACGTATGAGTCACATGACGTCTCGCTAAATATTAATTCAAATCGAACCCCGATCGCGTATTCCGATCGGAGCGTTACGCGAATTCAAACGTGAACCTATCGGCCGGTGTTGCCACACACGATAATTAATAGGCCATTCATTCGATACGATACGATTACGGGGAGCGTGGCAAGCGCGCGCCGCCGGCGGGGTGGCCAGACCGATTGCCAATAATACCCGTTGTTAATTCGCGCATTTACAGTGACAACGATTGTTAGTGCCGGCCGGTGCAAATTGAACCGGCACTATTAATTTGACCGGCCGGTAGTCGTGTAATTGTTGTATAGTATTAATTTTATGCTCATTAATTTTATTTTGGGCTAAATCGTTTGTCGTGATATGGTTTTGGTTTTAGTAGACGCTAAGTTCTGAGGTCTTAAGGTGTGTGGCGCATTTACGTTGTAGTTGTCTATGGTCTCCAGTAACCACTTAACATCAGGTCGACCGTGAGCTTGTCCACTCATCTAAGCAATAAATAAATAAACTTCTTGTTATCCGGTTACTTTTATGTTGAGTGTTGAGGCATTGTGTTATCTCAGAACAAGACTACGCCGAGAGGTGAAAGGCTTATTTGGCTTAAGCGATGTCTTTGTAACATTACAGGGAGCCATTTTGAAATTTGGAAAAAAAATCATAACAAAAAACTTCTTCAGCTATTTGAATGGGATAAACATAATTATAATTTCAATTAAAAACGTTGAATTGTTCATACTAATACCAAATAAAACGCGCCTTTGTAGCCTTTGCCTAATGTAATGTTTCGCATTTTTTTTTGTTGTAAAATAAATAATACTCTCTCCCCCCTCTCTCTCTCTCCCCTCTCTCCCTCTCTCCCCCTCTCTCTATAGCCTTCATTAGACTAGACGCCTGAAACCCTAGTATTAAAATTAGGCACAGGGTGCTAAAGTTCGACATGAAACCTAGTTCATTACATCAGCCCGCTGACGGCAGAGTTTCTCGCCGGATCTTCTAAGTAAATCGCGATTCCGATTCGATAGTGGATGTCGCAGCGAAAGCACGTTGAAGCAAAGTAGCAGAAAATAAGCACGTTGCTAAAATCAGAAAATAAGCACGTTGCTAAAACCAGAAAGTAAGCACGTTGCTAAAATAAAAAAATAAGCAAGTCACTAAAACGAACGCTAAACAACACAGCCCTATGATGCGTACATTATTAATATCCTTGTGCTAGAGATGTGTTAAATGTTTTAAACAGTAGCACACGATTATTTTTCATAAGGATTCTCTAGTATCTAATTGTTTTAGACCTCGAATTCGAACTTGTTATATAAGTCCGGAGAGGTCTCGGTAATTTGTTTTTTATTTGTGCTTCGTTATCGGACTTATCTATAATTTATTTCTGAAGGTTTCGTTATTTTTAGCAAAGGGAAATTAGACTTGAATTATGGTTGGCTTTAATTGGAATTATGTTGTTTTTAAAACGCTTTTCTTAGCTTCAGACGTATGTATGTATGTTTGTTTGTAACGGAATCTTTGAACATGATTTTGACCCCCTTCAAAACGTCGGATTAACTCGAAATTTGGTATACTTATTAAAGGACCGATGACAACTCAATAAAAAAAGAAATAAAAAAAAATAATTGAAATTCAACTAAAAAATGAAAAATACATAATAGTTTAAAAAAACTAACAAAATACACGTTTATAGAAAATTCAACTAAAAAATACAATATTTTTTTTAATAAATTTGAATTAAAAATAGTGTAAGAAGAAATGATTTTATTGTAAAAAAAGCGTGGGGTGCATGGTATCAGTAGTTATAAATATTTTATGAACAGATATGAGTAGAAGGGTTATTTTGATAATATCCTGACAAGCACCCCACGCTTTTATTACAATAAAATAATTTTTTCTTACACTATTTTTAATTAAAATTTATTAAAATTAATTTTTAATTTTTTAGTTGGATTTTCTATAAAAGCGTATTTTGTTAGTTTTTTTAACTATTTTTTTTTTATTATGGACGAGCAGACGTCTTGGGTGATTTAAGTGGATAGTGACTAGATTGAAAAACAATGCGATGTTGTAAGGAATCGAAGTCTCTAATGTTTTGTATATAGTCCGTCGCCGGGCTGGAACACCCGTCTTTCGCGGCAGAAATAGACTGAACCTTCGTATCTATATGTGCGATCTCAGAGGCTACATCTAGGTTTTAATTTCATCATCACGATAATAGTTTGCACGTGTTTTGTCGTGTTACTTTACAATATTGAAATTTGTTTAAATATGCATCCACGTTTGTTTTTTTTTTTTTTTTATGTGCGTGCCCCTGACGAGTAATTGTCAGGGACATTTTTTAAGCTTATCTGCTTTTTTGCCAATTTTATTGTTCACAATTTGTATGTTAGGTTCGTATTTTGTTCTTTTATAATTTTCGTTTCTCTGCTTATTATTTTACATTTTATTTCTTTGCCGTTACATTGTCTAAATCTGTTATATTTCTCATTGTAAATTTAACATTATTATTTTTACATTTTATTTTTATTTTTTATGCATCCACGTTCGCACCATATGACTATTTTTAGGTATTTACTTATATACTCTATGTGTGTCACATCAGAATTATTTGAAGTAATGACTTTTAGGGGTAGACCGCTTCGTAACGTAACGCGTTACGGCGCCAGTCTGTCTGGCATCCCTTTCTCGCACGCATACAGCAGCGGTACTGAGTAAGTTTTTTTGTCATCTTTTTTCTACCTAAGCCTTGAGACGCTAGCGTAACCTAACAAGTAGGTGAGCTCACGGAACTCAAACCTGACGACGTTGTTAACACGAACCCTAGCAAGAGCCGTGCGTCGCAGAAGCTTATTTGGTCTCATTTGAATTGTATCTAAGAGTGACTAGTACTTTTTGAGTTATCTTTAATAAGGCATATTCATTTGACTTCGATATGTTGTCGATATAGGTACAATTCCTATGTTAGTTTTTTTTTTAATGCTTAGATGGGTGGACGAGCTCACAGCCCACCTGGTGTTAAGTGGTTACTGGAGCCCATAGACATCTACAACGTAAATGCGCCACCCACCTTGAGATATAAGTTCTAAGGTCTCAGTATAGTTACAACGGCTGCCCCACCCTTCAAGCCGAAACGCATTACTGCTTCACGGCAGAAATAGGCAGGGTGGTGGTACCTACCCGTGCGGACTCACAAGAGGTCCTACCACCAGTAATTATGCAAATTATAATTTTGCGGGTTCGATTTTTATTACACGATGTTATTCCTTCACCGTGGAAGTCAATCGTGAACATTACTTAAGTACGTATTTCATTGAAACAATTGGTACCCGCCGGCGGGATTCGAACACCGTTGCATCGCTTCAACACGAATGCACCGGACGTCTTATCCTTTAGGCCACGGCGACTTCATGCTTAGATGCTAAATATATCTTTATTCGCGGATGTAATCGTTACATCGGTATATATACATCGATAAAAAGGATTTCAATATGTACGCATTTTTTGTAATAGCGTCATCAAATGGACTAACAAAAAAGTTAAATAGACCTTATTACAACTGTGCCTAAAGTATGTTTTTATTTCGTCACCTACGAACGTATCCACTATATTCCTAAATATGTAAATTGCCATAATCACGGCTTCTGTATTCGCGGTATATTCCCAGGACATATACCCAGCGAATAAAAAGCTTTTAATGTAATCATTTTATTTCGTTTTAGTCAGTTCGAATTATCATAACTAGAGGTCCCGCAGTAGTCGAAATTCGACTATAACTAATTGGAATTGTAAGTTTGTACACTATTATGATTGTATTTTATACTTCTATAATCACAAATTTCGCCAAGGCTACGCTATAAAAAAAAATTAACAAAGACAAACAATATTTAATCTATTCTCAATTTGACAACAGACGTCAAGAACAAAATAAATAGTATGCATGCGTGTGTGCGTCAAATACATGGTATGTAGTGTGTGTAATGTTTTCTTTATTGATTTCATGTATCTATTATGCATTAGTTTAAAAAATATATTAGCATTGTGCACTTCTTCTCTATATTCTTTATAAGTGTATAAAATTTCATACTCCTCCGTCCGCGCATATATTTCTTTATATGGAGCCGTATATTCCCGTTTCCGTTTGCCTCTGAAACGAATAATTAACACGGCGCAGAAAAAAAGAGCTTAGATGAGTGGACGAGCTCACAGCCCACCTGGTGTTAAGTGGTTACTGGAGCCCATAGACATCTACGACGTAATTGCGCCACACACCTTGGGATATAAGTTCTAAGGTCTCAAGTGTAGTTACAACGGCTGCCCCACCCTTCAAACCGAAACGCATTACTGCTTCACGGAAGAAATAGGTTGCGTGGTGGTACCTATCTGTGCGGACTCACAAGAGGTCCTACCACCAGTCTATGAGTTAAATTACTCGTCGAGCCCTTCATCATAAGCGACGGGTTCGACGGGGACGATGACCGGTGCTTGTGGTACCTAAAAGCATCGTTAATTGATCGGGAGGATCCATAATGGTGTGTAGAAGCTTGTTGTTATTTTAATACGATATATAAGAAAAAAACAATCTTTGGATTTTCGTTCTATCAAGCCATTACATTCGCCCCGTGAAAGCTCTTTCCTTTGTCGCCATCACCAAACCGGATATTCGGAGCATCATCGCATCCAAGACTACTACAGCGATCTCTAAATTGACCAAAAAAAACTAAACAAAAAACACCTTAGCTCAGTCGAGACACACGCCAATAAAACCAGCTGGCCAAATAGCCCTGACAAAAACTATGTTGTTTCCTCAAACAAGGAATCAAGAGGAAATCAGTGGCTAGACGCAAGTCTCGGAGATAAGTGATCTGTCGCCACCCAGCTCGGGTAGTAGTCGAGTGGATCCGGTTGCTTGGAAAAAACAATTCATGAAAGCAAGACACTTGAGGTTGTCTCAATGACGTTTTGACTGAGTTTTTTTCTACCTTAGCTGATAGCCTTGAGAGGCTATTTCAGCGTAACCTTAACTAGTAGGCTAGCTCACGGGGCTCAAACCTGACGACGTTGCTAACACGAACCCTAGCAAGAGCCGTGCATCGCAGAATCTACCACCGGATCGGAAACGCGACCCACTGAGAAGATCCGGCGAGAAACTCAGTGGGCTCAGTAGTGTGTGTATTTTTTTTTAAATTTATTAAATGTAATTTATTATCCAAAATAACATAAAAATTAACATTCTGCACTCTTTCTCTATATTCTCTATAAGTTTGGGAAATTTCATTCTCCTCCGTCCGCGCAATTTTCGTAAAAACGGCTATAAAGTTTTTGATTCACGTATTAATATAAAGATACAATTGTGATCGTGGCGTTACATTTCACCTGTCTAAGTTAACAAAAAAAAAATCCACGCGTCAAGAAAAAAGCCGCGAAAAGCGTTGACACTAAAAGTGTCATGTCCGCCTCGGACCGTTTATGACACATAAATCGCTAATGAACTTCTAATCGGTGCCGGCGATCTATTAAACAACGCATTTATCGCGATCCAATACGTCCGATATTGTTTCAATATTTTACGATTGAATTAGCATTTTGTAAATACAGGCCCAGGAAGATTAAAGTTCTTTTAAAAATAACCGTCTGTTATATACGAGTAGTATGTAGTAGTTCTATTTTTCTAACTTGAAAGGCAAATGTATTCATATCATACGGCCCAAACTTGTATATTTTTTTATGAAAGATCATAATATGGAAGAATGAATGGAATGTATTGAAATGAAGTTGATTAATTTGGAACAATAATCAATTAGCTGAAATAAAATGAGGTGATATGGGATGAAATTTAATCTCAGTAAAATAGTGGATCGGAGGATCCCGTGAAGCTACATCCAGCGGCTTTGTTTCGTTTTCCCCCAAATGTGCACTTTCACAGGTATTAAACAGTTAATAAACCACCGCTATTACTACACACAAAATAAAACAATTCACACAACTTCGCTCCTCGTGTTCCCGCCAATAAAGCCTCATATACGAGTGTAGTAATGGCGTGTTCGCGTTTTTTTTTAACTCACAAAAAGGAACACGATAGCGTACAGCCAATTCGGAAATAATAGTTATGTAATGTATAATGTACATATATAAAAATACACGCTTATTCGAAGTCATTATTGATATTACAGCGAAGTTATAAAACTATTGTACTGTCATCGTTCCTTGACGCGTGTGCGAATTATCAAGGTGATTGGACGTCTTCAAGTCGGTTAAATGACTATTAAAGATCCCGTTACATACAGACAACGTACCGAGTTTTAAGCGTATTAAAAATGAAATCATTGTGTGATCATCAACGTTTTCCTCACGTCATTACGGATCCTCCTGATCCACTAACGGTGCTTTTAGGTACCCCAAGCACCGGTCATCTTTCTCGTCAAAACCGACGAGACACGTCTGCGCCGAAGGGATCGCCGAGTAAATTAACCCACAGACACAGCCCACTGAGTTTCTCGCCGGATCTTCTCAGTGGGTCGCGTTTTCGATCCGTTGGTAGATTCTACGAAGCACGGCTCTTCCTAGGGTTCGTGTTAGCAACATCGTCAGGTTTGAGCCCCGTGAGCTCACCTACTAGTTAAGGTTACGCTGATATGGTCTCTCTAGACTATCATATTAGGTAGGAAAAGAAAAGTTTTCCTTAGCGGTAATTTGTGAAAAAACTAATCAATTTAGCACAGAATTTAGCTTAGGAAAGTAATAAGTGTGTTCTGTCGAGTTTAGTTTATAAAATTACGAGCCATATATATTTATTTCTTTTGTTTATGGCGAAAGCGTCTATATAAAGCTTAGTTCGAAAATTTGGAACGCGAGAAATCATGGTCACACAAATTAAAAAAAAGAAGCTCATCAACACGGCGCATCCATATAAAACCACCAATTATCACTTGGACACATTAAAAACGTTTTATTAATAGTGTTGTAAATTTTATATTAAAAAAAAGTAAAGAAATATGTGTATATCTATTGGTCTCGATTTCGTCAATGCTATAAAGACCGGTTTCCGTGGCGCTGCAAGTTCGTACCCGCGCTTTCGATTGACGCGTCTTTTAAATTTCGAATCGGTCGCCTTTCTTAATTTTTTTTTACGTATCATAATCGGCTTTTTGCGACGCCATTGTTACCAGTGTCGTTTTTATAATTTTATAAAAACTTTAAACACGGACTTGACAAATGTTCACGATATTGTAAGAGCACACGGTTAGGTTAGCAGTAAGCAGTGTGCTGCGAAGTGTGTTTCGGTTAAAAGGGTAGAGCAGTCGTTGTACTGTAAAAAGTTAGAACTTATATCTCAAGGTGAGTCAAGGCGTGGTTGATGTCTATGGGCTCCGGTGACCACTTAGCATCAGATGGGCCGTGAACTCGTCCATACATCTAAGCAATAAAAAAAAGATGAAGTCCGAGAGACTTCTTGTGTAAGATCCCTTTGCCTAAACCTTTTTAAAAAGCATGCTTCACTAGTTAAGCGGTCAGTGTCAGTTATTGACTTTGTGATGGCCACTACCGTGAACGTTCTGAGCGTATCATTTCAACTCAATCAAAACTTTATGGTCTCAATTTGAGGTCCGAAAGCCCTCGAAAACGTGTAGTACATTATAATGGGTGTCGGGAACCGGCAGCCGGTAGGTGTTAATTACACGCACCCAAAGTTTCAAAAGGCGTACATTAACACAAGACAAACACAAATAAGCTATTGTCTAATTAAATATTTTCCCATACCACATAAAAGTGGCTACAAAGAGACCGATGCCTGAGCCTGTGGCCGCTCAATTTGAAAAAAAAAAAAACAAACGTATGAAGAAAAAAAAATGAACCATCAACCCGCCTTTACAAATCTGATTAGTCGTTGAAGTGGTTCTAAATTTAAAAAGGCGCGGCAAACGTTCTGTTTGCAGTAGTCGGTCGTTTTGAAAAGCGAAAAAAAAAACTAAAATTGAATATCGCTCTCAACTCTATTGTCTATGTTAATGGCGGCGTGATTAAGACGCTACATTCCCGTCTCCGTATTTAGGAGGCCACTGCCAGTTCCTCCATTGAATTATGATGTTACGGAAAACTAATACGGTAAATAAACACATTTCTTCAATCAACTACATTGATGACGCTAATAACCTAAGCGCTTGTTACTGTGTTATCTGCCCGTATTTTTTTAAATTTAACTGGCGGTAAGGCGTCTTTTGAGCCTGCACGGGTAGGTACTACCGGCCTGACTATTTCTGCCGCGTAACAGTAATGCTATTGGATTATTTAATTAATCTCTCAAGATGAGTTCTAGCATCTACAATATTGGGATAAAATCTGCTCACATAAAAATTGAACTTTTTAGAAGAAGAAAAAAAAAACATTATAGAATTCATCCTATTGGGTGTGAACACACCTTGCTTAAGACAATATTAAAATTAAGAGGGAAAAAAAAACTGCAAATGAAAACTAACAAAAAACAATGGGATAATAGGGGATACGTTCCGTACGTGATGAAACAAAAACATGCTTTAGGGATAGTTGTAATAAGGTCTATTTTACTTTTTATTAGTGCGTTTATTTTTTACTAGCGGCCCGCTCCGGCTCCGCTCGGGTCTTTAACAAAAATTTCAACGATATTTGACGTTGTTTTATTTTTTTTAATAAAGGTACACTTATTGCGGCATAACTATAAAAGTTAGACATATACTGTCGTGGCATTTTTTGTAAATAATAATGTGTTCTACAAAGTCGTAGTACATTATTTTATTCTATCATCAATAGTTTTCGCAGGGTACGCGATGTAAAGAATATTTTAGGTAATTTTTTTACACCTTGGGTTACATTATTGGAGTTTTAGTAAAGATCCCAAATTTTTTTCAAAAAAGATTATAGCCTATGTCACTCGGCAATAATGTAGCTTCCAAACAGTGAAATAATTTTTCAAATCGGTTCAGTAGATTCGGAGCCTATTCAATACAAACAAACAAACAAATCTTTCCTCTTTATAATATTAGTATAGATTAGTATAGATATTTAGTTGGATACTAACATATTGGTATCCTTTTTATCAATGTGTATGTACCGATTTGTTGATTAGATCCGCGAATAAATAAATTTTGATATTGATTGAGTGAATATAGGTCAGATTTTTTTATCCGCGATTAATGGAATTGCTTATCAAGGTAGCGCTAATTAGCTTTCACGGTAGTTTTTTTTTGATGCCCCTATAGGCAGCGTACGGCCCACCCGATGGTGAGTGGTTACCGTCGCCCATGGGCTCCAGCAATGCCAGGGGCAGAGCCAAGCCGCTACGGTATATATTGTAGTATAGTGATAATAAAAGCGCGTTTAAAAGCTTTTATATTTGTTTTAATCATGTCCTAAACACGATACCCGATGTGAACATACCCCACACGTACCTACCATATGACCCGGTCTAGACGTTCGCAGCAGTGATTAAGATAATTTCTGTGTTAGTCGCCGCCAATGCCACTTACAATCCTTTACTCCAGATAATCGGCCCCTTAAACGTCTATTAAAAGCTCATCCGTAAAGCTTCTGGGCTTGAGGACTTTGGTCGCCATCGCTTTTTTTGTGTTTAACTTCGATTTCGTTGAGCGATTTCGCGATGTTGTTTAGAGAAATATACATTATACTTTTCTACCTTTCGTGGTGATAGTTTTTTATTCGTCCATATTTAAATATGACGGTAACTATCCTCAAATATCTACAAAGACATTCCTAAGCTTTTACGTTTCATTTCACGCAGAACGAACATAATAATGTCTTGAAGTCTGGCTGTTTGCTTGTGACTTGGATTTTCACTTTCACGATCGCATTATGCTAGATTTTACTGATGGTAGGACCATTTGTGAGTCCGCGCGGGTAGGTATCACCACCCTGCCTATTTCTGCCATGAAGCAGTAATGCGTTTCGGTTTGAAGGGTGGGGCAGCCGTTGTAATCATACTTGAGACCTTAGAACTTATATCTCAAGATGGGTGGCGCATTTACGTTGTAGATGTCTATGGGCTCCAGTAATCACTTAACAACAGGTGGGTTGTGAGCTCGTCCACCCATCTTAGCAATAAATAAATAAATCTAAGAGAACATTCTCTCGCTTAGTCGGTCTCTCGATTACTGAAGTGTCTAGCTTGAAGCTCATAGAGGGGAGATTAAAGATGATTAATTCCTGTGTCTATATTGTTCGCAGAATCCTTGAGTCCGCAGTCAGAACAGATCGCGAACACAACGTCCGCCCCAGACCCGAATATACGGTAAATATCCAGTTTAAATATACTAGTTGCCCCACAGTAGTCGAAATAATAATAATTATAATATTTTCTTGATTCTGCTGTATCTTATTACCAATACCATCTGTCATCCTAGCGGGCGACCTAAATTGTAAACACATCAGGTGGAACTCTCATACCACAACCCCGAATGGCAGGCGGCTCGACGCGTTAGTCGATGATCTCGCCTTCGATATCGTGGCTCCGCTAACCCCGACTCACTACCCGCTAAATATCGCGCATCGCCCGGATATACTCGATATAGCGTTATTAAAAAACGTAACTCTGCGCTTACAGTCGATCGAAGTAGTTTCAGAGTTAGATTCAGACCACCGTCCCGTCGTTATGAAGCTCGGTCGCGCTCCCGATTCCGTTCCCGTCATGAGGACTGTGGTGGATTGGCACACGCTGGGCATTAGCCTGGCTGAATCTGATCCACCATCGCTCCCGTTTAGCCCGGACTCTACCCCGTCTCCTCAGGATGCCGCTGAAGCCATAGACATCCTAACGTCACACATCACCTCGACATTAGATAGGTCATCGAAGCAAGTTCTGGCGGAGGACTTCCTTCACCGCTTCAAATTGCCCGACGATATTAGGGAACTCCTTAGAGCTAAGAACGCCTCGATCCGCGCATACGATAGGTATCCTACCGTGGAAAATCGTACTCGAATGCGTGCCCTACAACGCGACGTAAAGTCTCGCATCACCGAAGTCCGAGATGCCAGATGGTCTGATTTCTTAGAAGGACTCGCGCCCTCTCAAAGATCTTACTACCGCTTAGCTCGTACTCTCAAATCGGATACGGTAGTAGCTATCCCCCCCCTCGTAGGCCCCTCAGGCCGACTCGCGGCGTTCGATGATGATGAAAAAGCAGAGCTGCTGGCCGATACGTTGCAAACCCAGTGCACGCCCAGCACTCAATCCGTGGACCCTGTTCATGTAGAATTAGTAGACAGTGAGGTAGAACGCAGAGCCTCCTTGCCACCCTTGGATGCGTTACCACCCGTCACCCCGATGGAAGTTAAAGATTTGATCAAAGACCTACGTCCTCGCAAAGCTCCCGGTTCCGACGGTATATCTAACCGCGTTATTAAACTTCTACCCATCCAACTCATCGTGATGTTAGCATCTATCTTCAATGCCGCTATGGCTAACTGTATCTTTCCCGCGGTGTGGAAAGAAGCGAACGTTATCGGCATACACAAACCCGGTAAACCAAAAAATAATCCGACGAGTTACCGCCCGATTAGCCTCCTCATGTCTCTGGGCAAACTGTATGAGCGTCTGCTCTACAAACGCCTCAGAGACTTCGTCTCATCAAAGGGCATTCTCATCGATGAACAATTCGGATTCCGTGCAAATCACTCATGCGTACAACAGGTGCACCGCCTCACGGAGCACATTCTCGTGGGACTTAACCGACCAAAACCGATCTACACGGGAGCCCTCTTCTTCGACGTCGCAAAAGCGTTCGACAAAGTCTGGCACAATGGTTTGATTTTCAAACTGTTTAACATGGGCGTACCGGACAGTCTCGTGCTCATCATACGGGACTTCTTGTCTAACCGCTCTTTTCGATATCGAGTAGAGGGAACCCGCTCCTCCCCGCGACCACTCACGGCTGGAGTCCCGCAAGGCTCTGTTCTTTCTCCGCTCCTATTTAGTTTATTTGTCAATGATATTCCCCGGTCGCCGCCGACCCAGCTAGCCTTATTCGCTGACGACACAACGGTTTTCTACTCAAGTAGAAACAAGTCCCTAATCGCGAGTAAGCTCCAGAGTGCAGCGTTAGCCCTCGGACAGTGGTTCCGAAAATGGCGCATAGACATCAACCCAGCGAAAAGCACAGCAGTGTTATTTCAAAGGGGAAACTCTCCGCTTATTTCCTCCCGCATTAGGAGGAGAAATATCACACCCCCGATCACCCTCTTTGGCCAACCTATACCCTGGACCAGGAAGGTCAAGTACCTGGGAGTCACCCTGGATGCATCCATGACATTCCGCCCGCATATAAAAACAGTCCGTGACCGTGCCGCATTTATTCTCGGTAGACTCTATCCCATGATCTGTAAGCGGAGTAAAATGTCCCTTCGGAACAAGGTGACACTTTACAAAACTTGCATAAGGCCCGTCATGACTTACGCAAGTGTGGTGTTCGCTCACGCGGCCCGCACACACATAGACACCCTCCAATCCCTACAATCCCGCTTTTGCAGGTTAGCCGTCGGGGCTCCGTGGTTCGTGAGGAACGTCGACCTACACGACGACCTGGGCCTCGAATCGATCCGTAAACATATGAAGTCAGTGTCGGAACGTTACTTCGATAAGGCTATGCGTCATGATAATCGCCTTATCGTTGCCGCCGCTGACTACTCCCCGAATCCTGATCACGCAGGAGCAAGTCACCGTCGTCGCCCTAGACACGTCCTTACGGATCCATCAGATCCAATAACTCTTGCATTAGATACCTTCAGCTCTAACACTAGGAGCAGGCTAAGGAACCCCGGTAACCGTACTCGTCGAACTCGACAAAGAGGTCGACGTGCAACCTAACCCATGCATCAGCCCGCTGAGTTTCTCGCCGGATCTTCTCAGTGGGTCGCGATTCCGATCCGGTAGTAGATTCATTCGCGAAGCAATTGCTCTTGAGTTGTTAGGTCTCCTTCGGAGGCGCTCGGGCAGTTGTTAGCAAATCCCACCCCTCCTGGCTGAGCCTTTGCTCGCCCACCTGTCCTGGTGAAGCTGGAAAGGCCTCCGGGCCACCAGTAATCTTTCAATCACAAAAAAAAAAAAAAAAAACCAATACCAACCTCAACCAGTTCTTGATAATGGTCATGTTACGCTCTACTGGGACCGATCTATTATCACGGATAGGTATATTGTTGCCAATAAGCCTGGTATTGTGATAATAGATTGATCTGCGCGTTGAGCAGTGTTGGTTGATGTCACCATTCCTCATGAAGAGAACCTCGCCAAAGCAGTAAAGGACAAATTAATAAAATATTTAGACCTGGCCCACGTGACTACCGCCATATGGCATGTTGATTCAACCATCATTGTTCCAATAGTTGTGTCGGTACACGGCTTGATGGCGAAAAGTTTCGATCAACATCTTAAGAAACTTTCGTTATCCAGCTGGGTTAAGGGCCTAATACAGAAAGCAGTTATCCTCGGTACTGCACGCATTGTGAGGAGGTTTCTCACTCTGGAGTCCTAACCACTGGTGGCTTGTGTCGTAGACACCCCCATCAGCGGCAATCTATTTATATATAGTGTTTTTAAAAAATTGTATTTTTAATAATTTTTCAATTTTTTTTTATGTAATTAGCAAGATTTTAAATAAATATAAATAAATAATAATAACTTTGGAAAATGAATAAAGTATATATACTGTGCCACTGGTGCTTTCCAGCACTGGATCCATACCAAAGTACCTTCACCACTCCATCAAACTTTTATAACTATACTTGAGACCTTAGAACTTATATCTCAAGGTGGGTGGCGCATTTACGTTGTGGATATCTATGGGCTCCAGTAACCACTTAACACCAGGTGGGCTGTGAGCTCGTCCACCCATCTAAGCAATAAAAAATAATTATATTACCATGAAAAAAGCCACAATTTTAAATACGCGTCAGATTGCTCGGAAGTTTTTGCAGGACGAAACATCAGACGAAACTAAAACTGAAAATGAACTCCACTTGGCGTAGGCCCGTAGTTTTTCAGTATTTACCAAAATTCATAGAAATTCGAGAATAAAAACTTCAGAGGTGTCAAGGGACACCCGGATGGAACGAAGTTCCTTTCGATTAATTAGTGAAGGAAATGTAATTTTTTTTTTTAAGTTGTAGTAATAAATTACGGCATTATGAAGAAGAAAAAAACAATACTATGAACTAAATTACTATTGTTGAAACGCTATCTCGAGAAACTGTACTCATTACGCGGACCAATCGGATACGAGCAATGTCACCAATGCCGGAAGAATCCAAAAGGTAGACGTTAAAGGAAAGAGATCTTCCGGTGTCTTACTTAATATGGGTGTTCCTCAGGGTTCCATATTGGGTCCCTTCTTATTTCTTGTGTATATCAATGATTTACCAAAGTTTATTGAAACCCGTCACGAGGTCGTATTATTCGCTGATGATACATCCTTATTGTTTAAAATTAAACGACAATTGGAAGATTATGACGATGTGAATGATGCTATCTCGCGCGTGGTACATTGGTTTAGTGTTAATAATCTGTTATTAAATAACAAAAAAACAAAATGTATAAAATTTACCACACCCAATGTTAGACAAGTAGACACTAATATCATTGTAAGTGGAGAGACACTGGAGCTTGTTGATTCGACAGTTTTTCTTGGTATAACAGTTGATTCCAGGCTGCAGTGGGGTCCTCACATATGCAAGTTAGCGAATAGACTTAGTTCTGCAGCGTTTGCGGTAAAAAAAATACGAACGTATACTGATGAAGATACGGCACGTCTAGTTTATTTCAGTTATTTTCATAGTGTTATGTCCTATGGCATTTTGCTGTGGGGCAATGCTGCCGATGTCGAAACGATTTTCATCCTGCAGAAGAGGGCTATTCGTGCTATTTATAATATGCACCCGAGGGAATCCTTGAGGGACAAGTTTAAGGAAATCAAAATTCTAACTTTAGCGTCCCAATACATTTTTGAAAATTTATTGTACGTGCGTAAAAACATTGTAGAATTCCCCAGAGTCTGCGATTTGCATAATGTGAACACTAGGAACAAACATAGGCTTGCGTTACCGGCGGCTCGAATTAAGAAAATAAGCAACTCTTTCAGGGGGCTGGGTGTACAACTTTTCAACAAGATCCCACAAAACGTTCAACTACTACCTGTTCATAGATTTAAGAAAACTGTCAAGGAACGTTTGTGCAACAAGGCATATTATAAAGTTAAGGATTTTTTACTAGATGGCACTACGTGGGAATGAGGCGTTCGCTCCTGGCCTTTTCATTTTTCATTATTATTATTATTTATTTGAATTGTATTTTTTTGACTTGTCTTTTTGTATACTGTAAATATGTTTTCTTGTTTAAAAAAAAAAAAGAAGAAAATAGTTGAGAAAATACATAAAAAAGCCCGCTGAGTTTGTTTCGCCGGTTCTTCTCAGGACTGTGGCTTTTTTGGAACCGGTGGTAGAGTTAACATTTTCTTTTACATTTTGACATTCAACAAGTGTGTTTTTGATGACATCCAAGTTGAAATAAATGATTTTGAATTTGAATTTGAATTTCAATTTGAATTTGAATTTGAATTCACGCGATAAGCGCCTACACGTTGATTGGTCAGAATGACGGATCTAAAAAGTGTCGTGACAACTTTTCGTAAGAATTTTTTCTGTCTAGCCCCCTTTCACAACGCGCGATAAGGAACTCCGTTCCAAAACTTTGTATATAATAATAATATAACTCTTTGTTAGACGGTGAAATAAATTGGCGGCCTTATCGCTGGTGGTACCTACCCGCGCTGACTCACCAGAGGTCCTACCACCAGTACTATACGAAAAGTTTAAAAAGTAAACATCTCAAAAGCACATATCAGATTTTGGTTTGACAACGACGATGAACTCTTTTTGTTTATTTGTTGTCGGTTCTTTTGTTAAAACCCCTCATTGTCTGTACGTACAGAAGATACCGGACGGCGTTCACGAGGGAACAGCTCGCGAGGCTGGAGAAGGAGTTCATGAAAGAGAACTACGTCTCCCGACCGAGGAGGTGCGAGCTTGCTGCCCAGCTTCAGCTACCAGAGTCAACCATCAAGGTAATATACTTCAGGATATAAGCATACCTAGAACCGCTACATACAAACTTCCACAGTGCATTTCTAGAATGATCTTCGGACGAGGCTTTTTATTGCATAGATGGTTACCGGAGCCCATAGACATCTACGACGTAAATGCCGCCACGCACCTTGAGATATGAGTTCTAAGGTCTCAGTATAGTTACAACAGCTGCCCTACCCTTCAAACCGAAACGCATTGCTGCTTCACGGTTGAAATAGACAGGGCGGTGGTACTTACCCGTGCGGACTCACAAGACGTCTTACCTCCAGTAATTACACAATCTATAATTTTGCGAGTTTGATTTTTTGCACCGGACGTCTTATCCTTTAGGCCACGACGACACGAAAGGGAGAGTTTAACCAAACACCACCAAATAGGCTGTATGTTCCTATGCCTGCAAAGGCAAATCTTTTGTTTTTCGCCTGCAAATTAAGGCTAAATGTTGCCGTATCTATCGGGGTTGGTAGTGGCAACACCAGATAGGCAATTTTCCTGCCGATCCTCCCACGTCTCACACTGCTCATAGATGGTAGGACTGATAGAGGTTTACTGGTGGTAGGACGTCTTGTGAGTCCGCACGGGTAGGTACCACCGCCCCGCCTATTTCTGCCGTGAAGCAGTAATGCGTTTCGGCTTGAAGGGTGGGGCAGCCGTTGTAACTATACTGAGACCTTAGAACTTATATCTCAAGGTGTGTAGCGCATTTACGTTGTAGATGTCTATGGGTTCCAGTAACCACTTAACACCAGGTGGGCTGTGAGCTCGTCCACACATCTAGGCAATAAAAAAAAAGGAAAAAAAAAATGAGAACGGTGAACCTACTATTTCAACCTTGGTTTACTTAGCTCACGCACCGCGCAGCTCTAACTACGAGATAATTACGCGACGCGCAATGTACTGAATCGACCAAGGTTTTTACGAAATAAATCACACACGACATCTAAATCAATTCACGTCAGCCCACACATTAACGTTTTGTCACGTTCTAAATAGTTTTCAGTGTTTTTTCATGACGCCCACGCAGCGACCTGGTTGTAACCGACCTCTTTGTGCAATTATAACTTAGCAGCGAACACGTTTGTGACACTAAAACGTTTACGATGACGAACCGCAGACGTTTTCGTAATAAGCCTGTCTTGTTCAAAGATCCCTTTGCCAGTGCATTTAAAACTGCACAAACATAATATTTATTATCTGTTCGAATGGTAATGACAGGACTGCGAAAAGGGCGGGAACGTCAAAATAAATAGGCGCTTTTTTCAAGTTAATTTAAATTTATTTGGTTTTAGCCCTTTTTTACGACATTGTTTCTTAATTTTTCACTGTGTTAGAGTTTAAAATTATATTCCATAAGTGTGTTCCGTATTAATGGACGATGACGACAGGGGTGAGGGCTTCAGCTCCGCCCCTGTGTCCGCTCCCAAAATAATGGGAAAACGAAGATTGACCTCATCTGAATACGACGAAAGCCGCAAAATAAAAATGACTTTCATTAAAAATAAGCGCGGTCTTTTTAAAGACCACCATGCTCTTTATGAAGACCTTACAAAAAAAGAATACCCAGTGCTTCTTCAGTCAAGCCTCTCGCAACCAAATAACAGAGTCCCAATGGATCTGTTAAGAATAAACAAATCTTTAAAAAATGTTCAAGGGGTACAGTATGTCAAAGCTGCTGGAAACTTTTTTGCTAAAGTTTACTTTGGCTGTGCTCGGGATGCCAACGCTTTTTTGTTAGATGTAAGCTTTATGGAGTTAAACAATTGGACAGCAAAAATACCTTACGATAGCATTGAGAGTCAAGGAATTATTCGAGCTCCTGTGGAATTAGATGAAGAATCTCTTTTAGTAAATTTAAAAGCTTCATGCACAATACTCGGAGTAAAAAGATTTTTCAAAAAACAAGAGAATGGAAGTGACAAGCCACTGCAAGCTGTGCTGGTTACATTTTTGGCGTCTAGCCATCCTGATCACGTCACATACGAGCATATTTGGATGCCTGTTTCGGATTATATTAGACCTGTGTTACAGTGTTTCAAATGCTACAAATTCGGACATGGAAGTGGTGCCTGTAAAGCCACTCAAGTTTGCTCTATTTGTTCAGGCAATCATTTTTATAAGGAGTGCAGCACTCCCAACATCTTCAAGTGCTCCAACTGCAGTGGACCACATTCTGCAGTTTCTTACTCTTGCTCAGTAAAGGCAGCCAAGGTTGCTGAAGTTAAAAATAAGATCATCGGCAAGCAAACATCATATGCAGCCATACTAAAGACTCCTGTTATTAAGAACCCCGTGACCTCTTCTGACATACCTATATCTGCGAAGACCCCTCAAGGTAGGGCTTTAATTTCAGACATTATAAATTCAGAAATTGTCATCAGAACCATTACAAAAACTTTAATAGAATTGTTAAAGAAAAAGGATTCTAAATCCCCTTCTGGACCTATATCTACTCAATTAATTAAAGAAATGCTAGTAACGAATTTTACATCATAAATTATGGATAGTTCTACTCAATCTTATATGCATAATTCTGTTGGTCAGTTTAATATCATTCATTGGAACTCTAGAAGTTTATTTCCTAAATTAGATCAACTTAAAGATTTCCTCAGTAAACTTGACAAGTGTGTTGATATGATTTTATTCAATGAAACCTGGTTAACTTCACATAAAATCATCAAATTACCTGGATTTAATGTTATAAGAAGAGATTCCAACCACCCACATGGTGGGGTTGCTATTGCATTACGCTCTAAGTATAAATTTAAAATAATAGACACAATTTCTCAATATCATTTTCAAAATATTTTAATTACAGTTTACATTAATAATTTTTCTTTTGACATTCTATGTGTTTACATTCCTCCACCACCAAATGGTAAGTTCACTATTAATTTATTGAAAGATTCATGTTCTAAATTTGTTTCAAATAATTATTTAATAATTGGTGACTTCAATGCACATCATGCTTCCTGGAGTTCAAGAGTCAATGATAGAAGAGGTAAAGCCCTTCATGATTATGTGGAAAGTTTTGAGTTAGTTTGTTTAAATGATGACACAATCACAACCTTTGCTCCATTTGGTCAACAAGGAAATGTATTGGATCTAGTATTCGCTTCCCCTGCTCTTAGCTCTAGTTGCACAGTTTCTGTCCTTGATGATTTGCTCAGTAGTAATCATTTCCCACTACTTATTGAAGTCTTTAACGATGCTTTTCTTCCTTCCCATCCTTCCTTTGGCCCGACCACCTCTTCAATAAATCAAGTTGATACACTAGATAATACCTCTTTAGCTAACATAAATTTTAATAAGATTGACTGGTCAAAATTTAATAACTTATGTGAAAGTGAGTTTTCAAGTTTTAGCTTCGCTGATAACCCTCTTGAAAATTATAATATGTTTTTGAGTATTTTACATGACATATTAATGACTTTTGACAAAAAGTGTTACTCGCACAAAAAACGGAATTGTTCCAAAGCTGTTCCTTGGTGGAATGCTGATTGTGACCGCGTAGTTTTACAAGCCAAAGTTGCTTTATTATCGTACAAGCATTATCCAAATATGGAAAACTATATTATTTTCAAAAAGCTGGACGCTTTGAAGAAAAGAACTTTATATGAAATAAAACGTTCAAGCTGGATGAATCTTTGCTCATCATTCAATCGATTGACTTCGAGTAAAATTATTTGGGATCACATTCGTAGATTTAAACACGCTAAACTCAATCATATTTCTTCGTCTTCAAGTTTTTTTCAAAATCCCGCTAATGCATCTTTGTTTTTGGACTCGATAACTGGTTCTGAGAATGAAATTTCTGAATCTAAGTTACAAGATTTTTTTAACAGCCACGGAAAACCGGAGGCTCAATGGATGGTAGATCCATTCTCTATGGGCGAATTTGCGACTGCGTTAGAAAATAAAAAGGAAACCTCCCCTGGTCCTGATTTCATCCCTTATAAAGTAATCAAAAATCTTCCCCAGTATGCTAAGGAAATTTTATGGCAAATATTTAATGATCTTTGGCAAAACAACTGTATTCCTTCGAATTGGAAAACTCAACATGTAGTACCGATTTTAAAGCTTTACAAGGATCCCAACTGTATCAATTCTCACAGACCCATTTCATTAACTTCTTGTTTTTCGAAAATTTTCGAAACTATGTTAAAAAACAGGTTAGAGTGGTTTACTGAAAATAACAACTTAATACCAAGTACTCAATACGGATTTCGTAAAGGTAAAAGTACGATAGATAACTTAAGCTGTTTGATTGGCGATATTAAAAATAACTTCCATAATAATCAATTTACATTAGCGGTATTTTTAGATATTAAAGGGGCTTTTGATAATATAGATCATTCCTACCTTATTGAAAATCTACATTCTTTAGGCTTTCCAGGACATGTTCTGTTCTGGCTGTACAATTTTCTGAACAAGCGCTCTATGTTTTTGAAAATTAAATCTAGTTTATTTGGTCCTAAAATTTCTACTAAAGGTACTCCTCAAGGTTGCGTTTTATCACCTCTCATATTCATACTTAGTTTAGTACGTTTCATAAAGAAAATTCCAAATACTGTTAAACATTTATTTTTTGCTGACGATCTTGTTCTCTATGTAAACTGTAATGATATTAAAAGTGGTGAATCGGTTATGAATAGTTGTTTGCGTAATATTTACGATTTACTTACTAATTCCCTAAAGCTTGAGGTCAATATTTCCAAAAGTTCTGCAATTTTATTTTCCCAAAATGGATTGCATTACCCTAAAGTTTTATACAATTATGATATTATTCCTGCTCAATCTTTCGTAAAATATGTTGGTCTTTCTCTAGATTTTGATCTTTCGTGGAAAACTCATATTGATGTTATTTGTAAAAGAGCTGAATTAGGTTTGAATATATTAAAATCGCTAACTGGAGTAAAATGGGGAGCTGATCCCAAAGTTTTAAAAACTATTTACATTGCAACAATCCGAAGCCATTTCGATTATGGCAGTATGTTCTTTTCGGATGCGAATTTTTCTATTCTTAGGAAATTAGATATTGTGCAAAATAGAGCATTACGAATAATTACTGGTGCTATGATGTCGTCTCCAATTAATTCCTTGGAAGTTGAGGCTGGTATTGTTCCTCTATACATACGAAGAAGTTTTATAATAGATAATTATTGCCTTAAGCTTATTAGCCGTGATAATCAAGTAACTTACAGGTATTTGAAGTATGCAAATATTCCAAATTATAATTTAATTCCGCTTCCTAATTCTTCATCCATATCCAGTGCCATAACGTACTTGAATTTTGAATTTCAGGATGTGGTATTTTGGTCTACCCTATTGCCTTGTTTCGAATATAACTTTCATGACATGTTGAGAGATGTGGCTATTGATCTAATCAAGTTTAAATCTAAAAATGATTTTCTGGAGTTCCTTGAAGATAAGACTGATTTTGTTAAAGTGTATACAGATGGCTCTAAAACTAAAGATAGAACTAGTTTTGCATTTTTTGATTCGTCCATGAACATAGGATCAGTTTATAAATGTAGCAATTTTTTCTCTGTTTTTTCGGCTGAAGTACTAGGCATTATATATGCTTTAGAGCACATTCGAGTAAATTACTCTGCAGGGGACAAAATTTTAATTCTATCTGATTCAATGAGCGCCTTGCAAGCTCTTAAAAATAAATGTATTAGTGCATCTGTAAATTATTTAATTTATAAGTTAAGAAGTTGTTTGAGTTTTTTGTATTTCAGAAATATATTTGTTGAATTTTGTTGGGTGCCAGGTCACTCTGGTATTGTGGGTAATGAATTTGTTGATAAATTAGCGAAATCTACAAAAGATATAAATATTTCCGATTTTAAAGTTCCGTACTCAGATTTAGTTTATTCAATTAAACAAAATATGATGAAACGTTGGTCTAATTACTTGTCTAAGTCCAGAGAAACGAAAGGTAAATGGTTAGCTGAAATAGTCCCAGTACCTAGTACTAAATCTTGGTTTGATAATTTTAGATTCTTCCCGGGAAGAGCCTTTATATCGATTATTTGTAGATTACGTATAGGCCACGGCCATTTTCCTGCGCATCTTTTTAGATTAAAGTTAAGTGAATCAGCTGCATGTACTTATTGTAACTCTGGCATGTGTGATCTAGATCATATTTTTTTTAATTGTCCTGAATTCAATCAACAGAGATTATTGTTTAATGCATTATGTAAAGACACAGGCTTAAAATCTATTCCTAATTCCATTCAAGGTATTTTAAAGCTTCCACAACTATTCTCAATAGTGTATAATTTTGTACTTTACACTATAGGACGACTATGAATGTATAATTCATGAATGTATCATAGGTCTCCTGCTTATGTGCAAGTTTAATTATTTTTTTATAACGATTCATGTTCTTTTTTGTTGTTTGTTGAAAGAAAACTTGTATTTTTTTATACTAAGTTCTTGCAATTCATTTTGTCATTAATTTGTTGTTTTCAATCATTTGTAATTGTTTCTTGGTTTGGTTTGTTTCTTTTATTTGTGTTTTTATTGTAAGTTCTAGTTCATGTTCTATTTTTTTGTAAAATTAGCTTAAGCTGATGGCCGTGTTGCCAATGCTTTCAATAAATTAAAAAAAAAAAAATGACAGGACTGCTTCGATTCAAATTTCGAACGTGTTGACGTTGAGGTTATTTGTTTGTTTTTAAATCGATGTATCAAGCGAATCTGTTCTGCATTCAAATCATAGTATTTCATTTGAAAAATTCTTACATTCGAATTTGGAATTCTCCAATTCCCGCCATGCCTTCTAGAGATACTAATATTTTGCGCTAATAAAATACTTTTGTGTCAAATCGAAATGTTTTTATCGCTTCTTAATATTTATAGCAATTCATTCGCATTACAACTTCGGCATTCACATCACAATACAATAAAATTAGGATGTCAATTGGTTTCGTAACATAATTCATAATGCTTCTAAATTTTACGACACTCCGAATAGTAGCCTCGAATACGTATGCTTAATAGGTTTTTAATTGACATCGTAAACCGAAAAAATAATAGGTATGAAGTGAACATCGGGCCGAGCAACTAATTATGAGTAGTTTTACGGCCCGAATCTTGTATGGGACAGCGTTAATGTTCATTAGAGTTCGGCTACCGGGCTACTATATTATGGTCGGGGCGGCCATTTTATTAATACCATAGACAAATTAGCGTGAACGTAAAAACTTTTTTTTTAATTTCTTATTGAGGCTGTTAAAATCAACGTTTGTTGTATTCGTTTTTTTTTTTAATTTATATTTCGATTTATTTTATTGGAAGTGATAATTGTTTTTATTGCTCAGCGTTTTTCCACGTTATTTTTTTTGTTTTAATTCGCTCCGTTGTATCTTAATTTATCTGTGACATCGGATCACATTAGTTTTGTGAGAGTGCCCTCCGATATTTGTAATCACTGCCAATGAGCTTGCTCTTCTCGAAGATAAACACGAACATTTTAAAAGCATATATGCATCCTTTAAGTCAAATAAAAAAAAAAAAACTATTCATAGCTTAACAAATACGTTATTAGATATTTAGATATTTCGTGAGCTCATCTTAAGATGGGACGCGGCGTGAAGTGCTTAAAAAAATTACGACTTCATTAAACAAAAAAAGCAGTAATTTTTTGAATACAAAATCAAAGTCGCGTACCGTAGACACTGAGTTTCCCGCCAGAACTTCTCAGTGGGTCGCGATTCCGATCCGGTTCTAGATTCATCGAAGCACTGCTCTCGCTAGGGCTAGTGTCAAATTCTCTCAGGTTGAGTCCGTGAGCTCACTTACCCGTTCGCGCGAACTTAGAATAGCCCCTGTGGCTTTTAAGAACCTTTTTATGATGCGTAAGCCGGAACGCAGAAGAAGTGAAAAAAAAAGAAGATAATCTGTGACACGGGGCCTTTTTACCGCCGAAAATACATAAGACAAAAAAAATAATTTTAAACTTAGAACTGTGTAAGCCGCTGCAACAATAAAACTCCTATTGTTTCAACTGTGGTGTTAATTACGAGTGATCCAAAAACATGAATTTCCCGCGAAATAAAGAAGGGACTCTATACGGACTCCCTCACCCCTTACGCTACCGGCGAATAAGCAATGTTGTTCCCATTGCTCCGTTAATTCACACGTTTGTATGCTTCGAAGCGAATTAGCGTCCCAATACAAAAAGCATTCGAATTATTGTCGGCCTAATTGAAGCATCATTGCGCGCGATACAAACTCGCTAACTTACTCATTCGCTTTTTGAGACGATCTTCTTTTATTTTTGAGTATGGCAACTGTTGTCACTGTCGATTTTTTTAAATCTCCATTTATTTAATAAATATTTACGCACGTATTGTGTTTCTTGTAAAAAATAGACTTGAATGAGTTCCAAGCTGAAATAAAAATGAAATTGTAGCTATCATACAATACAAGATAATTGATAGATGCCCCGGTCACTGTCCTCGTCGAACCCGTCGCTTGCGACGAAGGGCTCGACGAGCGAATTAACCCACAGACACAGCCCACTGAGTTTCTCGCCGGATCTTCTCAGTGGGTCGCGTTTCCGATCCGGCGGTAGATTCTGCGAAGCACTGCTCTTGCTAGGGCCAGTGTTAGCAACACTCCGGTTTGAGCCCAATGAGTTCACCTACTAGTTAAGGTTACGCTGATATCGTCTCTCTAGACCATCAGTTTAGATAGGAAAAAAAAGCCTTAATCTACGAAAATTTCAACATAAGCGTGCATATATACAAGTTCCGAACATCATTCGGACTGTCGGTCTACCGAGCAATATCACTCGCTCGGTGGAAGATCTTGCCTTTGTCGTTAAACATCCCACAAAATAAAAGGAAACTAGTTGAGATGAGATGTATTGATGTTCATTGAAGTTTTTGACAGTACCCGAGAGAGAAGTCACTTGCGCACTCTCACAGAAGCTAAAACGGTTAATAAGCCGTCTTTATTACACGTTGTTATTACATTGAATTAATAATAATAAGATAAAACGCACGACTTCGTTACTCGCGTTCCCGCTAAAAATCCATCGGGACGCCATTTGCGAATGAAACGATTTTCGTATTTCGAATTAATAATCTGTGGTTCGAAAATACGAATTGCAACCTTTTTTAAAATTCGCATTAGAAATATTGTCCTAAGGATTTCGTATTTATCATGATTAATAATAATTGGAAACAAATCACGCACGATCATCCGGCCCCAAATTAGGATTCCCTAGGTACCAGAGATTGAAAAACACACTTATATACTTTTAAATATATAGATAATAAACACCCAGGCGAAGAGCAAATACAACTGTTTATAACACGAATGTTTGCGCGACGCGGGAATCGAACCCACGACCCTTGTCGCAATAATCAGAGCCGCTAACAACTGCTCCACCGAATCGCATTTATGATTAACATCCTCTAAGAATTCGATAATGGCTTATGACTGAACTCTACTACGATATTACGGGCGAGCAAAGCCGCGGGCCGTGTTCACACTAAGACATCATGTTTGCTTATAGTGATGGAGTTTTATTGATTTATTGACCGAACGGGATTGTGAGGCTGTTAATAAAATATTTAAGATCAAAGAGCGGCTGCCGCTGTTGCTGACCTTGTATTTAGCGGTTTCACTTTAGGATTGTTTAAGTCGATTTTGTTTTCGATAAAAATGTGCGTCGCTTGAGCTGTTTTCGTTCTGAGTTTCGGAAATACAGATGTGGAGGATTCTTTCGGGATGTCGTTAGCGTGAGCGTTAGGGGGAGGATGATGGGAGAGAACCGCACTAAACGCTTCACTTTCCCCCCTTTGCCTTTTCATGAACTCTGTCTCATGCGAGGCTTGGACGTTGGTTGTTGAGAAACAGGAGGTTTTAGTCGGTTCGACCCCGACATTCTCCGCCCGCTATTCCCAGTGGAGGGCGGGAGTACGGCGATTTCCTCCTGACCAAAAAAAAAAAGTGAGCGTTAAGCCCACTGAGTTTCTCGCTGGATCATCTCAGCGGGTCGTGTCTCCGAGCCGGTGGTAGATTCAGCGAAGCACGGCTCTGGCTAAGATTATTGTTAGCAACAACGTCAGGCTTGAGCCCCGTGAGTTCACCTACTAGCCCAGTGACGCTTATATGGTTTCTCAAAACTTAGGAAGCTTAGGAAGGAAAATAAAAGTGAGCATTAGCGACATTTCACTTAATACGTTACATTTATCTTTGTAATAATTAAAGGTCCGTTTTATTTGTTATTAGCATCAACAGTTCGATTTCGGTTTTTAATTGAACATCAATTGATTTTACCACATACAAAAAATAGCTAAAGAAGTGTTTTTGTTATGATATTTTTTCCAAATTTTAAACTTTTAATGGTTTCCCTGTAATTTTGCAAATATATTGCTTAAATAAAATAGCTTTTCACCCCTCGGTATTTATACGGGTATATTCACGAAGCTTGAGAATAAAAATAAACATATCCGCCATTTTCCAAGCGCATCTGACAGTTCGCTTCCCGCCAATTAACACGTCATTCCGCGTACAAAAGCCTTAGTATGGATATTCCATTGTTTGTACACTTTGTTTCAACGAATGACCATAATGCAGACATAATGACTTTAGACGGAGGAGTAGGGTTGATAGACTTCACTAAAATTCGCAACGACATTTTAATAGATCTGTAACGGGTAGCCATCATAGAACACAAGACTGCTTTTTACTGGTGGTAGGACCTCTTGTGATTCCGCGCGGGTAGGTACCACCACCATGCCCATTTCTGCCGTGAAGCAGTAATGCGTTTCGGTTTGAAGGGTGGATTAGCCGTTGTAACTATACTGAGAACTTAGAACTTATATCTCAAGGTGGGTGGCGCATTTACGTTGTAGATGTCTATAGGCACCAGTAACTACTTAACCCCAGGTGGACTGTGAGCTCGTCCACCCATCTAAGCAACAATAAAAAAAACCAAGATATTTGACAGATACCTGAATTTCGCTAACGACATTTTCAAGATTAGCTTGCATATATACAAGTTCAGAGCGACAGCATTCGGAGCGTCGCCGCGTCGGTCTACCGAGCAATATCAACCGCTCGGTGAAAGATCTTCCCTTCGTCATATTCTCACAAATATATTAAAGTACATATAAGAGCATGTTATAAGCCTATTTGTGTTGGAGGCCCACTGAGTTTCTTGCCGGATCTTCTCAGTGGGTCGCGTTTCCGATCCGGTGGTAGATTCTGCGAAGCACTGCTTTTGCTAGGGCAGATTTTGGTTTGACAACGACGATATGCTATATTTAAACCTATATAAGTATGTATGTCAGTCTCTTGTACCCATAACACAGGGACTCATAAATTGGGACCTGATGACCGTGCGTGATTTGTTTCCAGTTATTTATTTATTTACTAGAGGTCCCGCAGTAGTCGAAATTCGACTATAATTAATTGGAATTGTAAGTTTGTACACTATTATGATTGTATTTTATACTTCTATAATCACAAATTTCGCCAAG
This sequence comes from Bombyx mori, assembly GCF_030269925.1. Taxonomy (NCBI): domain Eukaryota; kingdom Metazoa; phylum Arthropoda; class Insecta; order Lepidoptera; family Bombycidae; genus Bombyx; species Bombyx mori. The sequence goes on along the minus strand of NC_085108.1, from coordinate 2,760,051 downwards.
GCTATTCTATAAAAAAATATTAATAAAGACAAACAATATTTAATCTATTCTCAATTTGACAACAGGCGTCAAGAACAAAAGTTTGACAATAAATAGTATGCATGCGTGCGTGCGTCAAATACATGGTATGTAGTGTGTGTAATGTTTTCTTTATTGATTTAAAGTATTTTTTACGCATCATTTAAAAAAAAAATTAGTATTGTGCACTCCTTCTCTATATTCTCTATAAGTGTGGAAAATTTCATACTCCTCCGTCCGCGCAACTTTCGTAAAAAGCGATACAAAGTTTTTGCTTCACGTATTAATATATAGATTCAAAGTGGCAGCCCTGTTCTTCTTCTCGAAGAGAGACCTTTACGGTTTCGCATTTCATTTCGTTTCGTTTAAAACCTGTAATTAATTAGCGTGGTCGTGCGAAAACGTCTCGAAATACATTCATTCGGCCGCCACCTCCCGAGCGCTCTAATGCTCCTATGATACGCGATTAGCACACCTATTCTGTTTGCGTGTCGGTTTGTTTTCGATGCGACGCTGTTTTCGTTACGTCATCAACAGAATAGAACCAGTGTATCTGGACGCTTTGGACATCTATATATTAATACGCGAAGCAAAAACTTTGTATCCCTTTTTACGAAAATTGCGCGGACGGAGGGGTATGAAATTTTCCACACTTATAGAGAATATAGAGAAGAAATGCACAATGCTAATATTTTCTTAAAATAATGCCTAAAAGATAATTAAATCAATAAAGAAAACATTACACACACTACGTACCATGTATTTAACGCACACACGCATGCATACTATTTATTGTCAAACTTTTGTTCTTGACGTCTGTTATCAAATTGAGAATAGATTAAATATTGTTTGTCTTTGTTAATATTTTTTATAGTGTAGTCTTGGCGAAATTTGTGATTATAGAAGTATAAAATACAATCATAATAGTGTACAAACTTACAATTCCGATTAATTATAGTCGAATTTCGACTACTGCGGGACCTCTTGTTTGTTCTAAATCCACTAATTTGTAATTCGCATTCACGCAAACGTCATTCGCGGTTCTCACTTAACGCGCTTACTACGTTTTGCGGCTTAAAAAGCTCCATGAGCGACTATAGCTTCCTATGCAATGCTATGCTATAAACTGGTATTACTGGTGGTAGGACCTCCTGTGAGTCCGCACGGGTAGGCACCACCGCCCCGCCTATTTCTGCCGTGAAGCAGTAATGCGTTTCGGTTAGAAGGGTGGGGCAGCCGCTGTAACTTACTTGAGACCTAAGAACTTATATCTCAATTTGGGTGGCGCGTTTACGTTGTAGATGTCTATGGGCTCCAGTAACTACTTAACACCAGGTGGGCTGTGAGCTCGTCCACCCATCTAAGTAATTAAAAAATATATATAGTTTGTTGTCCACGACTCAGAGTCGGAGGATACAGTAACCTCTGAAAACCAGATGTAGCCTAACATACAAAAATATATCATCCTCTAACAAAATCATTTCTTTGTCGCCAGGTATGGTTCCAAAATCGAAGAATGAAAGACAAAAGACAGCGTATCGCAGTGGCGTGGCCTTACGCGGCGGTCTACAGCGATCCTGCGTTCGCGGCCTCAATCCTCCAAGCGGCGGCGTCGTCCGTCGGCCTCCCCTACGGCTATCCCAATCCAGCACTAATCCCGCCGTTCCACAACCCGCAGCTTCTACCCGCGGGATATCCCTACCCCTATCCCCCCTACCCCCGGTATCCGTACATCCCGAACCAGTCGTCCCCCGTCAACGAGCCCACAATAAGGCCTACCTATCCCAATTTCAATTTGAATGTCGACAAATAAGTTTTTAGTTTAGTTTTCCATTCACATAATAATATGATGTAAATAATATTTTTTTGGTTTTATAAATAATTTATTGATGTGCTGGCCATGTTTTATGTGTAGTCTTAGAGTTGGACGTAAAATATTTTGAGTTCGATTTCAAAACTATTTCTTTCTTTGTCAGTATTAAAAAAAAGTCTAGCTAGGGTTGTACGTAGCTGAATTGTAAATTTTTAAAAGACACGATTCAATTTATTAATTATAAGAAATGTAAATGAAAAAGACATTATATTTAAGTGAACTAGCCCTATAAGATAAATTTAATACTCATTCCAAATAATGTTCGGTTTTTTTTTTAATTCTAGCTCATTAAGCTTCTTAAACTATACATTAAAAGCTTTTTATTCGCATTGTATATGTTCAGTAAATATGCCGCTAATACAGAAACAGTGACTGGTAACTTATATATATGGGATAAATAAAAACACACTTTAGGCACAGTTGTAATAAGGTCTATTTTCCTTTTTTATTAGTCCATTTGACGACGCGTTTACTAAGGATATTTCATTATACGAATCTTTAGTCGCGAATATAGGAATTTGGACGCTTTTTTTAATTAGCGTATACTGGAAATTCAAATGTATAAGCGCGAATAAGGAGCTTTTACTGTGTTTAAAAAGCAATGTCATATCTGACTTATTGTGTTGCATTGACATTGCTATGGATCGTTCTGCTTAAAATAAGGAACCTATTGATTTTTTTCTCTAACCGGGAGTGTGGCTAACACTGGCCTTAGCAAGACCAGTGCTTCGCAGAATCTACCACCGGATCGGAAACGCGACCCACTGAGAAGATCCGGCGAGAAACTCAGTGGGCTGTATCTATGAGTTAATTCGCTCGTCGAGCCCTTCGTCGCAAGCGACGGGTTCGACGAGGACGGTGACGGCTGCTTGTGGTACCTAAAAGCACAATTCGAACTACCATTGTATCAGCGGTGTGTGCAATAATGAGTTTTCGTTAAATGAAAATAGGGTTTAGAATACAAATGCGATCGAACATAAAACCGACCAAATAATTTCATTGTACAAACCCTGCCCTATATAAATTGCGGTAGATCTTCCAAATATCCTTCGATTGAATTGCATTATTATCTTGACCGCCCCACCGGTCTGCTGGTAAGTTTTTTACTGGTGGTAGTAACTCTTGTGAGTCCGCACGAGTAGGTACCACCACCCTGCCTATTTCTGCCGTGAAGCAGTAATGCGGTCTGAAGGGTAGGGCAGCCGTTGTAACTATACTGAGACCTTAGAACTTATATCTCAAGGTGGGTGGCGCATTTACGTTGTCTATCGGCTCCAGTAACCACTTAACGTCAGGTGGGCTGTGAGCTCGTCCACCCATCTAAGCAATAAATAAAAAGCGGTCAATGCCCAATTTAAATTCAATTAACTACAATATCGCCCGCAAGTTATATGGAAACGGTGAGCAGATAACAATGTCCTAAGTACATTGTGAATTAAGTATATACTTAGTTTATATAGATATTATGTCAAGGGGTGAATAGTTATGTGGTTTAAGTGACATTTTGATTAACACGCGACATTTATCTTTGTGATTTAATTTTGTAAAATATCCGTTTTATTTGGTACCAGCCGTACTCGACCATTTCGCTGGGCATTTAAAATTAACATTATTATTCGTTGTCATGATTATTAGGGCGTCCAACACTTGTTTCAATATTAGCCTATCCATTAAGAGCATGTATTTTCTACATGGATACCAAGTTTCAAGTAAATCGGATGCACGGTTCAGTAGTTATAACGGAACATCCGTAAAAACCACTGTAGATTTATATATTACTAGCTTTTGCCCGCGACTCCGTCCGCGTGGAATAGTTACTTTGGCATAACGCTAAATTTTACCCGCGACTTCATTTACAGTACTCAGGATTGGAACTTCATTACTGAACCGGTAGATGACGTTGAAGAAGCTAGATTTTGAGATTTTTTGACAAACAATTTTTTAATTTTTCGTAAAAAAAAATTTTTTTTTCTTAATAAAAAGTATCCTATGTTACTTCTGATACCTCCAAGAATATGTGTACAAAGTTTCATGATGATCGGTTGAGTAGTTTTCGCGTGAAAGCGTAACAAACAAACTTAGATTCACATTTATATATTAGTAGGGATTTTAATCTTTTAATTAATCTTTTAATCTCCTGTAAAGTTGCAAAAATGTCACTTAAGTCAAATACCATATCATCTGTCGATATTTAGATTATAAGAGGTGTTTCTATGTAAAGTTATTGTGTATAATAATTAGTGAATAAGTCCTAGTGTTCATAATGGTTTAATTACATCAATGTTTTCGTGTAAGTACCTACGTAATGTAATGATAAATTTTTAAAGGTGAATTGTATAAAGTAATTTTAGATGAACAGAGATATTATTATGACGAAATATAAGGAAGTTATATAAAAAAATACATGTTTATGGTTTTATTTGTATGTTTTTTTTTTCATTGCTAGATGGGTGGACGAGCTCACAGCCAACCTTGTGTTAAGTGGTTACTGGAGCCCATAGACATGTACAACGTAAATGCGCCACCCACTTTGAGATATAAGTTCTTAAGTCTCAAGTATAGTTACAACGGCTGCCCTACCCTTTAAACCGAAACGCATTATTGCTTCACGGCAGAAATAGGTAGGGTGGTGATACCTACCCGTGCGGGCTCACGAGACGTCCTATCACGAGTACCTATAGCCTTTTTCATATATATAGCAAGTTGGTAGCAATATTTGTACTTTTCTTATTGCTTAGATGGGCGGACAAGCTCACAGCCTACGTTGTGCTAAGTAGGTACCGAAGCCCATAGACGTCTACATAGAGATATGAGTTCTAATGTCTCAATTTTTACAGTACAGCGGCTGTCCCGCCGTAACGGTTGTAAACCGAAAAGCATTACTGCTTCACGGCAGAAATAGGCAGGGTGGTGGTACCTACCTGTGTGGACTCACAGTTACAATCACCAGTAAGATCTTCTCAGTGGGTTGCGATTCTGATCCGGTAGTAGATTCATTCGCGAAGCAGCTGCTCTTGAGTTGTTAGGTCTCCTTCGGAGGCGCTCGGGCAGCTGTTAGCATATCCAATCCCTCCCGGCTGAGCCTTTGCTCGCCCACCTATCCTGGTGAAACTTAAAGGCCCTCAGGGCCACCAGCAATCGTATGATCATTAAAAAAAAACATGACTTAGAACAGACTGATGTAGATAAAGAGGCTAACAACAAATGGTTAAAATTGGGATCGCTGTTTCCAGAGACAAAATGTTTTATAATTGGCATGTCATGAACACTTCTTCTTCCTAGTCGTACACTCTTGACAGAGTGGTCGTGGTCATGCATCAGTCGGATCCTGCGATACCGATGCTCTCGCGATGCGACGCCATGTGGCACGATGTTTCGCAGAGTGAGAGCAAACATTTACACGTCATTTCGGATCCTCCCGATCCACTAACGGTGCTTTTAGGTACTTCAAGCACCGGTCACCGTTCTCGTCGAACCCGTCCCTTGCGACGAAGGGCTCGACGAGTAAACTAACTCTCAGACACAGCCCACTGAGTTTCTCGCCGGATCTTCTCAGTGGGTCGCGTTTCCGATCCGGTGGTAGATTCTGCGAAGCACGACTCTTGCTAGGGTTCGTGTTAGCAACATCGTCAGGTTTGAGCCCCGTGAGCTCACCTACTAAAGTTAGGGTTACGCTGACATAGCCTCTCAAGGCTATCAGCTTAGGTAGGAAAAAAAAAAAAAAAAAGCAAACATTTATGTTGGAGTGAGTCACAGATTTTATGAGGTCGGTCCACCGTGTTGGAGATGGTCCGCGAGATCATGACGCATGCACACTAAAAACCGCAAAAAGTTCATAGTCAAGGAACGTAACACTCAAAATGGTAAATGTAGGAAATGTCGGCAAGTGTCAGAGAGACTATTCAACACATTACTGGTGCCTCTCAGTTTCTCACACGCACAGACATAATCAAATAGCAAACATATATGATACATTAAAAATCTATATATTAATACGTGAAGCAAAAACTTTGTTTCCCTTTTTATGAAAATAGGAGGAGCATGAAATTTCCCGCACTTATAGAGAATATAGAGACTTCTATATCGTTCCCTCACTACTGAGGATCGCGACCACATGCGATGTACTTCCAATGCACCCGATCATGGGTGGCATGGACTGCATGGTACAAACTACCACCGAGTGCTTCTCTTGCTAGATCCGACCATCTGGCTGGTGTTCTGCCCACGGCGCGCTTGCCTTCTATTCGACCCGTAATTATGAGCTTCTCTAATTCATGTCTGGAAGACCGCATGATGTGTCCGAAGAAGCTCATAACACGTTCCCGGCAGATAGAAGAGAGCCTTTTTCGGATGTCTAGCTGCCTTAGAATGGACTCGTTTGTTCGCATGGCAGTCCACGGTATTCGCAGCATCCTCCGCCACACCCACATTTCAAATATAGAGAAGGAATATATATATATAAGAATATAGAGAAGGAGTGCAGAATGTTAATCTTTGATTTAATTATGCATTAATAATACATTAAATCGATAAAAAATAATAATACACACACTACCATATATTATATATTACACAACACACATAATATTTCATATACTGTGTTTATTGTCAAGCTTTTGTTATTGTATAAAGTCTGTGGTCAAATTGAGAATAGATTAATATTGTTGATCTTTAATATTATTTGTCTATAGTTTAGTTTTGACAAAATCTGTGATTATAGAAGTATAATAATTGTCTTTGACAATAGAAACAATAATGTTCAAACTTATAATTTCAATTAATTATAGTCGAATTTCGACTACTGGGAGACCACTAGTTAGTATTAAAGAACAAACTTCCACAAAGTAAAGCTTTGCCGTATTTTTTTTGTTTATTGCCTTTTTAGGCAGACGAGCATACGGCCCATCTGATGGTGAGTGTATACCGTCACCCATGGACTTCAGCAATGCCAGGGACAGAACCAAGCCACTGCCTACCGTAAATACTTGAGCACCGCCACTGACACGTTGGGGCTAAGAGACTCCACACGTTGGTCTGAGCAGGAAGCAGAATGCTACAAATTGTATTATTATATAGTTTGTATTACTAGCCTCGACATCACAGTTCACGATGCTCTACACTCGGCAGATTGGAGCAAATGGCGTGGAATGATCCGGAATATTCTCGTGAGGCGGTGGTCACGACCCTCTGTATTGAGGAAACCGAAGTGAGATGAAGAAGGTGTTAGAGCAGCCTAAAAGCAACGAGAGTGGATTTAGATTTGTTAGACAGTTAGCGTGGTATGGACATGTGATGCATAGAGAGAAGATGCATGTGACTAGGAGATGTATGGAAATAGTAGTGCAAGGCAGAGGGGGAAGAGGTCGACCGAAGAAGACATGGATGGAGTGTGTGAATGACGATATGAGAGAGAGAGGAGTGAGTGTTGAGATGACGCCTGATAGAAGAGAATGGAAGAGAAAAATTAGCTGTGCCGACCCCACCTGGTGGGATGAGGTGGAGAAAAAGAAGAATAAGTAAGTAGATCCGGTCCCCCGGCAAGACAAGACATATTTGTGTTGTCCTGTAGCCTGGATCGGATGTGAAATTAGTGGCAGTCATGATAAAAGTTTTTTTTGCTTACCTTTTTATCTTTTTTATTGCTTAGATGGGTGGACGAGCTCAAAGCCCTCCTTTTTTTTTTTTTTTTGGTCAGGAGCAAATCGCCGGACTTCCGCCCTCCACTGGGGATAGAGGGCGGGGCATGTCAGAGTTGAACTGACTAAAACCTCCTGTCGCTCAACAACCAACGTCCAAACCTCGCATGAGACAGAACTCATGAAGAGGCAAAGGGGGGAAAGTGAAGCGTTTAGTGCGGAGCACATCTCTCCCATCACCCTCCCCTTCGGGACGCCGGACCGGTGGTCGTCGACGCCACGACCACCAGCCCTCTCGGTCGGCAGGCTATCCGAAGCCCGCCTAGATGGCGCCGGTTAGAGTGAGCTATCCTACGGAATACCCCGCTGGACCAGAACCAGCGAGGGTCGAGGATAGCCGGCCTTCCATCACCCGGATGCTCTTGCGTAAAACGCGTGCAGAGCAGCTTGCACGTCGTCTTCTTAGGCCCCCCTCGCCGGTCCCCAGACATATGAGGGGGTACCCGAAACACTTAGAGGGCCAGGGCTTGGGCGAGATCCGCCTCCCTGGCCCCCGCTCGACGGCGGCGGGATTGTGCGTCTCTCACGCGCCCCGCCGCCTCCTTCTGCGAGATGGTGCACTCGCAGAAGTCGAGCATCGCCTTCCACGACTCGTCGTCGCCGAGCATCGATGCCACAACACTCGGCAACGACAAGTCGTTTCCTACTTTTGCGACGAGGACACGGCGCCACCCCTCCCATGCGGGGCAGGCGACGAGCGTATGCTCTGCCGTGTCCAAGTCGCAATCACAATGGTGGCACTCTGCCGTCGGCTCGGCTCTGATCCGGTGCAGGAACTCACCGAAGCAACCATGCCCAGTGAGCACCTGCGTGAGCCGGAAAGTGAGGCGTCCTCTGTCACGATTCACCCAATCCACAAGGACCGGGTGAATCGCCTCGACGGTCCTACGACCAGCCGAAGGATCAGCCAGCCGTCTGGACCATGACTCCAGCACGGACCGCTGAGATTGGGCCCTCCGCGCTCTGACCACACTGTGGCTGGACCGCGCTACGCCCCGGGCGCGAAGGTCAGCCCGCCACTGATAGTCAGCGGCGAGCGCCTCCGCTTCCAGAACCCAAGGCGGCGTCCCAGCCAGTACACACGCCGCCTCTACTGGAGCCCCTAGGCATGTACAACGTAAATGCGCCACCCACCTTGAGATATAAGTTCTAAGGTCTCAAGTACCTATACCTAGTTACAACCACTTAACACCAGGGCGGCTGTGAGCTCGTCCACTGATGTAAGCAAAAAAAAGAACTACGTATAATAATTGCATTTATTTACTCCACAATACAAACACATCAAAATTCTAATTCTAAACAATATTACAATATACTATACTAACACTGTGGAGATAAAAAGGATAGCTGAAACTATCGCTGTTATTCTGCCGCTGCCTGTAATCTTAATCTATAAACTTAAATCTAATAATAGCTAAATTTAAAATTATGTGGCATAATCCACAGAATCCCTGCCTCCGCACTTTGCTGCTTAAGTACAAATTCCTTATAAAAGTATTTGAAAGGGTTTAATCCTTGTGAGAGTCTACTTATCAAAGACGGAGGCAAGTTATTCCAGATTTTGGGTGCGGCAGAGGAGAAACCACCCCTGTAGCTTTATCTATATATTAATACGTGAAGCATAAACTTTGTATCCCTTTTTACGAAAATTGCGCAGACGGAGGAGTATGAAATTTTCCACACTTAGGTATAGAGAACTAGCGACCCGCCCTCGCTTCGCTTCGGAAACATTAAAACACACATGAAACCAAAAAAAAAAAAAAAAAAGTAGCCTATGTTCATCAGGGACAATGTCGGCTTCTAATGGAAAAAGAATTTTTCAAATCGGTCCAGTAGTTTCGGAGCCTATTCGAAACAAACAAACAAACAAATCTTTCCTCTTTATAATATTAGTATAGATATAGAGAAGAAGTGCACAATGCTAATATTTTTTAAAGATAATGCATAAAAATACATTAAATAGGATAAGACGTCCGGTGCATTCGTGTTGAAGCGACGCAACGGTGTTCGAATCCCGCAGGCGGGTACCAATTTTTCTAATGAAATACGTACTCAACAAATGTTCACGATTGACTTCCACGGTGAAGGAATAACATCGTGCAATAAAAATCAAACCCGAAAAATTATAATTTGCGTAATTACTGGTGGTAGGACCTCTTGTGAGTCCGCACGGGTAGGTACCACAGGGTGTTGGTACCTATTTTTGCCGTGAAGCAGTAATGCGTTTCGGTTTGAAGGGTGGAGCAGCCGTTGTAACTAGATATACTTGAGACCTTAGAACTTGTATCTCAAGGTGGGTGGCGCGTCTACGTTGTAGATGTCTATGGGCTCCAGTAACCACTTAACACCAGGTGGGCTGAGAGCTTGTCCACCCATCTAAGCAATAAAAAAAAAACATATGCGGAATCATTTGGTATCACCAGTATTTTTCTCATATATACTATCAAAAGAGCGTAGTTTAGTTTTAGTACGTTTTTTTAAGTTCACCTATGCTTTGACTACTATTAACAAAATTAATACATAATTTTATCTTACTTTAAAAGACTGATAATGTAACTGGTAAAAAATTAAAAATAAATGTTGCAAAGATGATTAATATTAAAAATATCACATGTTAAAACTTTAAAACACTCTCCTGTAAAATTAGTAAGTTTTGAGATTATACAGTTTTAATGCGAGAAGACGAAAAGGAGTTTTACATCCATATTTAAGAATCGTTTGATTTTATATAACGTTTTCAAGGACCCAAAACATTTTTGCTTGACTAGAGGTCCCGCAGTAGTCGAAATTCGACTATAATTAATTGGAATTTTAAGTTTGTACACTATTATGATTGTATTTTATACTTCTATTCACAAATTTCGCCAAGGCTACACTATAAAAAAATATGAATACAGACAAACAATATTTAATCTATTCTCAATTTGACCACAGACGTCAAGAACAAAAGTTTGACAATAAATAGTATGCATGCGTGTGTGCGTCAAATACATGGTATGTAGTGTGTGTAATGTTTTCTTTATTGATTTAATGTATATTTTATGCATTATTTAAAAAAAAAATTAGCATTGTGCACTTCTTCTCTATATTCTCTATAAGTGTGGAAATTTTCATACTCCTCCGTCCTCGCAATTTTCGTAAAAAGGGATACAAAGTTTTTGCTTCACGTATTAATATATAGATATGATCGTCATATCTCAAGTTCTCGTCCATCATGAGGCCCAGGTTTCTTACACAATCTTCTCTAGGCGGCACTCCACGACTCATTTTTACCACAGGACCATACCGCAGGAAATCAAACAAAAATAAGCTACAACCAAACGGAGAAGCTTCCGAAAGTCAACAATGATTTAAAGCTTCCGAAGCTAAATGAAGCATCCGTTAAATTACCGGCAGCGCCACTAAACCCATCGCTCCTGGCCGCAGTAAATCAGACATTAAGCCGTGCGACTTTATTGGCGGGTCGCGAGCGCGTGGGACGCCTTAATTAAGGCCACCGAGCATTATCGGCCCGATCTGTTTAGTTCGCTATTACGCGCGAGCGACCCTCCTGTCAATGTTTCAAGCGAGCGTTATATATTCAAAATTGCACACCAAAAAATGTCTAGTTGTGAAAGGTTACATTGAAATAATAAATACGTACTATCTGGCTATGGAATGAGCCCTTGTAGGCAGACGAGCATACGGCCCACCTGATGGTGAGTGGTTACCGTCGCCCATGGACTTCAGCAATGCCAGGGGCAGAGCCAAGCCGCTGCCTACCGTTTAATACTCTTTTTTTATTAGAATGCTCTTTTTTTTTTTTCATTTATTTCAGATTTTGCATCCATATTACATTTATTAACAATAACATTTAATACAGAAAAAAAAAAAAAAATAACGAATCTTTTTATATTTATATTATATAATTCGTGATTAGTATTTTTTTTTATTGCCTAGATGTGTGGACGAGCTCACAGCCCACCTGGTGTTAAGTGGTTACTGGAGCCCATAGACATCTTCAGCGTAAATGCGCCACCCACCTTGAGATATAAGTTCTAAGATCTCAGTATAGCTACAACGGCTGCCCTACCCTTCAGATCGAAACGGCCAAAGTGCCTAGTATTTATCATGTTTAAAGATAAGTCTTTATTTTCGTGAATGTTTACAGGACTACGTGTTTAATCTGCTTATTTTATGACGAAAAAACACTGTTTATGTTACGTTAATAACAAAATTTATGGCGACGAAAACAATACATTCTCCCGAGAACAATATATTTATCGGTAGATACGTAACTACATTTTAATCTTAATTACTAATCAAACAAACACGACGTCTGTGGAAAAAATCACGAACAGATAAATATAATTGGTACACGAACGTATCGGGAAACGAATAAAAAATGTTTTATGAGTATTTTCGTACCTAATATCTATCTAGTCGAGTACGAGATATCGCCTAGTACAAGTATCGGAGTAACATCTGTTGGAATGTCAAAATCTTTTTTGCGCGCGTTTCGTGAAATTTTTCTTGGCTTTTCATTCAAGGTAGAATATTATAAATAATATATGTAGTTTATAAGCGAATTACTGGTGGTAGGCAAATAATTACCGGTGGTAGGACGTCTTGTGAGTCCGCATGGGTAGGTACCACCGCCCCGCCTATTTCTGCCGTGAAGCAGTAATCCGTTTCGGTTTGAAGGGCGGGGCAGCCGTAATATATTTGAAAACAACATGAAAACAAGAGCTAACTACACACACTACTAACTTTACAGATTACTAAATAAGAAATAATGCACATATTTATATAGTAAAAAATTATAAACAAAAATTATAAATCTATAAAAAAATTAAAAAAGTCGAGCGCGGCAATGCAAAAAATATAAATACATAGAACAGACTGCGCAATGTAATCAGAATGACATTCTCTCATCAATTATAAGCAAAGGAACTTGGATACTAGTTTGTTTTTGAGACCAGGACACGTGTCGTTAAAAATGTCAATGCCGTCAATTAATGCACATATTTGGTTAAATTCACTGCAAATCTTTGATAAAGGGGAATATCTAAGGAGGTTTGTTCTACTTGCGGGAATATGGAAAATTTCAGTAATAGGATGCCGTGGGCAGTGGTATGGAACGCTAAAGTTGATTTTCTGAAGTAAGTGGCTACAATCTATGCTTCCGGAAATTAGTTTTTTTAGGAACATGATATTAATTATTCTACGACGGTTGCCGAGCGATATCATTTTAAAATGTTTAAGACGTAGATCATATGTGGTACGGTAAGATACGCTAGAAGAATGGAATGCCAAGTGCCTAGTGAATGCACGCTGTACGCTCTCAATACGCTGCGAGTAAGTAGCGTAATGGGGACCCCAAACTACTGATGCGAACTCAAGTTGACTGCGAACCAGCGAGTTATATAATATTATTTTAGTGTTTGAGGACATAAATCCCTTAGTATTTCTTTTTAGGAATCCCAGCATTCTGGCAGCTTTAATAACAATTGTATCAATATGTGCTTTGAATGTTAATTTGTTATCCATCATCACGCCCAAATCTCGAATTTCATTGACTTGCTGCAGAATGTCACCATTCAGTACATAACAGGATGTCATAGGGATTAGTTTTTTAGAGAATTTTATGTAATAGGACTTTTTTGTATTTAATGTCATTCCATTTAAATTACACCATACATTTATTCTATCTAGATCACATTGTATAAGTTCTAAGTCTGTTGGTAAAGTAACTGTTCTGTATATTTTTAAATCGTCAGCAAAAAGACAAAATTGACTGTCGCGTATTTCTGAAGTTATATCATTAATAAAAGCCGAAAACAATACAGGACCGAGATGGGAGCCTTGTGGTACGCCTGAAATGGCTATGTAGTCCTGTGATTTATGACCATTCACCACTACAAACTGGAGTCTTTTTGCAAGATACGAACGAAACCATTCCAACAACGACCCACCAATCCCAAAGCCTCGTAATTTATTTATTAAACGAGAATGACAGACCTTATCGAAGGCACTGGAAAAGTCCATATAAATTGTATCTACTTCCAGACCTCTATCAATTTCTCGGCAGAGGTAAGACGTAAATGAGACTAAATTAGTTTCAACAGAGTGGCCTTTTCTAAACCCGTGTTGATGTTCAGAAATAAAGGTATTTAGATGCTGTGTAATAAAAGGACAGACAAGTGACTCGAAGAGCTTTGGAATGCATGAAAGTATGGAAATTGGTCTGTAGTTACTAACATTGCTTGTGGCGCCTTTCTTAAATACTGGGACTACTTTAGAGCTCTTCCAAATGTCTGGAAATACACCATCATTCAAGGATCTGTTGAAGATAATTGACAAAGGTAAAGTCAAAGCAGAGCCGCAACGTCTAACAAAAACCGGGGGAATATCATCTGGTCCAGCACCTTTATACATGTCTAACTTTTTAATTGCGCGTTGAATGTCACGTTCTGATATGTTAATACGACTTAAAGGAGTTGTATTAAAAGAAAAGTCTACATAATCAGCTAGGGAATCTCTGTTAAATACTGACGAAAAGCAACTTGCGAACATCTGTGTGATTTGCGGTCCGGTAGATGCGATCTGATTTCCCTGATACATGATTGCTGGTACAGTGGTCTCACCATTTCGTCTATCTTTGATGAAGCGCCAAAAGCTTTTAGGATTCCTACAAATATTAACTTCAATTCTCTTCTTATATACATGAAGACATTTCTCGCTCAATTTGTGAACACGCTCTCGAAGGAGCTCAAATTCTAATTGGTCGCGCGGATTTTTATATTTCTTAAATCGATACCTCAATTTATTTTTCTCGGAAATAGTCTTTATTAGAGAGTTGGTAAACCATGGGGGAAATTTAGTAGACACAGGCTTCGTTCGTGGAGTAAATAAATCAATAGCCGTATAAATGAAATCATAAAATATGTCAGTCATTTCATTTACATTTTGACACCCCTCTAACTTTTCACTCCAATTAACATTTATTAAGTAGGATACGATTTGACTATAATCTGCTCGAAATTAGTTGTATCGGGGACTCAATATAGGTTTGAGGAAATGGGGACTATGTTGTGGTAAGGAAACTAACAGAGGAGGATGCTTTTGGTCGATTTTGCTCAATACATTATTGGATTCAGTAACTTTCAATCCGGTGAAATCAGTAAGAACAAGATCCAATATTTTACCATCCACATTATTCACGTTATTAAATTGTGATAAATTATTAACTGACATGAAATCAATAAGAGAAAGTCCCAATTCAGATCCATAATTCATTGCACTACATGGAGAGCTTTCCGACTTTTGAGACCAACCAATATGACTCAAATTAAAATCACCCAAAATTATCACTTGATCAGATTGCTCGATAACATTTGTAGAGTTTTCCAGAAAACTAGACAAGTGCTCCAAGGAAACTGGAGGGGGAAGGTAAACAGCGCAAATAGAAACTTTCTTGATCAAGTTGTTAGTTTTGATATCGATTGACACCCATAGATCTTCAGCAGTACTTTCCCAACCTAAGTGCCTATAAGATGGGATATGTTTAGATATTGCGATCATAACACCCCCTCCATCTGCCTTGGAACTCGTCGAATACGATCGATCCTTCCTATATACAACATAACGTTTGTCCATAAATTCACTACTTAAAACATTACAATTTAACCAAGTTTCGGTGAATACTATTAGATCAAATTTATTAACAGCTATATTCCTAAGTACATCTTCTGTCTTAGTTCTCAAGCCGCGCACGTTTTGATAATATATATTTACAGACATCTTTAAAAAAAAATCTATTATAAATCATTTGATCAAATTTATTTTATCTCACTAGGCAATTAATTTTAAGCTTTCTTCGTCTTTAATATATATAACGTGACTCTGCTCATTTTTTTTTTTTTTTTTCCTACTTTCCTTTTTTTCCTCTATACTAAGACCTTAGAACTTATGTCTCAAGGTGGGTGGCGCATTTACGTTGTAGATGTCTATTGGCTCCAGTAACCACTTAACACCAGGTGGGCTGTGAGCTCGTTCATCCATCAAAGCAAAAAAATATTGAACTAATCATGAATATTACCTTTGTATCCTTTCAATACCGGTCAAGGTATTACAGTCAAGTTATAATATTATTGTATCATCATCGTTCCTTGACGCGTGCGCGAATTGTCAAGTCGATCGGATGTCTATAAATCCGTCAAAATTACGTCCCAAGATGGTCGCGATTCCGATCCGGTAGTAGATTCATTCGCGAAGAAGCTGCTCTTGAGTCTCCTTTGGAGGCGCTCGGGTAGCTATTAGCAAATCCCACCCCTCTTAGCTGAGCCCTTGCTCGCGCACCTGCTCTGGTAAAACTGGAAAGGCCTCCGGGCCACCAGTAAACTCTCAAACATAAAAAAAAACGTTCAAAGATTCCGTTACATAGAAAAGAAATTACGTATGAAGCTTACTGAATTATTCTAACAATAAGTGAGGTTATGCACACAAATTGGGTTTTCACAAGTATATTAATAATTGTGGGCTCATATATTAAGAACATGTACATAGCGTGCTTTAACGGTAGGCTGCGGCTTAGCTCTGCTTCTGGCTTTGCTGATGTCCACGGGCGACTGTAGCCACTCGCCATCAGCTGGGCCAAATGTTCGTCAGCTTAAAATATGGTAGGACCGGTGGTAAGACGTCTTGTGACTTCGCACAGGTACGTAGCACCACCATGCCTATTTCTGCCGTGAAGCAGTAATGCGTTTCGGTTTGAAGGGCGGGGCAGCCGTTGTACTGTAAAAATTGAGACATTAGAAGTCATATCTCTATGTAGATGTCTATGGGCTCCGGTAACTACTTAACACCACATGGGCCGTGAGCTTGTCCACCCATCTAAGCAATAAGAAAAGTACAAATATTGCTACCAGCCTGCGGGATTCGAACATCGGTTCAATCGCATCGCTGGATACGAGATATCATTACACCAGCCTGTCTTATCTTTTAGGCCACGATTTTATTACATACTAGCTGAACCGGCAGACTTCGTAGCGCCTCAATCGATAAATAGAAGACCTAAGCTTTTGTATAAAATAAACTTAAAACAAACAAAACGAATCCGTCCGACGGGGGACACATCAAAGGAAAAATTAATTCCGAGCATTTTCATTCATTTATCTACCTTTTAAACCTTCTCTGGACTTCCACAAATAATTCAAGACCAAAATTAGCCAAATCGGTCCAGCCGTTCTCGAGTTTTAGCGGGACTAACGAACAGCAATTCATTTTTATATATTATATAGATAGATTACGTGAAAATTAATAAACAGTTATGTTTGCGAGCGTACCCGCGTTCCGGAGATAGTTGGCAATAAAAATAATGAAAAAGCATCAAGCGAAGAGCCATGAATAAGTAAATATGTTTCCTAATAATATGATCTAAGATTTATTTCGTTGTGTCGGGACTGAATTAGTTTCGGTACAGTCGAGCTCGCAAGGGCAACGTTAATAACATGATTTATTCGATATGCTCCCGAAAACGAAGGAAGGTGACGGTACTGGCGCGCACTGAAGGGTGATGCAGTTTTATGCAACAATAAAATAATGCAGTCCTATTTTAAACAAACAATATTTTTTTCAGTAATACTTAAAAATAGTTTTAAGTTAGTCGTAGATGTAAGTCAAACTATTTTCGTGAGGAGTAGCCATCATACAACACAATACATTTGACAGATGCCTGAATCTCGCTTACGACATTTTCATGATAAGCTTGCTTATACACAAGTTCCGAACAACAACATTCGGATCGTCGGTCTACCGAGCAATATCACCAGTTCAGTGGAAGATCTTCCTTTTGTCGATATATTTATAATTTTTACGATTTAAGCGGCTTGGCTCTGCCCTTGGCATTACTGAAGTTCATGGGCGACGGCACAATGCTCGTCTGCTTACACGGGTAATTTTTTTAAATTAATTGTAATTATAATAAGAATAACACTATGGCGCGGTGGACCAATGACGTAGAAGTCACTGTAGGAGCAGCTGGGTGGATGTGGATGAGAAAGGAGGCAATTGAACATTAAGGCGTAAAAAGGGATGGTTCATGTCAAGCAGCGGGCACCAAAGGGTGATGATTTACAGTTATCGTGATCACGGACGACTGTCTTTTTTTGTATTGAAGTGAAACTTCTTTTAGCGCGTTGAGAGTAAAATTTAACTCGCGACAGATTCGTTACGGCTAGAGAAAAAAGATACTATTTAGGAAGAGTAAGAGTGAGTAAATAGACAGAGCGTCTTACGAACCTCTCGACCGTGGGGAGAGAGAAAGGACAAAGGGATCTAGGTCGTTTCTCTTATACACAGCATTATTACAAGAGAAATTCGATTTAAATATGAAAAATCTACCCAATACTATACACCGCAAAAGAAGTTTCACTTCTTTCACGTGCACTAAGTTCCACGCGTACCATTTTTTGCATAGAAGCGTGAACTTGCCCGCTGGTGTTAAGTGGCTACCAGAGTCCATAGACAGCACCGCGTGACTATTGACCTTCAGATATCGGCGCTTCGTGCAGCAATAGGCAGAATTGTTTTAAAGTTTTTTAGGGATATATGTACAGCGTTAAATATAGTTATTTAAAAAAAAAAAAAAAACTTATCAAAGCATTCTGTCAGCGACAGTACACAGAATAGTATAACGATAGACATGATAAGGGAATGAACGGGACGAATTGCGTAACGTGAAGCGACTTGGATACCGAAATTATATATGGATATTGTTCTAATTTTTTTTTCATGCGCACACGGATCCGCTACTGGTCCTTTTAGCATGGTCGAATCGTCGGATCAATGGCCCACGTGTTGGGGCAGCGGGTTGGTATGCTATAGGTGTTTAAGTCGCTCTCTGGTCTTGTATTGAATGGTATCGAAGCTTCAAATCGTATTGCGAAATGGTCCTATTAGAATTTATTTAGGGGATGACCGCCTCATGGTAGATTATGGCTGTATGGTTACATTTCTAGTGGCGAGTACCCGAGACCACATAACAGATTATTGGTACAGTAAAAGCTGGTAGAGCTTAAGTTAACACTGGAGTTGCGTGATATCTCGGCCATCAGAGTCTCTCTCGAAGACCTAACCCATGAATCAGCTCGCTGAGTTTCTCGCCGGTTCTTCTCAGCGGGTCGCGATTCCGATCCGGTAGTAGATTCATTCGCGAAGCAGCTGCTCTTGAGTTGTTAGGTCTCCTTTGGATGCGCTTAGGCAGCTGTTAGCAAATCCCACCCCTCCTGGCTGAGCCCTAGCTCGCCCACCTGTCCTGGTGAAACTGGAAAGGTCTCCGGGCTACCAGTAATCCTTCAATCATAAAAAAAGTCTCTCTCGAAGCGTGGTACAAGAGAGGCGATCAAAACATGTGTCTGAAGTGGAGAACTGTCTGGAGCGGATCTCCAGGAGGGGTAAACCAGTTCGGTTCAACCCATTGAAGACACAGGTTTGCGTGTTCACTGCGAAGCAGGACCCTTTTGGGTTTTTGCGCTATGAACCGGGTCGGAAGAAACCCTTAATAAATAAATAAATTAAGCTAAATTGTTATTTCATCCCTTTCTAGTTAAGGTAGCAGAGAAAGATAGAGAAATTAAGGCAATTTTAATAGGACAATCTTAATTAGTTCCTATTATATTCCTATTATTGTTCCGATGTTTCCGCTTCACAATGTTGCCAATAATAAAAAGAATGTTACCATCACAATGATGGCGACTGAACGTTGGTCTAATGAAAAATAAAGTTCATGAATATAAAGAGAGTGTTCGCCCCCGTTCATTCGCTCCTGATGTAGATACGACGTGAAAAATGACTGCGATTCCGCCATCTTGTTGTGGAGTCGAAGATTAATAATCAATGGAAGCGACAATCATAGTGTGTTTAGTTGTTTAGTTGCGTTTAGTGGTTAGATAATACTGAAAATAGAAATACACAGTTTTTTTAAAATTTGAGTTCTAATTTCGCATAGAGCGTTTGACGAGCAATGTACGGAGAGAGTTATATTTCTTGTTAGGACTTGTGTTAGTAATTCTCTCAGTTTGAGCCCGTGAGCTCACTTACCCGTCCGCGCGTATCTGGAATAGCCCTTTAGGCTATCAGCAAAGAGGTATGCAAAAAATTATTTCGTCCGTTCGATATTAATATAGCTCTTGCTTTTTTTTCCTCCCTTGGTCGTGAAAGACCATTTCAGCGTAACCGTAACGAGTAGGTGAGCTCACAGGGTTCATACCTGACGATGTTGCCAACACGAGCCCTAGCAAGAGCAGTGCTTCGCTGAATCTACGACCTGATCGAAATCGCGGGTATCGCGGTAATCAGTGGGTACTGCGAAGGTCCGGCTATAAAACTAAGCGGGCTTTATGTTTTTTTTTAATTACTTAGATGGGTGGACGAGCTCATAGCCCACCTGGTGTTAAGTGGTTACTGGAGCCCATAGACATCTACAACGTTAATGTGCCACCCACCTTGAGATATAAGTTCTAAGGTCTCAAGTATAGTTACAACAGCTGCCCCGTACTTCAAACCGAAACGCATTACTGCTTCACGGCAGAAATAGGCAGGGTCACAAGCGGACTCACAAGAGACCCGAGCGGACTCACAAGAGGTCCCACCACCAGTAATTACGCAAATTATAATTTTGCGAGTTTGGAAAATTGGTACTCGCCTGGGGTTGGAACACTGGTGCATCGTTCAACACGAATGCACCGGAAGTCTCATCCTTTAGGTCACGACGACTTCAAGTTATGTCATACAGAAACAATGCGTAAATGCTTAGTCTGCAATATTAAAGTGTTTTGAGAGGCTTGTATAATAGATCCTTTATCTAATAAATAAGAAAGTACCTTTAAGTGAATACTAAGTGATGACGAATTGCATTGCTACAATGTCGTCGAACCTAAAAAGGGCTTCCCGCAGAGCGCGGTACAGTAGCCGGCGTGTATTCATTCCGCTGACAATAACATTGTCCATGCGAAATCGTGTTTACGATTCTACACAATACGAGGATTCTTGTCAATGAATGCGTTTCAGGGAACAAACAATAAGTGGGCATTTTCCTGGTGAAAAAAAGAACAGTGAATTAGAGACATCGATTTGGTGGTCGGTTTTTTTAATGGGGTACGGTAGGCTTGGGCTCTGCAACCCCTCACCATCAGGTGGGCCGTATACGCGTCTGCCTACAAGGGCAATAAAAAAATATCTAAATAGACAGTCATGCTTACGGGTCAAAATATGTTTGTTTTATTGCTTAGATGGGCGGACAAGCTCACAGCCTATGCATTGAGTGGTTACTGGAGCCCATAGACATCTACAGCGTAAATGCCGCCATCTACCTTGAGACATGAGTTCTAAGGTTTCACTTTTAACAGTACAACGGCTGCCCCACCCTTCAAGCCGAAACGCATTACTGCTTCACGGCAGAAATAGGCCGGTTGGTGGTACCTACCTGTGCGGACTCATAAGACGTCCTACCACCGGTAAATTGTACTAGTGGCAATTATAGTTTGAGGACTATGAATTTCAATTGTGTTACCGCATGATTGCTTTTGATATCGTAAATTGATGGTACTTATTGACGTCGCTTCCATGAGTCGCTTACAAGATTCTTAAAAACTAGTCCCAAGATTTAATTATGCAGTACAATCTTCTAAAATTAATGAATAAATCAATATTAAGTCATAAAAAAATTTTTAATTGTTTTAGACGCTTCCATCGAGACACGCATCAATGTACAAAGAAAACTCATATAATTGCTCTAATATTGCAATTTCATTTCGCGACTTAACCTTGTTCGTAACAACCACGCGTAGTCTAAACCAAAACGGCAATGTGCGTTGAAAAAGTCTTAGCACTTTCGACGTTTTTCTTCTGACACCGATGTCGGTTAAGACTTTTCGTGACCGGAATCAATAAACAACCCAACTTAGGTTACGCGTTTTAACCAATCACGTGTCGCGTTGTTTTTTCGTTACAGCCAATAGCGTTGCAGAAATGAGCGCCGTATTACGCTCGGGCTGCTGTACGTTGCAGGAAAACCGAGGAACCGTAACGCGCAAGCGATTTTGAGCCTTACGACCGCGTATAATCAGCCATCATGTTGCCCAAGGGTGATTCGACATTTTCAGTACCGGAAAAGCGACCATCGCTCGTCTCTTACAGTGCGTTAGAAAGGGACGCAGCATCGACCGGTGCTGGTGTTAAAGTGGGACAGAAATGTAGGGCGGTTACGACGTTTTCGAACCGTTGTTCGGTGAAGTAATTTTCCCGCGCACATTCAGCTTAAAACGTGTTTTTAACTATAGCACGTAATCTGCTTGTCTTATCTTTTTGTAATATTTTGATAGATGATAAATACGATGCTATAATAAACTGATCATTATAATGTAAGATGGCCTAGCCAATACTAAAGACATAGCAGGGAAGGTTCAACAAACCAGCGATGCAACATTGGCTGTAATTTTCTTTACAACAAACGAGTTAAAGTATACTAAGATCTGAGATTGTAACTATACTGTGACCTTAGAGCTCATATCTCTAGGTGGGTGTTGGCATTTACGTTATCTACGGGCTCCGGTAACCACTTAACACCAGGTGGGCTGTGAGCTGAAAAAAGTGGTTAATGCTGCTACTTACTTTGACACACTAGACTAGAAGTGTATTGAACAACTGCTATCTCATCCTGTGAACTGCAGCGTGAATACTTCGCGGCAGAAATAGGTAGGAAGAGTACCAAAAGGGCATAAATATCTGGGGGTTTACAAAACGACTTCCTACCGGGTCAAAGCCGGTTCGCAATCGCAGTGCGTTCATATAATACTCAAAAAACACTGCTGGCCATTATTTACTTATATACTTTTTTCCTACCTATGCTGATAGCCTCTCAAGGCTATTTATTCAGGTATGTAATTACCGGCGGCCACGACAAGAGGATTTTCGGGTCGTGCTGCCTTCTCAAAGTGGGGCTATGATGCCGGCTGTAGATACTTACTGACTGAGTCAAGCTACAGGTCATCATGGAGATCCACGTTCCTTAGGAACTATGGTGCTCCGACGGCTATCCTGCAAAAACGGGTTTGAATGACTTGAAGGGGTTTCAAGTTGGTGCGGAAGTGTTTAGTTGAATTTTAAATTGAAGACACGAGTGGATGAAGGGGATATGATACAATTTAAGTTAATTTTGAGAAAACGGGCTACAAACTTTTTTTTAATTTTTTTTATTGCCTTTGTAGGCATACGAGCATAGGGCCCACCTGATGGTGAGTGGTTACCGTCGCCCATGGACTTCAGCAATGCCAGGGGCAGAGCCAAGCCGCTGCCTACCGCTTAAACTTGTACTTTTTCTTCGTACACAGCTCCTTCATCACATGCAATATCTAAAAATAGCCTTTAAGTCCGGAGTTTTAAGGTCTAATATGGCTTAAAGGCACTTAACCCCTTCATCCCCTCATGTCTTCCATTCTGAAACGCGAATGTGTTTTTCGGGATTGGTGGCGTTGTGAGGTTCTTTTTGCGAGTACTTATGATTTTATAGGCTCTTTAAAAAGTTGACGATTTTGCCGCCTATTCGTAACGTAGTCAGGACGGGATATAATCGTTTTTTTTTTGTCATTAACATCTTTATTATCATCATCAGCCCATAGCTGCTGCACTGAACTGCACTGCTGGAAATAGGTCTCTCCTACTGCAAGCCACTGAGCACGATCCTTGACTTCTCTCATCCAGAACTTGCCAGCCACCCAGCATAGATCCTCACCGATAACATATCGAGGAGTGAAAGGCAATTTGGTTTAAGCGACATTTACGCGCTTAATACGCGACATTTATCTTTGTAGTTAAAAGTCCGTTTTATTTGGTATTAGCATCAACAAAACGATGTTTTTAATGCAACTTCAATTAAATTTACCCCAAATTACCAAATAGTTGAAGAAGTTTTTTTGTTAGGTATAGTATTTTTTTTAAATTTTAATCTTACCCATGAAGTCGTCGTGGCCTAACGGATAAGACGTCCGGTGCATTCGTGGTGAGCGATGCACCGGTGTTCGAATCCCGCTGGCGGGTACCAATTTTTCTAATGAAATACGTACTCAACAAATGTTCACGATTGATTTCCACGGAGAAGGAATAACATCGTGTAATAAAAATGAAACCCGCAAAATTATAATTTGCGTAATTACTGGTGGTAGGACCTCTTGTGAGTCCGCTCGGGTGGGTACCACCACCCTGCCGATTTCTGCCGTGAATCAGTAATGCGTTTCGGTTTGAAGGGTGGAGCAGCCGTTGTAACTATACGTGAGACCTTAGAACTTATATCTCAAGGTGGGTGGCCCATTTACGTTGTGGATGTCTATGGGCTCCAGTAACTACTTAACACCAAGTGGGCTGTGAGCTCGTCCACTCATCTAAGCAATAAAAGAAAAAACCCTCCTGTAAAGTTGTAAAAATGTCGCGTAAAACGAAAAATCTTTCACCATTCGACATCAAACTTAAATTGTGCAAAATAAATTGAAACGTAATCATTAACGTTCTACGTCTAAAGTTTTAAGCATTAATAGGAGGCATAATAAAACAATATCGCAGCGTTCCCAGCTCAGGGGCCTCCCGGCTCAATTATGGCCGTTCATTCGCGCGGCGAACGTAAAACGTAGATTACGCGAACGAAAATCTGCGGTGGTTCCGTTTTCAAACGAGTGCGAGCGAGAGAGCGATACAACTTAATTTAGTGCCTCGCATTTATATCGTCCTGGTACTTTTGGTTAATCGTTTTTTTTAACGCCTGGACTTTATTATTCGTGGTTCGTCTGGTAGGAGCGGGTGGACATCACCCTCGAGCTATGAGGTTTGTAGTCTCAATAGCGGTCCTCGTGCCCCCGATTTTTTTTTTCTTTTTTTTTCCTACCTATGCTGATAGCCTTGAGAGGCTATTTCAGTTTCGCCCTAACATGTAGGTGAGCTCACGGGGCTCAAACCGGAGTGTTGCTAACACTGGCCTTTGCAAGAGCCGTGTTTCGCAGAATCTAATGCTCTTGCTACGGCTGGTGTTTTTTTTTTGTTATTGGTTAGATGGGTGGACGAGCTCACAGCCCACCTGGTGTTAAGTGGTTACTGGAGCTCATAGACATTTACAACGCAAATGCGCCACCCACCTTGAGATATAAGTTCTAAGGTCTCAGTATAGTTACAACGGCTGCCCCACCCTTCAAGCCGAAACGCATTACTGCTTCACGGCAGAAATAGGCGGGGTGGTGGTACCTACCCGTGCGGACTCACATGAGGTCCTACCACCAGTGGAAAAAAGTGTGGTGGTGTTAGCAAAAAGAGTGGTGTTAGTAAATTCTCTCAGATTTTCACCCAGGAATTTACAGGACAATTGATTCGAATTTCCATTAACTAAGTTAATAAACCGACAGACATTTACCGAGGTACCGCTAATTGTTCATTATTTTACTGCCAAAGTAATAAATATCGAAGGCGACACCAATAAAGTAATTTTTCGAATGATTTTACAACCTGACCGGTGTCGTGGAAGGTACTAAACACAAAACACAATATGTTTACGGCTTTATGAATACCGACTTTTGAGTTTAACTTTCTAAGCGATTCCCGAAAGGACGAGATGTGGTAATGGATTTTAAGGTCTCCTTTATAAAGTCGAATCAGGACAGTAATAGGTTTAAATAATCACCGCTTTTTAAATTATATTTGGTTTTCTTTTTAATAAACACTAGAGGTCCCGCAGTAGTCGAAATTCGACTATAATTAATTGGAATTGTAAGTTTGTACACTATTTTGATTGTATTTTATACTTCTATAATCACAAATTTCACCTACACTATAAAAATATTAACAAAGACAAACAATATTTAATCTATTCTCAATTTGACAACAGACGTCAAGAACAAAAGTTTGACAATAAATAGAATGCATGCGTGTGTGCGTCAAATACATGGTATGTAGTGTGTGTAATGTTTTCTTTATTGATTTAATGTATCTTTTATGCATTATTTAAAAAAAATATTAGCATTGTGCACTTCTTCTCTATATTCTCTATAAGTGTGTAAAATTTCATACTCCTCCGTCCGCGCAATTTTCGTAAAAAGGTATACAAAGTTTTTGCTTCACGTATTAATATATAGATAAACAATGTTCTTTCAATTTGTTATTCCAATTTCTAGAACATTCTAGAGTTGAGGTCGCCCTGTCTACGGAACAACACACTTTTATTTGTAGTTTATTTTGTAATGGAATCTTTGATAGTCATTTTGAGAATTTCCACACGCGTCAAGGACTGATGACCATACATTAATTTTAAAACTTGGCTCCTAATACCTTGACCGGTATCAGTAAGATAAAAAAAAAATGAAACTATTAGTTAGTTCGGTTTGTTAGGCGTCTCTTTTTTATTCTCAAACTAAATACATGAATATTTATTGGACGAGATTGGTTAATGTCTTATTTCTGACGTATAATATCTAAATATCAATATTACATTTGTGTAACGATTATCCTTCCCTTTGGAACTGGAAGCTACGACTGCGTCAAAGTTAGAAGTATGAAAATAGGTAGCAGCTTGACTCTGCCCCTGGTATTGCTGAAGTCCATGGGCGACGGTAACCACTCACCATTAGGTGTACCGTATGCTCGTCTGCCTACAAGGGCAATACGAAAAAAATGACCCGTCTTGTCAACCCTAGTAACTAGGATTGTTGACTTTTTTAAGCAAATCATTGAAAGATTTTCTCGTAAAGTCTAAACATTTTTTTTGTATATGCAACCCACCTCGTATTAAGGGGTTACCAGAGCCCATAGACATCCACAACGTAAATTCCTCCACTCTTCTTGAGACATGAGTTCTAAATCTCAGAGTCCTTAATCTTATATTCAGTACAACGGATTAGTTGTCTGCCCACTGAGTTTCTCGCCGGATCTTTTCAGTGGGTCGCGTTTCCGATCCGGTGGTAGATTCTGCGAATTACTGCTTTTGCTAGGGTTAGTGTTAGCAACGTCGTCAGGTTTGAGCCCCACGAGCTCACCTACTAATTCGACGAATATAAAATAACCCTGCGGGGTTATTAGAATAGGTAGGAACAAAGAGTGATTCATGGTATAAATAGGCAAGGCGGTGGTACCTACAACACATCTGGGTATACCGCGAATTTTTACATGAAGTTTCATAAGATAATACGCCCCCGACTTAGAATTTGAATATTTTTAAATTTTGAAGTCGTCGTGACCTAAAGGATAAGACGACCGGTGCATTCGTATTGAAGCGATGCACCGGAGTTCGAATCCCACAAGCGGGTACCAATTTTTGTAATGAAATACGTACTCAACAAATGTTCACGATTGACTTCCACGGTGAAGGAATAACATCGTGTAATAAAAGTCAAACCCGCAAAATTATAATTTGCGTAATTACTGGTGGTAGGACCTGTTGTGAGTCCGCGCGGGTGGGTACCACCACCCTGCTTATTTCTGCCGTGAAGCAGTAATGCGTTTCGGTTCGAAGGGTAGGGCAGCCGTTGTAACTATACTTGAGACCTTAGAACTTATATCTCAAGGTGGGTGGCGCATTTACGTTCTAGATGTCTATGGGCTCCAGTAACCACTTAACACCAGGTGGGCTGTGAGCTCGTCCACCCAGCTAAACAATAAAAAAAAAATTTACACTAACAACGAGCACCACAATGCATTTACCGAAAACAAAACCAGAACATTAACGCGCCAAACATTTTGACGTTTGGTAAATTCA
This sequence comes from Bombyx mori, assembly GCF_030269925.1. NCBI lineage: Eukaryota > Metazoa > Arthropoda > Insecta > Lepidoptera > Bombycidae > Bombyx > Bombyx mori. Next base: position 2,732,696 of record NC_085108.1, on the reverse strand, counting down.
AAATGGCCGTTTTACAATTCGTGCCCGGGAATTGTTCAAAAGATTTCGTGTTTTCTAGTTTATTGTACACAATAAGTACGCGTTATGTACGGTTCCCCGCTGTCGTTATTTTGTTTATTTAGCTACCGGTAGCCAAATAATTATATTCGGTGGCCATTACAATGTTAAGGATTTCGTTAAATCATTCTCCAAGACGTCTAGCCGTGACGACATGTTTGCTATTGTCTTGCGATTTGTGTTTTACGACCTTCAGTTGTTCGGTTATACTCGGTGAATTCATTTTGAACAATGATAGTTCGTTTTTGAATTCGGTATCTCGGAATTTGTACCTACTCGAATTTTATATGGAAGGGCGTGGATAATTGACGTATCAACATTTCTATTTGCTTGTTCTTCCAACAAAGCATGCGACCGTAATGGCGTTGAGATCTTAGTCGATAGTCCTAAGCGAGTGTACTATGATTGTGGTGGGTGCTTTGATTGTAGCCCTATAAATTGTGTTAATCCACATCTTAGCTTTCGGAAGGTATTCGATTGAGGATTGCAAACCTTTTGCCATAAGACTTTAAGAACAGCAAGTGGTTTTTGGCGTGCCACCTTATCAGCCGATTTTCAACGAAATAAATACTCCCTAACTTACAGAAGGCCACTGAAGCAAGAGAACCCTGATTGTCAGACAAAATCGCACTTGTACCAAACGCAAAACCGAAATGTTACACAGAATAAAACAAATATCAAAGGACCGTCCTCGCCCCGCGGGAGTGATCCGCTATCCGGGAGAAATAGTGGAGATGCCCGGATTAGCGCGCCGGTATATCCGTGATGCCCGGCCGGCCCGCGTTTACGACCGGGCCGGATTAAAAAATAAACCAGTTAAAGTAGAGCGAGCACCGGTATTATTGTGCTAAGACTGTTACTTAAGTTTTAGGGTAACTATGGAGGGATTTTTGCAGGGAATTTACTTTTTTGTGGATTTTAATTCGTATGCTGCGCGTTATATGATCCAAAATCTGTATGAATATATTATAATCTGTATTAATATAATCTGAGGAGTGTTATGAGGAATTGCTGGAGGTGAATCAACCATATGAGCTAAGTTTAGATATGAGCCAATGCTGTTTTTTTTATATTTTTTTTCCTACCTAAGCTGATAACCTTGAGAGGCTATTTCAGCGTAACCCTAACTAGTAGGTGAGCTCACGGAGCTCAAACCTGATGACGTTGCTAACACTGGCCCTACCAAGAGCAGTGCTTCGCAGAATCTACCGCCGGATCGGAAACGCGACCCAATGTCAAGATCCGGCGAGAAACACAGTGGGCTGTGTCTATGGGTTAATTTACTCGTCGAGCCCTTGCGACGGGTTCGACGAGGACGATGACCGGTGCTTGAAGTACCTAAAAGCACCGTTAGTGGTTCGGAGGATCCGAAATGACGTGTTTTGGGTGACGTCGACTGCTTTCCATTCTGTCCGCAGGATCGGAAATGGTCCAATGCTGTAACTGCGAGATCTTTTTTGCCTCAGGCGCAATCAGTCTTATTTTATGACGATAGCGAATTTATTACACTCCTTTCTCCAGATGGGGTTCGAGAAGAGCTCTCAGTAGCTGGAGGGTGTCTTAGCCTTCTGGCTTCATTGATGAATGTATGTTGACCGTAAAATTGTTTGCCTTTGATAACAACAAAGATGGCTCGATAAGTCCTCCGTTTTCTTATTGCCTATGTAGGTGGACGAGCATACGGCCCATTTTATGGTAAGTGGTTACCGTCGAGCATGGATATCAGCAATGTCAGGGGCACAGCCAAGTCGCTGCCTATCATTGAGTACACTCCGTAAGCTTCGTCTCGCCTATCCTTCGTCAATACTTTAACCCTGTTAATGGTAGTGCCTATAGCTTGCAGTGGACACTGACAGCGTTAACAAGCTAATTCTAATGAAATACGTACTTAACAAACGTTCACGATTGACTTCCACGGTGAAGGAATAAAATATCGTGTAATAAAAATTAAGACCCGCAAAATTATAATTTGCGTAAAATAATTACTAGTGGTAGGACCTCGCGTGAGTACGCACGGATAGGTACCACCGCCCTGCCTATTACTGCCGTGAAGCAGTAACGCGTTTCGGTTTGAAGGGTGGGGCAGTCGTTGTATATATACTGAGACTTTAGAACTTATATCTCAGGGTGGGTGGCGCATTTACGTTGTAGATGTCTATGGACTCCAGTAACCACTAAACACTAGGAGGGCTCGTCCACCCATCTAAGTAATAAAAAAATAAAAAAATAAAAATTATCCTGTAGCAAATTGGCTCACGTATCATCCAACAATTGGTCCCCGGACTTATCTTAACTATTACGCGGCTAAACAAATTAGGTAGGTATATATTGTTGTTCAAAACTAAGTGTCGTAATTTGAAAACTGCGAAAATGTGTAAATTTTTCAAATCAAATGAAGAAAAAAAAAAGTTCAACATAAATGAAAGTACATACTTGTTGAACGTCAAAAAGAACTACCGCCAATTCACAATAACTAGTCCCCGTCCTGAGAAGAACTGGCAAGAAACTCAATAGTAGTTTTTTTTTAAATATTCCTTTTTACAATGAGTATTATAACGTACCAATTAATTAATTAAATTTAATTATTACGACGAGTGAATGAGTGAGTTACCGGAGCTGGATATCGATGGAAAAAACAAAATAAAAGCATGACACGTCAGGATGTCAGTTTGGTGGAAATAGGGCCCTTCAACGCCTTGATTGCTCTACACCCGAAAAAGATACAAGACGATACTACCTACCACTTAATAAGGCGATGTTCTTCGTCTTATTTTTTAGAATGGCAATAGGCTACTTTCGATACCATTGTTGCCAGTGTCGAATTAATAAAGTTCTTCAATTATTTTATGAAGACACATTGAGGAGTAAAAGTCTATTTGGTTTAAAGGACTTTTTGCAATATTACAGGAGAGCCATCTAAAGTTTGAAATATGGAAAAAATATCATAACGAAAAAAAATTCTTCAGCTATTTGAATGGGGTAAACTTAATTGAATTTCAATTAAAAGCATGGAATTGTTGATGCTAATCTATATAATATATAAAAATGAAATGCTGTTCGTTAGTCTCGCTAAAACTCGGGAAGTGCGGGACCGATTTGGCTAATTTTGGTCTTGAAATATTTGTGGAAATCCAGAGAAGGTTTAAAAGGTAGATAAATATGAAAATGCTCGGAATTAAAAAAAAACAACTATTTTGTTTTTCCTTTGATGTATCCCCCGTCGGACCGATTCCTTTTGATTGTTTTAAGTGTATTTTATACAAAAGTTTAGGTCTTTTATTTATCGATTGAGGCACTACGAAGTCTGCCGGGTCAGCTAGTACCAAATAAAACGCACCTTTAATTACAAAAATACATGTCGCGTACTAAGCGAAATAAAGGCCGTTGCAGACTCTACATGGAAGAGGAAATGCCACGACCAGGACTCATGACAGGATTTGGGGGAGGCCTATGCGAAAGCAAAATCTTTGGCGATGTCAAATATTAAAAAAATAAATAGTATGTACCTAAATATGAATTAAGATCGTTAATAAAAGTTTCTTTATCTTTTTATCCTTATTAAGCGAAATGTCGCTTAAACAGAATAAATAAATAAATAATAATAAATAAATATTTACTAACAATCACGCCACGTTAACTGGTCCCGTGATAAGTTCGTAAAGAACTTGTGTTACAGGTACCAGATAACGAAAATAAATGTAAGATTTTTATTATACACATACATATATTTATATATACATCCATAACCCTGGAAAAGACTACTTATCATACAAATATCTTTCTTAGGCGGGATTCGAACCCGCAAACCCCTTGTGTAGTGACCATGTCACTTACCACTACACCAGACAGCCGTTAATAATTGTCTTTTATTCCTCGATATGAAAAATGAGAAGTCGATTTACATCGGACTGCAATCAATCGATTTATTGAGGATTCAATAAAACGAGAAGAGATGAAATCAAAAAAGTTAATGGTAAAAAAAACAATTAATTTTTTTTTATCAAATATTAATAAACATATTTCTAGACAACGAATGATCTAAGCAAAGAAGAATCGTCGTATTTCGTTAATAAATCCATTTATTATTAATGTTTTAGTTTCAACCCTTACATCTGTTCGGTCCCGGGGCGCTCGTGAAAATAAAATCATGGCGTCGACCCGCGCAGATTGAATTCAAAATTGGAATCAAAGACAATACGTTTTTTTTTTCTTCTTTTTTCTCGGCCTTCTCGCCTCTTGTTTATTGCGACGGATTGCGATCGCACGCGACTCACAACCAGGTCGGCCATCTTTGAATATTTTATGAATATTGTATATCGGTTTTAGGGGTCCTTTATAGGGTTGAGATTAGAAAAATAGCGACGAAAAACCTTATTAAGTTAGAAAAACGATTATGGGGTTAATTTTTTCGAGGAAAAAAGCGGCGCGGTTCGATAGCCCTTTGCAGTAAGGCAGGAAGCACCATCCTGTTAAAAAATTAAGAATCTTGATACTTGAGTGACGGACTAGAGGGCAAGTTAGGGAAAGAAATAATTCAATACGTACCAAAAAAACAAAGCGATCTGAATAGAAACAGCATGCAAATCGTTGTTATGAAATGTTTATATTAATATTTTAATTGATTTGTCCTAAATCTTTTATTTATAGTATTGAGCAGGGCCCTGAAACTGCGATACTTTAAGACAAATATATTTTTGTATGGAAACTAACGACATCTTGTAGCAGATGCCCCTAAACTTATATAATGTTAAAGTTAAGGCATTCAATTATTGTATAACGAAACGCAGAAAATAAAAAAATACTAAATCATACAATTCTTTATTTGTTGTAGAAATATACAAAATCCTTCATTAAAAATAAAATATAGGATAGGTAATATTATGTTATTGCTATCTACAGGAGCAATGAGAGACTAATCGAAGTGAAGCCATCTAGTGGCCGACGCCCGTATACATTTTTGTAGTCGTCGTGGCCTAAAGGATAAGACGTCCGGTGCATTCGTGTTGAAGTGATGCATCGGTGTTCGAATCCCGCAGGCGGGTACCAATTTTTCTAATGCAATATGTACTCAACAAATGTTCACGATTGACTTCCACGGTGAAGGAATAACATCGTGTAATAAAAATCAAACCCGCAAAATTATAATTTGCGTAATTACTGGTGGTAGGACCACTTGTGAGTCCGCGCGGATAGGTACCACCGCCCTGCTTATTTCGGCCGTGAAGCAGTAATGCGTTTCGGTTTGAAGGGTGGGGTAGCCGTTGTAACTATACTGAGACTTTAGAACTTGTATCTCAAGGTGGGTGGCGCGTCCACGTTGTAGATGTCTATGGGCTCCAGTAACCACTTAACATCAGGTGGGCTGTGAGCTCGTCCACCCATCTAAGCAATAAAAAAAAAAAAAAAAAAACATTTTTGTTGAGTGCTTGAGTTGCTTATCTAAAACTAATTTATGTGTATTATCTATGGTATTGAAGGTAAAGATTAGGAGTACAAGTCACGTATAGGCGACAAATTGAAATACCTAAATAGCGCTAGTGTAGAAAGTGGAAATGGTATGAATATAGCAGTTTTAAGTAAAGTGGATTGTTCTGAAGTGTGGTAGTTTATGGCAACAACTGCCCCACCCATCAAACCGAAACGCATTACTGCTTCACGGCAGAAATAGGCGGGGCGGTGGTACCTACCCGTGCAGACTCACAAGAGGTCCTACCACCAGTAATTAGGCAAATTATAATTTTGCGGGTTTGATTTTTATTACACGATCCTTTACCGTGGAAGTCAGTCGTGAACATTTGTTAAGTACGTATTTCATTAGAAAAATTGGTACCCGCCTGCGGGATTCGAACACCGTTGCATCGCTACATACGAATGCACCGGACGTCTTATCCTTTAGGCCACGACGACTTCAATTTTTTTTATTACACTGAGATAGCGCTCCTTATTACCTTCTATAGTTAATAGGTTAAGAGTCCACAGACAACAGAAACGTCACCAATATTTAGACACTAGAACGAACTATCAAAAGGTTTATGAGAAAGAGATAAATTGTAATATCCATTCGTAATAAGAACAATCAAGATGTTTTGTCATTTCTTTGACATAAAGGAGTTGTTTTTTTTTTAAACTCCAACTCAAAGCCAAGAGGTGCACGTTTAAAGCCCATGACTAAATTGACAATGGCCATTGGCGTTTTTGTGAACGAAAAATACAAATAAAATATAATAGCTTTATTACTACATTCTGGATTTACGGTAGTAACATTACTACATTTTTACCGCAATTTCTGGTTATGGGAAACGTTTTGAAGCTGAACCTTTTTTGTCTTTTGGTCTATGCTTGGCCGGCATTCTGTCATATTTATGACATTTCTGCTTTCTATAATAAGTTGCACGGGCAAAACAATCGGCCAGTTTCACCTCTATTCGATTTGTGAGATTCTGTTGTCTTTAAAAACACAGAATTACGGGTAGTTTGTATTTTATTTTAAAACACGTCTTAATTAGCTTCATGTGTTTTTTTGGTTTGTTTTTAACGATATCTTTAAGGGTCATAGATTTTTTTATTGCCTGAATGGGTGGACGAGCTCGCGGCCCACCTGGTGTTAAGTGGTTACCGGAGCCCATGGTCATCTACGACGTAAATGCCGCCATCCACCTCGAGAAATGAGTTCTAAGATCTCAGTTTTTACAGTACAACGGCCCCACCTTTCAAACCGAATCGTAATACTGCTCATGGCAGAAATAGGCAGGATAGTGGTGCTTAATCGTGCAGCCTTACAAACAATAAAAATATATATAGCAAGAGTCTGTATAATAAAATATATACATGAAAAAACTTAATGTACGTCCCAACAAAAAGGCTCTTAGTTTGAATAATCGACTAGAAATTGACGAACAACCCGTTTCCGCCGCTAGTGATTAATTAACTTTATATATCCTGTACGCTTTTCTTAGACCATAAGGTCTTCAAGACTATCGTAGGCATCGCGATCCAATAATGTAGTGTTCCATATAAGCCTCCATGCGACCACGACGGGGCAATGCAAAGCCGCCATCGCCCGAAACATGTCTTGTCGAATCCCCTGGATTCATTCTCGGCGCTTTTAGGTCCTTTAGGGCTCTCAAGCACAGGTCACCGTCCTCGTTGAAACCGGCACGTGCGACGAAGGGCTCGGCGAGTAAATTAGCCAATAGACACAGCCCACTGAGTTTCTCGCGCGATCTTCTCAACGGGTCGCGATTTCGATCCGACGGTAGACTCTGCCAAGCACTGTTCTTGCTAGGGCCAGTGCTAGCAACACTCCGGTTTGAGCCTCGGAAGCTCACCTACACGCTAGATTAACGCTGATATAGCCTCTCAAAGCTAATCAGCATAGATAGGAAAAAAAAGTGGATTACGACTAAGAGTTCGACGTGTGAACTAACCCACAGACACAGCCCACTGTTGCTAGTGTTAGCAAATTCTCTCAGGTTGAGTCCGTGAGCTCACCTACCTTTCCGGGTGTATCTGGAATAGCCTCTTAGGCTACCAGCGAATAAGTAGGAAAACATATATAAGCTTCGTAAAGCTACAGTGCTGTAGAGCTTTCGAAAGCGCAAACGAAACACCCGATCCAAAACGTATACCGGCCTTAATAAAGATCACTTAACAAAGTCTCCATTAATGGAATTTAAAAAAAAAAAACTTTCATTAACAGGAAAATATTTCAAAGAGCAAACAATTTAATAGGAGACATTCATCTTTGGAAGTTGGGATCGTTTAGAGGCGGGCTGCGGATTCGCGTGTACCAAAGCGAAACGCGACATATGCGTCAGTAATTCTTTTTACTACCTATTCCTAACCTATTCTAGCTGCGCGTGACGGGTAGGTGAGCTCACGGGCTCAACCTGACAGAATTTGCTAACACTAGCCCTAGCAAGAGCCGTGCTTCGCAGAATCTACCACCGGATTGAAATCGCGATCCACTGAGGCGAACCGGCGAGAAACATAGGATTACTGGTGGCCCGGAGGCCTTTCCAATTTCACCAGGACAGGTGGGTGAGCAAAGGCTCAGCCAGGAGGGGTGGGATTTGCTAACAGCTACTCGAGCGCCTCCGAAGGAGACCTAACAGCTCAAGAGTAGCTGCTTCGCGAATGGATCTACTACCGTATCGGAATCGCGACCCGCTGAGAAGATCCGGCGAGAAAGTCAGCGAGCTGATTCATGGGTTAGGTTGCACGGCGAACTCTTTGTCGAGTTCGACGAGTACGGTTACCGGGGTCCCTAAGCCTGCTCCTAGTGTTAGAGCTGAAGGCGTCTAATGCAAAGGTTATTGGATCTGATGGATCCGTAAGGACGTGAGGCGAGAAACTCAGTTGGCTGTGTCTGTGGACTAGCTCGCTCGTCGATCTCTTCGTCGTAATTCGTTAATAAGAATCTGTATTAATTACAACTTATGTATGTATATTAGACCGTAATAATCTTATTCAATTTTCATGCAGTAATTTCGTAGTGAAAAAACAAAAAAACTGAAGATCATCTAATTCAAATTTACTAAATATTACGGTTTAATTTTTTTTGTGTGTTTTTGACACTATAATAATATTATTTCTGACATTGCAAATACACTATTGTTTACTATATACAATTTGAATCCCATAATTAACAGAAATAAAATTAAGGAAAATACTACTTTGGTTTTATTCTGACTTGGAGTTCGATGAGACATCGGATTGACGATAAAATGAGTTAAATATGTCGCAGTCTGATAATTAGTTAGAATAATTCCGAAAGTTTCTAATCTAGTCTAGTTTCTAGTCAGGTCTTCTTAATCTAATTGTCTTATTGTGTGATTCCAAAGCGAATGCCACTACCCACAATCAGACAGGAGGTGAAGATCTGTTACGTATGTCTTAAGGTCGATGGAGGCATTTACATTGTTGATGTCTACGGGCTCCGGTGAACACTTAACTTCAGGTGGGCCGTGAACTCGTTTCACCCGCATAATCAATTAAAAATAACGTTATCCGAAAGGTTTTGTGAACACAATTTGTTAATAACTGGATTCAGCTAAATTACATTACGAAAAAATCCATTCACGCCGTTAAAACGCGTGGGGTGCTTTTCAAGATATTATCAAAATAACCCTTCTATTCATATCTGTTCATAAAATATTGATAACTACTGATACCACGCACCCCACGCTTTTTTTTTTACAATAAAATCATTTTTTCTTACACTATTTTTAATTCAAATTTATTAAAAAAAATATTCTATTTTTTAGTTGGATTTTCTTTTTTTTTTTTTTTTTTTTTATTGCCCTTGTAGGCAGACGAGCATACGGCCCACCTGATGGTGAGTGGTTACCGTCGCCCATGGACTTCAGCAATGCCAGGGGCAGAGCCAAGCCGCTGCCTACCGCTTAATACTCTCCACAAGCCTCGTTTGAAGAAGTTAGTTTTTTAAATTATCATTTATTTTTTATTTTTTTGTTGTTTTTTTTTTTAATATTGAATTGTCATCGGTCCTTAATAAGTATTCCAAATTTCGAGTTAATCCGACATTTTGAAGGGTGTCAAAATCATGTTCAAAGATTCCGTTACATACTAACATACGTACGTGGTGGTAGGACCTCTTGGGAGTCCGCACGGGTAGGTACCACCACCCCGCCTATTTCCACCGTGAAGCAGTAATGCGTTTCGGTTCGAAGGATGGGCTAGCCGTTGTAACTATACTGAGACCTTAGAACTTATATCTCGAGGTGGGTGGCGCATTTACGTTGCAGATGTCTATGGGCTCCAGGAACCACTTAACACCAGGTGGGCTGTGAGCTCGTCCATCCATCTAGGCAATAAAAAAATAAAAATAAAAAAAGCCAATAAAAGCGTATTAAACTAAGCCGGAGCGGACCGTGGCGGCTTAGTGACCGCCGAACTCAATTCCCGGACACAGTAGTAGACGTCAGAACATTTTAACAGTGCCACTTAAAATAGTCAAAGCATGCCCCATAACCGCTTCTAATACGTCACGTCGAATAGAGATGTCCATAATGTTATTTTAGGGATAAAATCGACGGATATTTCGTTTATAAATTATCCGCGATGTAGATAAATTAATTTTCAATGCTTTTTACTGTTTCACCAGTGTTAGTGTTAGTTTCAGATTATTTGAATGCAAAGTCTAATGGTTGTTATAAGCGACTAGCGGCCCGCTCCGGCTCCGCTCGGGTCTCTATCCAAAATTTCAACGATATTTGACGTTGTTTTATGTGTTTAAATATAAGAACAATTATTGCGGCGTAACTATAATAGTTAGACATACGCTGTCGCGACACTTTTTGTAAATAATAATATGATCTACAAAGTCGTAGTACATTATTTTATTCTATCATCAATCGTTTTCGCAGGGCACGCGATGTAAAGAATATTTTAGGTAATTTTTTTACACCTTAGGTTACATTATTGGAGTTTTAGTAAGGATCACTAATTTTTTTTCAAAAAATATTATAGCCTATGTCACTCGGCAATAGTGTAGCTTCCAAACAGTGAAAGAATTTTTCAAATCGGTTCAGTAGTTTCGGAGCCTATTCAATACAAACAAACAAACAAATCTTTCCTCTTTATAATATTAGTATAGATTCATTGTTACGGCGTATATTGAGCCTGCACGATCAGTAACGACTATCCTGATTACTTTAACCACGAAGCAAATAGCTAATTCAATTTTGTAGTGCATAAAAAGAGCATAATTTCCCCTGTTAACAGCTCAGTGACATTGTCAACAATGTAAGCCGTACCGCTTAAAGGGTCGTGAGCAAAAAAGTTTTTGGATGAAAAAAAAAATAATACACTGCGAAGTATCTCAATCCCGTCCCTATTAAAATAAATTAAAAAAAAAGTTAACCAATAAACAGACAATTAGTTTTCAAGAGTGTCGTTTTTTTTTTTATAAACGCAAATAGAACCGGGGGCGGTGTAATGTATAAAGCTTGTTAGTTAGAAAACCGACAAAAAACCACTTAGAAAAAATTTTAGATATAAAAAAAAAAGAGATTCGATATTTTTGTTGTGCAGTGTATCATCACTACATAGCATAAAACAAAGTCGCTTTCTCTGTCCCTATATCTGTCTGTCCCTATGTATGCTTAAATCTTTAAAACTACGCAACGGATTTTGATGCGGTTTTTTTTAATAGATAGAGTGATTGAAGAGGAAGGTTTATATGTGTAATAACATCCATTAAATAGTGGAGAAATCAATAATAAATTACAGTTTCCGAAGCGAAGTGAGGGCGGGTCGCTAGCTTTAATTATAATTTAAGCACGTATCTTTTTGTCTTAGCGCAATGTTGTGAAGATTATTTTAGGTTTGGACCGATTTTCTCTTAATCGATTTGATTTGTAATTATAGTTGTACTACGTATGTATATAGGAAACTTATTTTTTATTGCTTAGATGAGTGGACGAGTTCAAAGCCCACCTGGTGTTAAGTGGTTACCGGAGTCCATAGACATCCACAACGTAAATGCCGCCACCTCCTCCTCCTCGAATCGTGTTCCTCATGTCTGAGGGTCGTGACCACCATCACCGATGAGCTTCAATCTTAAGATGTTTTTTCACTTTCGCCTGTCCACGGCGTCATGCAGCGCGCTGTACACTGTACTGTCCAAAGCGGTGCGGATCTGATCGGACCAACGAGTCGGGTTGCGGCCTCTAGATCTGTTGCCTTCAACTTTCCCTGTGATCATAAGTTTTTCCAGGTTATCGCCGTCTATGCCGCCACCTACCTTGAGATAATAGCTCTAATGTCTCAGTTTTACAGTACAAGGGCTGCCCCGCCCTTCAAACCGAAACGCATTACTGCTTCACGGCAGAAATAGGCAGGACGGTGGTACCTACCCGTGCGGACTCATAACACTACCAGCAGTAAGCTTCAAGTAGTGATCTATTAATCTTTATGTGTTTTTTTTCATCGCCTCCATAATACAGTAATTATTTACTACATACTTGTTTTGATATTAATTTTATTTCCTCCAGGAGTTTATTATTTGCGATTGTGAGGAATTATTTAAGATACTTTAATATAGTGTCCGCTTTTAGTACAGAGAGAGTCCTGGGACATCACCAGATACCGCTGCCCCCTTTGAGATAAGAGTATGTTTATATCTATGAGCCACAATTTTATAGTATGAAGACTCTTGGTTTTAATGTATATTTGTTTTTTATTACATATTATATATAGGCGTATAACTCTATGCATGTGACCAGGAGATGTATGGAAATGGTAGGGCAAGTTCGAGGAGGAAGAGGTCGACCGAAGAATACATGGATGGAGTGTGTGAATGACGATATGAGAGAGAGAGGAGTGAGTGTTGAGATGACGGCTGATAGAAGAGAATGGAATAGAAAAATTCGCTGTGCCGACCCCAACCAGTGAGTTTTTTTTTCCTACATTTTAATTTTTTATTTTTTTTTATTGCTTAGATGGGTGGACGAGCTCACAGCCCACCTGGTGTTAAGTGGTTACTGGAGCCCATAGACATCTACAATGTAAATGCGCCACCCACCTTGAGATATAAGTTCTAAGGTCTCAGTATAGTTACAACGGCTGCCCCACCCTTCAAACCGAAACGCATTACTGCTTCACGGCAGAAATAGGCGGGGTGGTGGTACCTACCCGTGCGGACTCACAAGAGATCCTACCACCAGTTTTCCTACCTATGCTGATAGCTTTGAGAGGCTAACATGTAGGTGAGCTCACGGGGCTCAAACCTGACGACGTTGCTAACACGAACCCTAGCAAGAGCAGTGCTTCGCAGAATCTATCACCGGATCGGAAACGCAACCCACTGAGAAGATCCGGCGAGAAACTCAGTGGGCTGTGTCTGAGGGTTAATTTACTCGTCGAGCCCTTCGTCGCAAGCGATGGGTTCGACGAGAACGATGACCGGTGCTTGAGGTACCTAAAAGCACCTGTAGTGGATCGGGAGGATCCAAAATGACGTGTTTTGGGCGACGTCGACTGCTTTTCATTCGGTTCACAGGATCGGGCATGCCAGTGGGATAAGGTGGAGACAAAGAGAAGATTATATATAGGTGAGGGGACGAAATCTCGACTCCGGCGTTCGAGGAACTCCTCGTAAGAGACAGGTGTAGTTCTAAAAAATAAAACATCATCACTTAAACATATCACTTTAACGGCCGTCTGGTGTAGTGGTAAGTGACATGGTCACTACACAAGGGGCTTGCGGGTTCGAATCCCGCCAAGGGAAGATATTTGTATGATAAATATAAATGTATTTTCCAGGGTTATGGATGTATATTAAATATATTATGTATGTGTATAATAAAAATCTTACATTTATTTCCGTTATCTGGTATCTGTAACACAAGTTCTTTACGAACTTATCACGGGACCAGTTAACGTGGCGTGATTGTTAGTAAATATTTATTTATTTATTTATATCATCACCGATAAATAAACTGTTTAGAGGCGCTAATATTACTGAAGTCAGGGATGAACGCCAAAATAAACAATTAAGCCGCCGAGAGCCGGTTTAATCCACCCCAATCCGGTTGGAACCTGCTAAATCCGGATTAATAGTCTGTCAAATTGACGCCGGGGGTGCCGCGTGCCACCTGAGACCTGCCGCCCCTAGCCGGAACCCTTCAGCGATGCGCTTTTGCCAAAACATACACAGTTAATTGTTGGATTAAATTTTTAATATTTTCAATACGCTTCGAATGTGTTGATCATTTTTATGTTCGTGGATAATTTATTGTATTGTCGATTCAATGAGATAATGAGTCCGTGCTATATTAATACACATAAAAGTGGTACTGTCTGTCTGTCGCCTTTGGACGAGCAAACAGCTGAACCGAGTTTTTTTATTTTATATCATTTTTATTGCTTAGATGTGTGGACGAGCTCACAGCTAGTGTTAAGTGGTTACCGGAGCCCATGGACATCTACGACGTAAATGCCGCCACCCACCTTGAGATATGAGTTCTAAGGTCTCAGTATAGTTACAACGGCTGCCGCGCCCTTCAAACCGAAGCGCATGCTAGATAGGGCGGTGGTACCTACCCGTGCGGACTCACAAGACGTCCTACCAACAGTAATATGTGTATTTACGTTCTACCTAATTTAAACACTCTGTGGTCGATACGTAATAGTCTAACTACAACCAGACTCCATCTATCTCCTTCTCACATCAACTTTCCTTTTCTTATTCCAAATACCCTCTCTTTCCTTTTTCGGCGCCTCCCCCCAAATTCATGAACTGCGGCCGTGGAGCCGAAATTATATTTTAATGCAATAATTCTGTGATCATGCCGCGTTTACGAGATGTCGCTGATGTAAGCGATATTAAGATTCAAACATTCTATCTTAAGATAACTTTTAAAATAATACGATATTAGAAGTTTAAAAATTAAAGAAACACTTGAAAACAATTGATTTATTATTTTATTATCCTCTTGATACCGATCAAGGTATTGAAGTGAAGTTATAATATTACTAGCTGTAGGTACCCGTCCGCTTCGCTGGGCATTAAAAATTAACATTATTATTTCTCACCCTTGAAAAGATTCTCATCATTAACGCCCCCGCAACTGGTGTAGGGAGTCCAACACTCATATAAATATTAGTCTATCCATTAATTACATGTATTTTCTACATGGATACCAAGTTTCAAGTCAATCGGATGCACGGTTCAGTAGTTATAACGGAACATCCGTAACAACCACTATAGATTTATATATTAGTATACACTATAGACTATAGATATTGTATAGCTATTGTTCCTTGACGCGTGTGCGAATTGTCAAGTCGATCACATGTCTACAAGTCCGTCAAAATCACGTTCAAGTATTCCGTTACAAACAAACAAACATACACGTCGAGCTAATAAACATGTGGTAAAAAGGATAAATTGGTGACAGCTGAACCTTACAAGCGGTTTCCATGCAGTATCTTCTTTGCGCACCCAGGAATTTCACCCGGATCAAAATTATTAATTTAATAAAAACATTTTGCATTTACCCGGGATAAAGAGTTCCTTGTGTCTATAAGAACGGTTGCTCTTCATCTGCTACTTACCCTCATCTGACTTCTTTTGAGGTCGTGGCGACGTTTCTTATCATGCTGCATGGCCTGGAATGAGTTTTACGGCCACCTTAGTACTTACTAGTGGTAGGACCTCTTGTGAGTCCGCACGGGTATGTACCACCCTGCCTATTTCTGCCGTGAAGCAGTAATGCGTTTCGGTTTGAAGGGCGGGGCAGCCGTTGTAACTATACTGAAACCTTAGAACTTACGTCTCAAGGTGGGTGGCGCATTTACGTTGTAGATGTCTATGGGCTCCAGTAACCAACCACTTAACACCAGGTGGGCTGTGAGCTAGTCCACCCATCTAAGCAATAAAAAAAACCCGCCTCTCTGACGTCAATTCTCCTTGGAAATGCTATCGTTGGCATAAAATAGTAGCCAGTAGAAGTCCTTTAGACGCTTAGGACGCTCAAGGCGTATATATCATCATTATGGTCTTTAACATCAAATTTAGTCTAATATAGACTATCTCAAAGAGAAGATATGGGGATCTGAAGGTTGTCGATAAGAGAAACGGTAGGGCAAAGCAGTAATTCATTCCGAAGGCTGAGACGGCCATTGTTCTTTAGAACTGACTCTTAGAACTCTAGCCCGGCGATGGCATTTACATTGTAGATGTCTATGGGCTCCGGTAACCACTTAACATCAGGTGATACCGTGAGTTCATTCACCTGTTAAATTTTACCATTAAATGTTAACTACGATTTTTATATTAAGAATCAGTTAGATGTTGTTGTTTAGGTTGTGTGTGTGTGAGAGATATTTAGGCATTTATTTGTTCAGTTGTTATATTTATTTCTATAAGCATCTGTTTTGAATTGCAATCCAGATTATTATGTTTAATATTTAAACTTATAATTTCTTTTAAAAAATAATGTACCTCGAGACTTATGTTCGAGATAATATTGCCGTGTGCGTCAGATTCGTTCGCATCGTATATAGATTAAATTTTCTCAAATCCGTGCCGAGCGTACATTTACTGTACAACGGAGCGAACAGCTTTCTGTATTTCGTGACATATACAAAAACAAAACATTTATAAGAAGATTTATGCTTAAATTGTTTTAAAACCATAACGGCATGCTAATTCGTGAATAAGTGAGGAAATAAGTGATAATACAAAAAAGAATTACTTAATCACAATCTGCCACAATCACATTATCACAAGATTGTCATGTGCTTTTTGTTTTTAGTATGAAAAGTTATTAGAATGAGATAGAGAAATAAATAAATAATTGCTTAAAAAAACTAACAAAAAACGCTTTTATAGAAAATCCAACTAAACGCTTTCTTTACAATAAAATCATTTTGTCTTACATTATTTTTAATTCAAATTTATGAAAATTTATTTTCTATTTTTTTAGTGTTATTTTCTATAAAAGCGTATTTTGTTAGTTTTTTTAAACTATTATTTATTTTTCATCTTTAGTTGAATTTCAATTTTTTCAATTTCTTTTTTCATTTTTTTTAAATATTATATTGTCATCGGTCCTTAATAAGTATACCAAATTTCGAGTTAATCCGACGTTTTGAAGGGGGTCAAAATCATGTTCAAAGATTCCGTTACAAACATACATACGTCTGAAGCTAATAATAGCGTATTAAAAAGGATGAAAGAGCTATAGGCACTACAAAATCGCAAAAAGTATTTTATTTAAAGCTGTTAAGAAAATGCAATCGATGTCTCCACGTTTTACTACAGCAATAATTTTAGGTCATATTGACGAAATTAGTTTGGACTACGTAGACATGTAAGGTCTTGTACACTGTCACTAACTACTCTAGTCATTAAATATATATAAATTTCATAACTCAGCATACTTCAATCAGTTAACAACTGCAAAATTTCATAACTCAGCATACTTCAATCAGTTAACAACTGCTCAATTCATATCATACCCTGTGCCTATGCTGGCGCCATTCTGGAGGATTTTGAACTGTTATTTAGTGCTAAAAGTGGGACACTTTTTCAAGTTTCTCCCATATGAGACGGTTCTCCTTACCCCCGCCCTCCATTTTTGAGATCCCTACGTGAGAAATTATATAATCTGTGACATTAAATTACCGCCGAAAAAAGATGAAGTGAAAAAGGTTAATTGCAAAAAAAAAGCGTTATATTAAAAAATCTTAATCGTTAATCATTTGTTGTTCTATAACTGACTTGTTGTTGCTTGACATTGTATTGACATTTCTTCTTTTCTTTTTGATATGACATGACATTTATTAGACATTTTTATTAATATTTCAACAAATTTCAACAAATAGTACTGTTTTTTTTATGATTATTGTATTCCATCTTCGAGCCGATGAATTGCAAATGTTATGTACGCCATTGTTGTCACATGCATCAGGCCATAAATTAAATAGTTTAAATTTCTTCTCAATGTTAGATGTTTGTGATGTGGTAGTATTTTTTTAAATAAATAAATTAAATAATGTAATCAGTGAGTAGTCTCCCCTGTTTGAAATCGAGCCCATTGATCTTCTCGCCGCATCTTCTCAGTAGGTCACGTTTTCGAACCGGTCGTAGATACTGCGAAGCACTACCCTCGCTAGGGCTGCTAGTCTTAGCAAACTCGCCAGGCTGAGCCCCACGAGCTAGCTTACACGTCCTGTGACGCTAGGAAAACCGCACGAGGCAACTAGCATAGGTTTTTCATATAACCACAATCACCATCATGTCATTGTCATTCGCAATAATTTCCGAAAACACACCGACGCTTGAAAGGTAAAAGTGATTAAGCGACAATAACTGCTTTGTACATAAATGATAGGCAATAACCATATTCGATGCGCAAAAAATATATATTACCAGGTCTATTAAAATCATTTCAATCCTACAGCTACTAGCTAGATTCGTTAAGATAAATTTTGTTTTCAGATATTTCAACTTTCAATTAGTCTATTGTAAAGTTCCTTTCGAGCGTCAACACGGAAACTCACATATTCGACTAAGAACTTGAATTTCTAAAGCGAATCCAAAACGTTCTAATTAATAAATAATAGTTTAAAAAAACTAACAAATTACGCTTTTGTAGAAAATCCAACTAAAAAATTGAAAACAAATTTTAAAAATAGTGTAAGAAAAAGTTATTTTATTGTAAAAAAGCGCGGGGTGGCTTTCAAGATATTATCAAAATAACCCTTCTACTCATATCTATTCATAAAATATTTATAACTACTGATAGCATGCATCGGTCTTTAATAAGTATGTCAAATTTCGAGTTAATGCTCCAACGTTTTGAAGGGGGTCAAAATCATGTTCAAAGATTCCGTTACAAAGATACATACGTCTGAAGCTAATAAAGTCGTCGTGGCCTAAAAGATAAGACGTTCGGTGCATTCGTGTTGAAGCGATGCACCGGTGTTCGAATCCCGCAGGCGGGTACCAATTTTTCTAATGAAATACGTACTTAACAAATGTTCACGATTGACTTCCACGGTGAAGGAATAACATCGTGTAATAAAAGTGAAACCCGCAAAATTATAATTTGCGTAATTACTGTTGGTAGGACCTGTTGTGAGTCCACACGGGTAGGTACCACCGCCCTGCTTATTTCTGCCGTGAAGCAGTAATGCGTTTCGGTTTGAAGGGTGGGGCAGCCGTTGTAACTATACTGAGACCTTACAACTTATAACTCAAGGTGGGTGGCGCATTTACGTTGTAGATGTCTATGGGCTCCAGTAACCATTTAACATCAGCTGGGCTGTGAGCTCGTCCACCCATCTAAGCAATAAAAAAAAAGCGTATTAAAAACCAATCATAATAATCCATCGGTCTGTTTAATATGAAACTGAAAGAACTAGCATTTAAATTCATTAAAACAAAAAAATCGCTTTTGTAATAACAATTTTGTTTGACATTTAGGTCTAAGGCACCTAAATAATTCTAGTAATACTAAACAATGACACAATATAGATTTATAGATTAGGTATTTTATGTTTTGTAATTCGGCCGAGTGAATCCGAATTTAACAGCTAGTTTTAAACTTCAAAGCAAAACTTAAGCGTTGCGCTGTATCACGGTCGAAGAAATAATATTCAATTATTAATGTATAATCCTCGTAGACCCTACAGCGCCATCTAACCAGTTGAGACTAGCAACTGAGAATTCAGCCACTAAAGCGTTTATTATTTTTGATTCACTGCGTCTTCCTTTTTAAACCTTATATTCATGGTTGGTTTTAATTTAAATCAATGTTTTCAGTAGAGAACTGTAGTTTAATATAGTTTTAATAGTTTCAAAACGATTTACCGATTTTTTTCCTGCTAGTTCTATTTATGAAAGTTGGTTAAAATTCAATTTGTTACGTATAGATTCCAATAAGGTAAGAACTCAAACTAATTACTACATACTAATTGAAACATATTTTGTTAGTGATAAGCTTTGTCGTACTGCCATCTAGTGTCGAATATTTGTTAATAAAAAAAAAACTGATAGTTCTTCTATTTGTCGCTAGATAGGTGTAACAAACTAACAGGTTTACAAACAGTCAAAATAAATTGTTACATTATTATGTTACGTTTTATGTAAATGTGTTATTTGTGTAGTAAATCTAATTAAATTATAAATATATTTTGATATTTTTAACCTAGTGTTTTTTTCAACATTTTCTTTGTAATTCTAGAAGTATGACATTTTGACATTTGACATTTAAATCAAATTCCAGCATGTAATAACGTAACAATGTTTTGATTATTTTCGATAAGCAATGAATAACCCTTCCGAAATTATGTAATGGAACAAAAAAAGAACGAAGTGTAATAAAATTATGATAATTTAAAACAAATATAATTTACTCAGTATCCGCGATGGAGCGATTATACGCATTAGGCGTGTCCTGTATTGAATTTGTTCAAGATTGGTAAAAGTATAACTTGCTTATAAACTCTGCCGCATCATTGCTAGAGCCATGAATACAACCACCCATTTTTTAAATCATCAGCACTTAATTTGAACAGAAAAAACCGGATAGTTTTTGTTCTATTTTCACTAATAAACTACAACTTAATGTTTTATTGACATTTTTATTCGGCGTCTCAAATACTGAAGGCTAAATAATCTGTCAATATTTAGACTAGGTAGTAAAACGCACTAAGGCTAATCATATTTTAATGTAATATAACAATTCATATTTTCAGTTTTTTTATTTATGAAATTTAATCTAAATATAAATAAACATTAAAACCTCTTTTGTTAATAAATAAAATCGCAAATCATGTTAGCAGTATGCATTGCATCACAAAACCATACATTATTGTTAGAAGTAGGGAGAAAAAATTCAATATTCATCTGGTTGCAAATCAATTATGAAAAGTTAACTGATGTAGCTATTATTCTAATAAGATTATTATATCTGTATATCTTTTTATGTTTATTCAGTATTGGGATCACTAAGGAGGCTTTGATCTCATAAATAAATTAGAATATTCAATTAAAATAGCAGTTATATTGATTCCTGACTTGATAAACTTTAAACTGTACTCATAGCATTCAAGTTAATAAAAAAAAGTATAAAAAATATAGCCTTAATTCACAATATTTTTCTTGGTATTTGATCTTTTTTATTTCAATAACTAATTTTAGCTGTAGATGACTTAGTTCATTATAAATGGTTACCAATGTCTTACTTGCAAACAATCAAACTCAGAGGTTTAAGCTATTTGTGAGACAGTTTCTCTTCTATGCAACATATCCTTGTTTTACTTTGCTCTACATTTCCAGGTTTGAAGGTTCTGAGGGTTACTTTAAACTAGTCAACCATGTCTCAAATCCACATCATACGACCGAGATACTATTCCCGCTGCTCTCCATCGTGGACTCTGTGTTTGCTGCTCAACTATTGCTCTGCATGGCCTTCGGTGGTTGGCTGAATGCTGTTATGAAATGGTGAACAATGATAATGTTTTAATGATAATGTGTAGGAAAATGAGAATGACCAAAAAACTTTTTTTTATTGATTATTGATTGGATGTGCTCACAGCCCACCTGGTGTTAAGTGGTTACTGGAGCCCATAGACATCTATAACTGAAATGCGCCACCCACATTGAAATATATGTTGTAAGGGCTCAAGTATAGTTACAACGGCTGCCCCACCCTTCAAACCCAAGCGCATTACTGCTTCACGGCAGAAATAGGCAGGGTGGTGGTACCTACCCGTGCAGACTCACAAGAGGTCCTTCCTACCACCAGTAATTACGCAAATTATAATTTTTTTAACTGTGGAGTATGATTTAAGTATTGAGTGGTTTTATCGACATAACATGGATGAAACAAACTCTATTTCTCTTAGATTGTCACATAAAATAACTTTCATTTGAGAAAGATGTTTTTAACCTACCTGGTGTTCAGTGTTACCAGCGATCACAGATCACACAATGTCAATGCATAAAGCTAAGCAATAAATAAAGTTAGAACAATTACATACAAGTCATATTGAACATTCCCCTCTATCATTATTTACACACATTTATTTAAACACATTGTATATGGTTTTGGCTAATGGCCCATCTGCTGTTAAGTGGTTACTGGAGCCCATAGATATCACACATTTATTGGGTTTTATTTAATATGCTTTTTTCATGCATATGTTATATATGTTTCATACATATATTTGAACCATCAAGGACCAATGATAATTCAATATTTTAAACAGACTTGTTATGCTTACTAGGATAATCAGGATGAGTGATTTTTGTTGGCCATAGCTCTCAATTTTAATAGCTTATTTGAACCACTGTACTAATTTATAGCTTATTATTGACATGTGGATGTTTAATTAACCATAAACACCATATTTAATAAAAATAGTTTAAAAAAAATAACAAAAAACAGATTTTTATAGAAAATCCAACTAAAAAAAATTCAAAAAGGGTGCATCCACCCCAGTATAGTATCAATAATTATATTTATTGATAGATATGAGTAGGAGGATTATCATTTCAATAATATTTTAAATAGCATTATTTTCTCTTTTTTTTCTATTCACAAAGGTGGCTTCTAGAAGACCGACCCTATTGGTGGGTGAGGGAGACTTCGTTCTACGATGGTATCCACCGTCCAAGACTGCGACAATACCCACAGACTTGTGAGACGGGTCCGGGCAGCCCCTCTGGACACACAGCGACCGCTAGTGCTCTGCTTGTACTCTTCTTAATGTGGGCAGAACATTTCATGAATGACAGGTATGATTTCAGAATGATAGACTGATAAGTGGTGGTAGGACCTCTTGTGAGTCCACACGGGTAGGTACCACCACGCTGCCTATTTCTGCCGTGAAACAGTAATGCGTTTCGGTTTGAAGGGTGGGACAGCCGTCGTAACTATACTTGAGACCTTAGAACTTATATCTCAAGGTGGGTGGTAACCACAAAACGTCTAAAAAAAAAACTTGCTTCCAGAAAGTTCCGCCTCTGGTGGTGGAAATACGTCGGCTACACGTTGTTCGTGGTGGGTCTCGGGTCCGTGATGCTGGCCAGGATGTACGTGGCTACCCATTTCCCGCACCAGTGTCTTCTCGGGGCGCTGATCGGTGAGATGTACTGTTTCTGCTAGATTGTACGGGTGGTTCTAAAGGTCAGAATGAGCCACCTCCTCTCCTTTCTGGTTTTTTATTGCTTAGATGGGTGGACGAGCTCATAGCCCACCTGGTATAAAGTGGTTACTACGTGGAGCCCATAGACATTTATAACGTAATTCCACCACTCACCCTGAGATATGAGTTCTAAGGTCTCAGTATAGTTACAACTGCTGGCCCACCCTTCAAACCGAAACGCATCACTGCTTCATGGCAGAAACAGGCAGTACGGTGGTAGCTACCCGTGCGGACTCACAAGAGGTTCTACCACCAGTAGTACAATTTTTTACGGTTTCACTTCGGCCACGTGTGAATTGCGGACATGTTTTTTTTTATTTTTTAGTTTATTGAAACGTGTTTGCTGTCCAAGTTTTTTTTTGAAGTGAAACTTCTTTAGGCGCATGAGGGTAAAATTTTAACAGAACGCCACGCAGGTACGCAACGGAAGTGACATCAAACTACTATTGAAATGAAGTACTTGTCAAATGTCAGTAGTAGTAGTTGTTGTATTTTTTCAACTGGAAAGGCAAATGTATCATACCATACAGCCTAATATTTTATATTTTTTTTGTGATAAAGGTTAATAAGAATTGAAATGAAAGGAAAAGAATTTGGAACTTTAATCAAATAGCATGAAATTAAATTAGTCAATTCAATTGGCAGAATATTAGTCATTTACAATTTAGAAATCTAAACATAATGTGACTGTCAACACTGAGGTTTGAGATTGACATTTGACAGACTTTTGGCGGGAACATATCTTCCTTTTTCCCTTCCTCTAAGTCTCGGAAATCTAAAGTTTTAGATCTATATATTAATACGTGAAGCAAAAACTTTGTATCCCTTTTTACGAAAATTGCGCGGACGGAGGAGTATGAAATTTTCCACACTTATAGAGAATATAGAGAAGAAGTGCACAATGCTAATATTTTTTTTAAATAACGCATAAAAGATACATTAAATCAATAAAGAAAAACTTACACACACTACATACCATGTATTTGACGCACACACGCATGCATACTATTTATTGTCAAACTTTTGTTCTTGACGTCTGTTGTCAAATTGAGAATAGATTAAATCTTGTTTGTATTTATTAATATTTTTATAGTGTAGCCTTGGCGAAATTTGTGATTATAGATGTATAAACATCAAACATAAATGTGTACAAACTTACAATTCCAATTAATTTTAGTCGAATTTCGACTACTGCGGGACCTCTAGTTTGTATAAATATAAGCAAGACTTATAAATTAGTTCGCCAAAAAAGTTTCACTTCTGAAATGTGTACTTTGTACGCACGCACTTTTTTTTTTCATAAGTATATTTACTATCTGCCCAATGTGTTAATTGCTCAAAGACGGCGAGATATCGATGGTGAAAACATTAATTATCCAGGTTCGTTCATGGCCCCGGCCCTCTGTCTGTACGTGTCGGACCCCTGCATCTGGCAGTGGGGGGGGCGCGCGGGGACCGGGGGGGGCGCGCTGATCCGCCGACATGCGCTCGCCGCCGGCATCGCCACTGTCATTGCCGTCCTCACCTACTACGGCCTAGTGGCGTGCGGATGCGATCCCCAGTACACCATCAAACTGGTAATGGGACTATGTGACCTTTCTCGTTGTCCAGAGATATTTAGTGATTATCATTGTTGGTGACCATACGGCCCAACTGATGGCGAGTGGTTACCGTCGCCCATGGACTTCAGCAATGCCAGGGACAGAGCCAAGTCGCTGCCTGCCGTCAATTGTGAAGTTTATCCTGTATGATGTATCAATTTGCGGTGATACTCACAACGCGAATCGCTACTTGCTCTGAGATCCTAGCAAGTCTTCGTTATTTTCAACAACCCGCTTCTGTTAGCTTTGTATAGCTGTATCTAACGGTGTATTTGAAGGTCATTTTCGCCGACTTCTAAATGTCTGATCAACTTGACAATTTTTGCACACGCGTGAAGGACTGACCACGATGCAATAGTTCTGAAACTTCTAATGTACCTCTAACGTCCTCCAGGATCAAGATCGTTTGGTTGGAGTAAGGGGTGTCCATTAATTACGTGAGGTGATCTAGGGGGGGGGGGGGGGTCAAGCTAAATCTTTCCAAATCTCATTTACGGGGAAGGGGGGTCTTAGAAGTTCTTTTGGGAGCAAGTTTTTTTTTCTCAATAATCCATCACGCGTACCGTCCAAATAGAAGTTTTGAAGAATCTTGCGTGAGATTAGAGGAGTTTTTTTTTTATTGCTTAGATGGATGGACGAGCTCACAGCCCACCTGGTGTTAAGTGGTTACTGGAGCCCATAGACATCTACAACGTAAATGCGCCACCCACTTCGAGATATAAGTTCTAAAGTCTCAGTATAGTTACAACGGCTACCTCACCCTTCCAACCGAAACGCATTACTCCTTCACGGCGGAAATAGGCGGGGTGGTGGTACCCACCCGTGCGGACTCACAAGAGGTCCTACCACCAGAGTGGGGGAAGGGAGTTGAGAAAAATCTTACGATATCTCACCAAGGAGGGAGAGGGGGTCAAAAAATTCTCAAAAACGCATCACGTAATTAATGGACGCCCCTTAAGTAATCAAAAGAATGACGTCACGGTTTTGTTATTGCGCAATGTTTGTTTCCTTCGTACGGGAGTTTCGTAGTTGAAATAGTCAGGACCGTGGAACCTATCCGTGCGGGGTCCAGTTAACTTCTTTTTTTTTTATTGCCCTTGTAGGCAGCCGAGCATACGGCCCACCTGATGGTGAGTGCTTGCCGTCGCCCATGGACTTCAGCAATGCCAGGGGCGCAGCCAAGCCGCTGCCTACCTAACTCAAGAGTAATCTCGTAATCAAATTTTGCAGGCTTTCCGTTGGTGCGAGACTCCTGAAGATATCCACGTTTCCACCACCCCGCTGTATGCCCTGGTCGAATCGACAGCTTACCTCCTCGGCTGGGCGCTGACTGTGACGCCGGCCGTCGCAAGGTACGGCGTTCGGTTCCACTCAATTTATGTTTTTTTTTAGCTGAGCAACCGCCGTTATCGGTCCATGGACATCACTAGGTGGATGCGGTGCGGTTTCCTATACTTCAAAATCGGAACTTTTTTTTAAATTTCTTTGATGTGTGGACGAACTCACCTGGTGTTAAGTGGTTACTGGAGCCCATAGACATTTACGACGTAAATGCGCCACCCACCTTGAGATATAAGTTTTAAGGTCTCAGTTTAGTTACAACGGCTGCCCCGCCCTTCAAACCGAAACGCATTACTGCTTCACGGCAGAAATAGGCAGGGCGGTGGTACCTACCCGCGCGGACAAGAGGTCCTACCACCAGTAATTACGCAAATTATAATTTTGCGAGTTTGATTTTTATTACACGATGTTATTCCTTCACCGTGGAAGTCAATCGTGAACATTTGTTGAGTACGTATTTCATTAAAAAAATTGGTACCCGCCTGCGGGATTCGAACACTGTTGCATTGCATTATCGGTCCATAGACATCACTAGGTGGATGTGGCGCGGTTGGTTAACAAGTTTCATATACTTCAAAATCGGAACTTCACACCCACTTGGAGTAGCAGTGTGCTCTACTAAAACATTGGAATCTCTAATGATAGTAATGATGACCAGGGACAAGTCTCGTACGGTCGTCTGGCCCCAAAACTAGGATCAACTGAAATTTTTTTTTATTTTTTTTTTTTTATTGCTTAGATGGGTGGACGAGCTCACAGCCCACCTGGTGTTAAGTGGTTACTGGAGCCCATAGACATCTACAACGTAAATGCGCCACCCACCTTGAGATATAAGTTCTAAGGTCTCAGTGTAGTTACAACGGCTGCCCCACCCTTCAAACCGAAACGCATTACTGCTTCACGGCAGAAATAGGCAGGGCGGTGGTACCTACCCGTGCGGACTCACAATAGGTCCTACCACCAGTGATTACGGGAGCCATATCCTTATATACGTTTTAATGTATAAATAAATAGCAGACAAAGATAACAGAAAAGTAAATCATCACAATAATGTTTGTTCAATGTGAAAATCGAACCCACGACCCTCGGTCAGGTAATTAGAATGTCACTGTCAATAAATACTTTATACCATATTTAGGTACCGTAACTTTAAAAAAGTTTAAACAGTAGTTTTCTTTTTCCCAACGCAGGTATCGACACAACTCTAAAGACAGATCGATATTAATATCGATATTCGCGACATCCCTAGTCCTCTACGGCTATAAGCACGTGAAAGACAATATATGCACGTCGAATACTCTCCAGTATTACGCTGTGCATTACGCGCTGTGCTTCTTTAAGCCCATGCTGTTGCTCAGAGCGGTCCCGGCGATCGCCATGTGGCCATTTACGAAAAGCAAAAACGATTGAGTGAAGAGATTGAGTTTTCATATCGATGCTTGAAAGGCAAACGTGACTAAGCGACAATAACTGCTTTGTACATAAATGATAGGCAATAACCGTATTCGATGCGCAAAAAAATATATATTTCTAGTTCTATTAAAATAATTTCAATCCTACAGCTAGGTTCGTTAAAATAGAATTTTTTTCAGGTATTTAAACTTTAAATTAGTCTACTGTAAAGTTCACGCATTGTCGCTTAGTCACGTTTGCCTTTGAAGCGTCGATATGAAAACATGGCGGCCGGGGAATCCCTTATGGCAAAGGATAAGAAAAAAACAGCCTTTAACATTAAAAAAAAAAAAAGTTCCGTTTGGTCGGTAGAGTTTAATTGCTTAAAACCCTATTTTCTGAGTTTACTCTCTTTATGAATAGTATTTCGTTTAACACTAAACATACTGGGTCAAATGACCCATTTTGACCCATTTTGTTATTGCACTTTTGACTTCACGACTTTTCTACTACAGTTATTATACTTTTTTGTTTGTTTTGTTTTGTTTATTTTGAGTAATACTTGTCGTATACCGTTATCTACCCGTTATGGTAGAAATAGGTACCAGTAAGTGTTGGTATGATTAGTGTTAAAGACTCAGGCAAATATGATGGGGAAATAAAATTGAGTGCAAAATAAATCATTAACTTCTCCGTACAATTATTATTAATATTAGCACATTTACGTAATAATTGGAGGGTAGAGGTAAGGAGAACCGTCTCTGTGTGTGAAAAAGTGTCCGTTAAAATCTGCTAAATAAGGGTGGCGCTACTGTAGCAACCGGGTAAATTTTAAAAAAGGCGCTGAAAGTTATTAGAATAAGATGGAGAAATAAAAAAGGAAGAAGGAACTGTAAGCACTACAAAATCACAAAAAGTATTTTATTTAAAGCTGATAAGAAAATGCAATCGATGTCTCCACGTTTTACCACAGCAATAATTTTAGGTTATATTGACGAAATTAGTTTGGACTACGTAAACATGTGAGGTCTTGTATATTACACTGTCACTAACTACTCTAATCATTAAATATATATAAATTTCCTAACTCAGCATACTTCAATCAGTTAACGACTGCTCAATTCATTTCATACCCTGTGCCTATGCTAGCGCCATTCTGGAGGATTTTTGTACTGATATTTAGTGCTGAAAGTGGGACACTTTTTCAAGCTTCTCCCATATGAGACGGTTCTCCTTACCTCTATCCTCCATAGTAAAAACTATATCGAATTGCCTAGCTCCATCTAGTGTCGGTTAAGTGAAATGTCTTAACATCTCTCATTTAGTAATGTAATAACATTTGACTGCAAAATTGAGGAAGTAGTACTGAAAATTGAGGATGTAGTACTGAAAATTGACATAGATGACGTTTTATGAATAATTATTAATGTTATGAATTAGTATTTCAAATAATTAAAAAAATAAAAAATATTTCGAAATTCGACAATAGATGGCAGCACGTATCTTGTTTAAGTAACGCGATCTATGTGTAATACTTTGTCGAATCTTTATAAATTTATGCAAGAGAAGCATCGGGTAACCTAGTTTGTTTGTTTTTATGTTCAATGACTTAAAGAGTAAATTCCAATGGCACGTCGAAGCTGATACGCACAATTTTACTATTAATCTATACATATAAATAAAATTGGATTGTGTGTTTGTAATATTTAAATAACCGCTTTTTACATGTACCATATGAATATACCTAGTCAGGTCATAAATTCTGTCACATGTTTAATGTAAAATAATTGAAACAAGTTTATTCATTATGTAACCATTCATATACCAAAATGAACTTAACAAAACATAGATTCTTATGACACTAAAGTTTATTCAAAATGACCTCCGTGATTTTGAATACAGACCTTCAATCTGCGCGGCCAGTCGTCTATCGCAGCACGAACGAGGTCCATGTCAATATCGGCGGCTGCCTTAATCAAGGATGTCTTGAGTGACTCTAAATTGGGATGAGGCTTTGAGCACGCCTTTTCCTCCAAGTGTTGCCATATCTTGTAATCTAACGGATCCAAATCTGGACTGGAGGAGGGCCAGTCTTCGTGCCGGATGAAGTCGATTTCACGCGCCGCCAGCCAGTCTTGTGTGCTCTTCGCTCTATGAGCTGGCGCCGAATCTTGTTGGAATACCCAGTGCCTGTTATTGAACATGGTATGAGAAACAGGTTCCACAAGGTTCGTCAGGACTGTATTTTGATACACAACTGCATTCGTTTTTACACCTTTCTCACAAAAATGTACCTCTATTAAGCCCCAATAAGAAACTCCCAACCATACCATGAGCCAGGATGGAAAATGACCTCGTTGGACACGCGGAATACGGTTGCTCGCTTCTTCACTACTGTGTGCGTACACCTTATGATTTTGTTTGTTGTAGCTCTCTTCTACGGTAAAAATTTTTTCATCCGAAAAAAGAATTTCCCGATATTTTTTTCCCGCGTACCGCTTCAACAAAGCGCGGCATCTCTTCAGTCTCAGGTCCATTAGACGAGCATTCAAACAATGTCCTGTTTTTCTTCGATATGCCCGTAGCCCTAAGTCTTCATTTAACACCCTTTTCGCCGTGGTTCTGCTTAACCCCATCTGAAGGGCCAACAGTTTCTGCTTACGTTTGGGGTTTCTTTGAATTCGCGCCTTCACAGCTTTTATCACTGCTGGAGTCCTAACAGACCGAGGGCGACCACTTCTTGACCTGTCATCTACACTAGAGTCTTCATTGTATCGTTTGATGGTACGATAAACGAATCTTTTGGTTATATTCAAAATTTTCAGTATGTTAAAAATTTGAATTGGCGCGTAACCGCAACGATGCAACGCAATAACTGCAACACGGTTTTCTTTAAGCGTCCACTCCATATTTAAAAATGAGTAAAATTCTAAAAGTATACATTTTTATTTTCATGAACAATTCGAAATTCGAATCCAATAAACTTTTTTGTGGCCAGCATTCTAAAAGAAAAGTTTTTACTGTGTGACAATACTTATGACCTGACTAGGTATATAAAGGTACCAAAATAACATTTTTTTTTATAATTTTTATCTGTCTGTTTGTTCCGGCTAATCTCTGGAACGGCTGGACCGATTTTGATGAGACTTTCACTGATAGGTAGCTGATGATATAAGGAGTTAGGCTACTGTTTTTAGAGTAGCTTCGCCCTGCGGCGTCACCCGCAGTACGAAAATAACCGCGGGTAACATCGCGGGACTCGGCTATCAATAATAAAATGTAATGTTTCCGAAGCGAAGCAAGGGCGGGTCGCTAGTTATATAATAAATGCACTTTCCGTGTCCGTATCTTTAAATAATTGATCCACAACTCACAATGGACCGAGAACCGCCATTTACATCCATTTTGCGACGTTTTTTGCTTCAATAACTTTTTTAATTTTTTTTATTTTTTTTATCACCAAATGTATATTTTATACGTGGTATAAAATCATTCGTGACCATCATTAAATATTGGGAAATATAATTCGATATGAGCCTGTAACGATTTTTTGGTTTTCTGCCAATGAAGCTGACATGAATGTCTAAAAGTAAGCAAGACTACCCACAGTTACTGTAATCATTGTATTTTTTTTTAAATGCGGGTACCTTGAGAAAGTTTTGTTACTTTTTTTTTAAAATATAATTACCAAAGATTATCCCCATAGATTAGAAGATATTAATAAATATTTACTCGACACATTTTTTAAATATTTACTCGAAACATTTTTTTTGTTTGCGGCAAACGGAAAATACACGGAAATGTCATAGTGACAGTGACAGTGACAGTGACGTAAAGTCCTTTTTGACATTAATCTTGATGTTGATTTTTTTAAGTGTTAATTCTTTATTTTGTTTGAGGGTACGTCTTTGTTATTTACAAACGGTTTGTTTTGTGTTTGTTGTGTGACGGGTAGAGATAAGGAGCACTATCTCGTATAGGGGACAAGTTGAAAAAGTGTTCGCCTTAATGTTGGAAAGCTCAGTGAAATAGCGATAGTGTTAGAGTAGGAAGTAAGAACAAGATACAATGACATAGTCAATGTCACTATTACGGTGTAATCGCGCGTTTATTGTTCTCAATTGTAATCACAATCGACGCTTGAAAGGCAAACGTGACTAAGCGACAATAACTGCTTTGTACATAAATGATAGGCAATAACCGTATTCGATGCGCAAAAAAATATATATTTCTAGGTCTGTTAAAATCATTTCAATCCTACAGCTAGATAGATTCGTTAAAATAGAATTTTGTTTTCAGTTATTTCAACTTTAAATTAGTCTACTGTAAAGTTCACGCATTGTCGCTTAGTCACGTTTGCCTTACAAGCGTCGATATTATTTTCGATTTTTTGAAATGCTTTACAAAACAGTCGAAAATATAGTTTTCAATTACAAAAATAAAGGCGAGCTTAAACTGTGAAAGTATTTTTTTATTTTATGTTTTTCGACTCCGATAAAAAAAATCAAAGACATGCTTTTTTTTGTTACGCCCTGGGCTTCGGGATAAATAAAAATTCTACCGAAATACAAATTGAAATTTAACGAATACTTTAAAATTCTCAATTTACTTCTTCCGCTTCGCTTCAGGTGATCCGTTCGCTGTTTCGCGTCGAGTAGAATCGCTAACTCACTGACTGCGTGCCATCTCTGCAACGCTTTTATAGTCGATACGGCATCCCTAGATTTATCGAGAACATTTTGGGCAGGTCGAGTAGCTTCGATGCGTGTTTCCGCTGTCTGACAATAGATGGCGTTGTACATCACGAGCTTTCTCGATGTTACGAGTTTCTTTGATATTCGTTCGGGCTATTCGGCGATAGATGGCGTTACCGGTGTAGCAATTTCTTCATAAGGAATTTGTGCACTAATAACACGGGTGTACACCAAATTTTACTTTGATTGCAAAGCATAAAATTGCGATATTTTAGATCGTAATTAGACGAAAAAAAAATACATGGCGTGAAACAGTTTGCTTTTGAACTTTAATAAATTGACCACATATGAAACAAAATGCATCTTATAGTGAGGGGTAGATCTCAGGGGTATTTAAAACTATGGGTTAGTCACCAATATCGAATTTCGAATTTTAATCTTCCTTTATCACAAACAATTTTCAATTTTAAACAATAATTACATTTAGACGCGGGCGCACGCTATTCACACTCAAAACGGAAGCGCCCGGAACATAGATTATACACTGTTGAAAAGATCGACATAGATGCTAACTATGTATAGCGAGCGGGCATACGGCCGCGAGAGTGACGTACCGGTCGGTTTGCTACATACTCCCCCTCTAGTCCTGGAGGACGCCCTCGCTCCTGGACTAGCATCTCATTACTACTGGGCTGAGGGACAGGCGCAAGACCAACCATACCACCAGCTGCGGGAGAAAGACGTGGAGCTTCAGCACATGGTTCAGCATGCCGTGTCGTCATATGCCCTGGAACTCGAGAATCTGTTTTAACATTATTTGGGGGACGACCACGTTTCTTTTTAGGCATCACCGGCCGCGGAAGAGCATCACTCTGATTCTCACGGTATAGAGTGAGATCGTTCACATGATATTTCCCTAAAACTTCATCAGGTTTGTCAACATGCGCGACGTGGTAAGTAGTAGGGCTGACCTTTTTAACGATGCGATACGGACCATCGCGTTTTGGAACAAACTTAGAAGTAAGGCCATTAGCGCTCTTACTGAGGACATGTGATTTGATGAGAACCATGTCACCTTCGTTGAATGTTTCAATGGGCCGTCTCGAACGATCAGCATACCCTTTAGCTTTATCTTGAAGCGTCTCTACACGTTCGCGCACCGCTGAAAAGGAGTTAACAAATTTCCTGAGATAGGGAGTTATTTGGGGAACAAAGTTATCTTTGTCTAGAACAGCACGAAGGTCATGGGCGACTTCTGTGGGGGACCTCATCTCTCTGCCAAATGACAAGTAAGCAGGTGACATACCTGTGGTGCGACATTTAGCGTTATTAAGAGCGAATCGAATCACTGGTAACATGTTTGGCCAGGAAGTGTGGTCACATTCCACGAGTTGTGCTAATAAAGTCTTAAGATCTCTGTTTTTACGTTCGGCGGGGTTTGCTTCTGGGTGATAGAGAGGGATAAGGTTTTGCTTTATCCCCAGGATGGACATGCATTGACGCATGACTGCCGAAATAAATTGTACGCCATTATCAGAAACTAGTCGGCGTGGAAGACCGAACCTCATAAAATACTCCTCTATGAGGACATGTGCACACGCCTCAGCAGTAGCTTCCTTCAATGGGAAAAGTTCTGTCCACCTCGTAGCAGTATCTTCTATTAGCAAGATCCAACGCTCCCCCTGTTTTCCAGGTGGTAACGGGCCGAAAAGATCAACTGCCAAGACCTCGTTGCGCTGGTTCATCACCGGCGTCTGCAATAGACCTGGAGGCTTGGTATTAGCAGCCTTATAGCGTTGACAATGGATACATGCCTTTACATAGTCGGTTATGATTCTTCTCATTCCTGTGAAGTAGAACAGACGTGAGACTTGTTGGTAAGTCCGGTCAATTCCTGCATGTCCAGCGGTAGGGGCATCGTGAAGCTCTTTGAGAACGTCGGTCACTTGATGGGCAGGAATGACTAATTGTGGGGCCTCGGCATCAGAATCCGGATTAAGTCGATATAAAACACCTTGTTCCATTAGAAATCCTCTTTCTGACCATCTTTTAGCAGCAAGTTCATCCACTCCTTCCAGTTCTGTGACGATCTTCTGTATTTCCGGATCAGTCAACTGGTCTTGACGTAACTGGGTAGGTGACTTGGTGGGCAGGTCGCAAATGACAGAACAGATGCCGCAGTTATTTTGTGTTTCGTTGGAACAGATCGGTCTACTTAACGTGTCAGCGACAACGTTAGCTTTTCCTGGGGTGTACTCGAATCTGATGTCAAATTCTTGGAGTTTAAGCGCCCAACGGACCAACCTACCAGCAGGAGACTTTAAAGAAAGCAACCAACGCAAGGGTTGGTGGTCACTGCCTATAATAATTGGTTGGCCGTCGAGGTATGGCCTGAAACGCTCCACGGCCCAGACTACAGCAAGCGCTTCCCGTTCTGTAGTAGAGTAGTTGCGCTCCGCTGCGGTGAGTAGGCGGCTAGCATACTCGATAGGCCTTTCATCCTTGCCTTCCCCTTGAGCTAAAACTGCGCCAAGTGCATAGTTGCTCGCGTCGGTACGCAGTACTAAGGGTTGTTTAAAATTCGCTTGAACAAGTACGGGCGCCGTGGTCAGCAGACGCTTCAATTCTTTGAATGCCTGTGTTTGTTCAGGTCCCCAGCTCCATGTGTAATTCTTCTTGGTCAGTCGAGTAAGCGGTTCTGCTATCTTTGAAAAGTTTGGAATAAACTTCCTGAACCAAGAGCATGTTTGGAGAAAAGTTCTTAAATGTTTTAGATTAGATGGTTCCAGCATATCAAGGACAGCACTGACCTTCTCAGGGTCAGGAGACACACCGTCTGGAGTGATGACGTGGCCCAGATAACGGACCCTTTCTTTGGCAAAAGTGCACTTCTCTCTCTTTACGTGAAGTTTAAATTCAGACAAACGACTAAAAACAGCTTCCAGATCTTGTAGGTGTTGCTGGAATCCTTCTGAAATAATTAACAAATCGTCTAGATAAGCAAGTACTGTAACATCCTTCAAAGCAGCACAGGAGCGTAGACGATCAATAAGCCTTTGGAAAGTCGCCGGCGCATTCTTCAAGCCGAACGGCATTCTTTTAAAACGGTAAGTGCCTAGGGGGCAGACAAAAGCTGTTTTGTCTCTGTCTGCTTCTCGGACCATAACTTGCCAATATGAAGAACGAAGGTCTATTGTGGTCATGTAACAATTCTTCTTCGTACTCTGGAGAAGATCATCAATGCGTGGGAGTGGGTAAGTATCCGATTTGGTTACTTCATTTAAGCGCCTGTAATCCACGCAGAATCTTACATTACCATTGGACTTCGGTATCATCAATGCAGGAGAGCACCAGGCGGATTCGCACTCTTCAATGATGTCATCTGCCAGCATCTTCTCTATTTCATTCTTCATCGTCTCCTTCTTGGAAGGGTTAAGGCGATAGGGCGGCACAGCTATCGGGGGGTGATCTCCAGTGTCTATGCAATGTTCTATGAATGGTGTCGGACCTCCCCCTGCTGTAAAAATACTTTCATGCCGAATAAGGAACTCAGATAATGCTTGGCGCTCAGCTGATTGCAAGTGCATGCCTTCATCATCCCGAAGCATGTTAGTAGAAGCTATGCACACACCAGGAGACATAGGTTCAAAAAGTAATTTATAATGCACCTTAGCATCAGTACTAAAATACCATTCATGACGATGAAAATCAATAATAACTTTGGCAGCATTAATAAAATCAATACCCAGTAAAGTTTCATTATCATTAGAATCAGGGAAGATTATAAATGGAATATCAATCACTATGTGTTCTAACCTCACTGGTAATATGGTTGTCAATACATCCATATTCCGAACATGCCCATCAGCAAGTTTGACTCGCCTAGTGGAGGGAGTAAGAGGGTGACCCTTATGCAGAAGGAGAGCATACAGCGTGTGACCAGCAATACAATGCTTAGCTGCTGTATCTATAAGTGCAGTACCCTGTTTACCGAGAACTTGAATTTTGAAAATAGGCCGTAAATGCAAATACCTATCATCACTCTCACGGTCGTACACGGACGCTACAACACTTCCCTCACATGTACAATAATTAAAATTCAGACAATTATCAATTTCCACACATTCGTTAATTTTTCCAAAATTACACTTACTGCCTTTTGTGTCACAGTCATGGTTGGTTGAAAATTTTAAATTATTACAATTTGGTTCAATTATTTGATTATAAGGTAAAAATGAATTCTTACATTTAGGTCTAGTTCCCTGGTTATAACAAATATTTAAATTTTTACACTTTGTCCGAACATCCTGATTATATAAAACATGAGAATCACAAAAGGTTGGCATCTCATTATTACTAGTGCAATTACAGTTAATATTCTTTAACACAGAATCATTACAGGCATGAAAATAAGATTTTCTGGAAGTAGGGCCTCTGTTAATGGTAGCATAATTAATATTTGCATCCCGGTTACAAAAATTTTGACATTCAAAATTACTCAGAAAATTATTTTTGTCATGCTGCTTAACATCATACATTGCATTCTGAACAGGTAAATTAGAACTAATTGTGTTAGTATTATTAACATTACACTGAACACTATAAAACGCATTATTGTCATTTTGCACACCCTCGGAAAAGTTAGATTGACTTTGCTCACCTCGGTTGTTTAACTTACGGCACTGTTCCCGTGCATGTCCAAACCGTTTGCAGTAGGAGCACACTGGACGCTGTTTCTTCGTGGTCACGAATTGCTCTGCAGAACCTGGCACAGCAGCGGCAGGCGTGGCAGCGGCAGGCTGGGCGACAGCGACAGGCACAGCGGTGGCGGGCACGACGGCCGCGGCGGAGTTTGGAAAGCGCGCGCGCGGCGCCGGGGCCCTCGCACGAGCGGCGCACGGTTCAGGCCGACTCGCAGCCTGGGCCGGCTGGGCACGGATCGAACGCACACCACTAGTGGACGACACTGGTCTCGATTGAGTCTCCTCTATCGAATCTTCTATATTCCGAGCATGGTTTAATAATGAATTGAAAGATGTGATTTCTTCACGGCGCAATCTTGTGCGTATTCTATTATGAAGCAACCCGTATATCATATCAAGTTGTACTTTTTCAGTAATATCATCCCGCGGTAGCTTTGCCATAAGCGCACGAATACGAGCAACAAACTTGTCTGTGTTTTCGTTATCCTGCGGGGAAGCAAATATTTCCAAATATATTCTATGTGGTGGAAGGCGGGTGCCATATGCATATATTAAATTTTCTTTGGCTTCGTTCCAAGTGGAGATGTGATGCTTTAATCCTAGCCACCACGTAGCTGCGTCAGCAGACAAAAGCATGGCTAGGCCTCGTATGATGTTAGCGTCAGATACTTGAACGCATTCTGTATAGCTTTCAATTGCATCTATAAAGGCCTCAACAGATTCACCAGGTGCACCGCTGAAAGAAGCTCTGCAACGCGCCAAGGTACCATCTACGTTCACTGGGGGCATCGGCGGAGGTGCCGGAGTCGACGATCTTTGTTCCATCACGTACGACATAATGTTCTTAAATGTTTCGGCCTGCGAACGTTGCAGCGAGGCCATCAACGCTGAAACATCATCCAAGTTGAACGTAGAATTGTTGCTACGTGATTCGGCGTGGAGGCGATCATGGGGGCTGTCATGCTCCTCGTGATTTTCGTTGGCATTTGCATCTGCAGCAGGAATAACGTCGTCTTCGCGACGTTGCTGGCGATCTTGATTTCTAGTTAAAGGCATTCTTTACAATTAAGCACCAACAGCATACAATAGTTAGCAAATTTTTCACAAAAGCGTGCGCGCCATTTTGTTAGTCCAAGCAAGAAAAAAATTAGGAAACGTTGGGCAGCCAGATATAGTGAGGGGTAGATCTCAGGGGTATTTAAAACTATGGGTTAGTCACCAATATCGAATTTCGAATTTTAATCTTCCTTTATCACAAACAATTTTCAATTTTAAACAATAATTACATTTAGACGCGGGCGCACGCTATTCACACTCAAAACGGAAGCGCCCGGAACATAGATTATACACTGTTGAAAAGATCGACATAGATGCTAACTATGTATAGCGAGCGGGCATACGGCCGCGAGAGTGACGTACCGGTCGGTTTGCTACAATCTTTTTTTTTCCTACCTAAGCTGGTAGCCTTGAGAGGCTATTCCAGCGTAACCTTAACTAGTAGGTGAGCTCACGGGGCTCAAACCTGACGACGTTGCTAACACGAACCCTACCAAGAGTCGTGCTTCGCAGAATCTACCACCGGATCGGAAACGCGACCCACTGAGAAGATCCGGCGAGAAACTCAGTGGGCTGTGTCTGAGGGATTACTTTACTCGTCGAGCCCTTCGTCGCAAGCGACGGGCTTGGCGAGAACGATGACCGGTGCTTGAGGTACCTAAAAGCACCGTTAGTGGATCGGGAGGATCTGAAATGACGTGTTTTGGGCGACGTCGACTGCTTTCCATTCTTTCCGCAGGATCGGGAATGTAGTTACCGGCGGCCACGATGAGAGGGTTCTCGTATCGTGCCGCTTTATCGAAGTGGAAAATGCATCAGCATCGTATTTACACTTTCGGGACATTTAAAATTTTTCTGGGCTTGTACAAAATACCTGATCGCTGTTTATGACTCGAGTGCCATCTAGTGGCACTGTGAAATAATTTTTTTTTGTAGAGTTGTGTAATATATGACAGAGACTTGGCGGGAAGTGGGACACTTTTTCAAGCTTCTCCCATACGAGACGGTTCTCCTTATCTCTACCCTCCATAATTAATACGTTTTATTTGGCAAATTAATTAAATGGGTAAAATAAAGTTATTCAAATGTAATAAATTTCTTGTTTTATTTCGATTAAAAGAACGTTATGTTTTATTATTATTATTACATTGATTTTGATTATTTATTTGATTATTACATTAAATTGATTACTTAATACATACAATTAAGTAAACAATTTGATTCATTGTAATCAATGAAGCGCGCCTTATTACCAATTAATACGGGTATTATACGCATTTGATTTTAATCTTGCTATGGGGCAATGCTGCCGATGTCGAAACGATTTTCATCCAGCAGAAGAGGGCTATTCGTGCTGTTTATAATATGCACCCGAGGGAATCCTTGAGGGACAAGTTTAAGGAAATCAAAATTCTAACTTTAGCGTCTTGGACGTGCGTAAAAACATTGAAGAATTCCCCAGAGTCTGCGATTAGCATAATGTGAACACTAGGAACAAACATAGGCTTGCGTTGCCGGCGGCTCGAATTAAGAAAATAAGCAACTCTTTTAGGGGTCTGGGTGTACAACTTTTCAACAAGATCCCACAAAACGTTCAATTACTACCTGTTCATAGATTTAAGAAAACTGTCAAGGAACGTTTGTGCAACAAGGCATATTATAAAGTTAAGGATTATCTACTAGATGGCACTACGTGGGAATGAGGCCTTCGCTCCCGGCCTTCATTTATCTAATTTTTTATTGTATTTTTTGAATTGTATTTTTTGACTTGTTTTTTCGTTTATTGTAAATATTTTAACTTATTAAAAAAAAAATTGAGATAAAACAACAAAAAAATCCCGCTGAGTTTGTTTCGCCGGTTCTTCTCAGGACTGTGGCTTTTTTTGGAACCGGTGGTAGAGTTAACTTGGTTATTTATATTTTGACATTCAACAAGTGTGTTATACTGACATCTAAGTTGAAATAAATGATTTTGAATTTGAATTTGAATTGTGAACAAAAATTGGTACCTACATGCCTGCGGGATTTGAATCTTTTCCCCCTACTTACCTTGTTGATAGCCTAAGGTACTAGTCGCGCTCGGTTTGTTAGAGGTTCTTTACCTCACCATAACCCAACCCCCTATAAAAATTCCCCCCAAAATACCTTTTTTTTTAACACTGGGGAATCTATTTACGGATACCCGGTCGAGGGGGATAACGGACTCCGGCGCCACCAGAGAGAAAGAGAGAGGGGGGCCAAGGTGAGAATAATAATAATAACAAAGTTTACATAGTACCAATAGTCATTTCCACCACAGGCGTTGTCCCTAAGCACCTCCACCACAGCCTGAAGTTATTTGATCTGAAACCTTTTTTTTTTCCTACCTAAGCTGGTAGCCTAGAGAGCCTATTCCAGCGTAACCGTAACTAGTAGGTGAGCTCACGGGGCTCAAACCTGACAACGATGCTAACACGAACCCTAGCAAGAGTCGTGCTTCGCAGAATCTACCACCGGATCGGAAACGCGACCCACTGAGAAGATCCGGCGAGAAACTCAGTGGGCTGTGTCTGAGAGTTAATTTACTTGTCGAGCCCTTCGTCGCAAGCGACGGGTTCGACGAGAACGGTGACCGGTGCTTGAAGTACCTAGAAGCACCGTTAGTGGATCGGGAGGAACCTCTGAAACCCAACACTTTCATGCAACTACAAAAAGCTGCTATATTAAATACCTGTAGAACTGTTCGTAAGTTTTTAGAAACAGAAGAAAACTCAACTAGCGGACATTAAAATATTTATTCCTTATTATTTACTTGGCTTAGGCCCGTAAATAATAAATACGTACCAGCGTCTGCTGAAAAAAAAAAAGTAATGAATAATAATAATAATCTATTATATGTATGTATGTATGTATGTGTGTATATATATATATATTAATATGTATATGTGATTTTGTATATATGTATATATTTTTTGTATGTATTCGCAACTTAATATAAATTTCATTGCACCTACCACTATTTACTCTGCACTACCTTTGGTTGACTGGTAGAGAATGCCTTAGGCATTAAGTCTGCCAATGTAAATTTTACATGAAGTGTAATAAATAAAAATAAAAAAAAACTTCAGAGGTGTCAAGGGACACCCGGATGGAACGAAGTTCCTTTCGATTAATTAGTGAAGGAATTGTATTTTTTTTTTAAGTTATAATAATAAATTACGGCATTATGCAGAAGAAAAAAACAATACTATGAACTAAATTACTATTGTTGAAACGCTATCTCGAGAAACTGTACTCATTACGCGGACCAATCGGATACGAGCAATGTCACGCGATAAGCGCCTACACGTTGATTGGTCAGAATGACGGATCTAAAAAGTGTCGTGACAACTTTTCGTAAGAATTTTTTCCGTCTAGCCCCCTTTCACAACGCGCGTAAAGGAACTTCGTTCCAATAAATAAATAATATAAATAATCCCCGAAAAATGCCTGTACTTAACAAAAGCCACTACTTATATTAGATTTCGTTTTAATAGAGCTTTTTAATCAAGTCAAGAGCTCAGAGATAAGAGCGATAAATAAATCAAATTAATGTGATAAGTGATCGAAGCTTCTGTGCTTTGTGCTTACGGAACGATGAAAGCATTCGAGCTTGAGATTTCGATGGAATTGAAGCTTTTCTGCTAAGCTTTTGGTATTTCCTTGGTGAGTTGGTCTAAATTAATTGCTTAAGGGCGCTGATGCGTGTGTAACTTTGAGTAACAATCCTGCGAGGAAGGATACCGCAGAAGCTGCCGTAACCTTACTGGTATCACGGTATAGTTAAAGTGTAAGTACCTTTTTTTATTGCTTAGATGGGTGGACGAGCTCACAGCCCACCTCTTGTTAAGTGTACCGTATGTTCCATGGGGAGTGCTCTGAGGAATTGTTCGAGATGATACCGGCATCTCGTTTTTACCATCGCACCGCCCGCCACCGGAGTAGAGTTCATCCATACTACCTGGAGCCACTGCGGTCATCCACAGTGCGTTTCCAGAGTTCTTTTTTGCCACGTACCATCCGGCTATGGAATGAGCTCCCCTCCACGGTGTTTCCCGAGCGCTATGACATGTTCTTCTTCAAACGAGGCTTGTGGAGAGTATTAAGCGGTAGGCAGCGGCTTGGCTCTGCCCCTGGCATTGCTGAAGTCCATGGGTGACGGTAACCACTCACCATCAGGTGGGCCGTATGCTCGTCTGCCTACAAGGGCAATAAAAAAAAGCCCATAGTCATCTACAACGTAAATGCGCCACCCACCTTGAGACATAAGTTCTAAGGTCTCAGTATACAACGGCTGCCCTGCCCTTCAAACCGAAACGCATTACTGCTTCACGGTAGAAATAGGCGGGGTGGCGGCACCTACCCGCGCGGATTCACAAGAGGTCCTACCACCAGTAAATTAAAACCTAATTATCGCTATTTCCTTAAGCGTCTTTGTGCTGAGAAACACTAATGAAATTCTCTGCAACGGAAGTAGAAAGTTGAAAAAATGAGTATATCAGAGGAAGTGTGAAAGTGGCCCCGGTAAACAACAAATTAAGGAGCGGACGGTTAGCGTGGTATGGACATGTGACGCGCAGAGAGAAGATGCATGTGACTAGGAGATGTATGGAAATGGTAGTGCAAGGTAGAGGGGGAAGAGGTCGACCGAAGAAGACATGGATGGAGTGTGTGTATGACGATATGAGAGAGAGAGGAGTGAGTGTTGAGATGACGGCTGATAGAAGAGAATGGAAGAGAAAAATTAGCTGTGCCGACCCCACCTAGTGGGATAAGGTGGATATAAAGAAGAAGGAAGTAGTAAGTTGATATTACTCGTGTAAAGAAGAAAATATCGTATCGTTGTATCTATAGGACTTAATTTGCGAGAGAACGAGATAAAATCATTTTGAAAGTTTCACTTTTATATTGTTAGAAGATACGGTAGGCAGCGGCATTGCTGACGTCCATGGGCGACTGTAACCACTCACCATTAGGTGGGCCGTACACTCGTCTGCCTATGAGGGCAATAAAAGAAAAGAAGAAAGATATGCCGGATAACTAAGAAAATACTTAATAGGGGAAATTTGTTCCAAAGTTTTAACTTGATTGAGGTTTGAAACTGCTTTCCTTGTTCATCTAAGATAAAATCACCAGTTAATAATAATAATAATAAAACATTTATTTCAGAAAAAATCCATAAATTAATAATAATACAATAGTCAGCACACAAACAGTTCAACAATACAAATAGAA
This sequence comes from Bombyx mori, assembly GCF_030269925.1. Classification (NCBI taxonomy): domain Eukaryota; kingdom Metazoa; phylum Arthropoda; class Insecta; order Lepidoptera; family Bombycidae; genus Bombyx; species Bombyx mori. The sequence goes on along the minus strand of NC_085108.1, from coordinate 2,689,913 downwards.
AATGAACAATATACTAATTCAATTAATTAAATATACAAAGGAAATGAATTAGAAACACATAATTATATCAATACAGTAGTAACCACTCTATGTCAATATTAGCTATCATTATGTCAATCAGTTAATTAATTTGGAGAAAAAATAAATTAAAAAGAAAATCATACACATTTCATAATGAGGAGTAAAATAATAATAAGGATATGTCAGTCTTGTCCGGTAATTATACACATCCATTTATGTTGGATCGGACAATCAGCGCGAGAAGCAATCATCCCGAGGATGCCATTACTACTGTTTCTCACTCGTCTTAAAAAAGTCTTAAAGTCTTAAGGGAGTGCATATAGTTTGTACTCGACCTTGTCTGGATGCTGCGCCAGGTGTATATGGTTTCTACTCGATCTCTATTTGTAACGATCGATCACGTCGGGGTCACCAATAAGAGAGCTCATATTGGTCCCTTCTTTATTTCGCCTGGTCGTGTTTTATGTAATTAACACCACAGTTGGAACAATATAAATTTTATTGTTGTAGCGGCATAAAGTAATTACATTAAATTAGTTATTTAACACGTTATAAATTATTTTTATGTTTTTCATATTTTGGCGGTAAAAAGGTATCGTGTCACAGACTATATCCTTTTTTTTACATCTCGTGCGTTCCGGCTTACGCATAATAAAACGCCACAGTCTGTTTTCGCCTTATCAGATCAGTTACAGAGATTTTACTTGAGATATTCCAGGCGGCCACATCGCTGAGCTGGACATGTCTAAAGAATACACGTGGAACGATCTGCTGAGACAGGTAAGTCATCGAAATAAGACAAAAATTAGAATCCGTGGGCATCAAATTTTTTTTATTGCTTGAATGAGTGGACGAGCTCACAGCCCACCTGGTGTTAAGTGTTTACTGGAGCCCATAGAGATCTACAACGTAAATACGCTACCCACCTTGAGATATAAGTTCTAAGGTCTCAGTATAGTTACAACGGCTGCCCCACCCTTCAAACCGAAGCGCATTGCTGCTTCACGGCAGAAATAGGTAGGTAGGGCGGCGTTACCTACCCGTGCGAACTCACGAAGTCCTACCACCAGTAATTAGGTCAATTATAATTTAAAATCACAATAATGGCTAGTTAGAAGTTCCATATTTAGTCACCGCAAAATCAAGGAAGATCTCGGACGAACCTTATGGCACTCGAATAATATTTCGATTTACTTGTGTAATCGATTACGACAAACAAAATCGATTATGGAATCGTTTTCCTAACACGTAGGTGTACCTACTCTCAATATATATTAGACGAGCGACCCGCCCTCGCTTCGCTTCGGAAACATTAAAACACAAATGAAACCAAAAAAAAAAATAAAAAAAAAATAAAAAAAGGTAGCCTATGTTCATCAGGGACAATGTCGGCTTCTAATGGAAAAATAATTTTTCAAATCGGTCCAGTAGTTTCGGAGCCTATTCGAAACAAACAAACAAATCTTTCCTCTTTATAATATTATATTAAGTATAGATATAGACTAGCGACCCGCCCTCGCTTCGCTTCAGAAACTTTAATTTATTATTGATTTCTGCACTATTTAATGGATGTTATTAACCTTCCTCTTCAATCACCCTATCTATTAAAAAAAAAAATGCGTGCGTACAAAGTACACATGTCAGAAGTGAAACTTTTTTGGCGAACTAATTTATAAGTCTTGCTTATATTTATACAAATCTAAAACTTTAGATTTCCGAGACTTAGAGGAAGGGAAAAAGGAAGATATGTTCCCGCCAAAAGTCTGTCAAATGTCAATCTCAAACCTCAGTGTTGACAGCTTCGATCAATAATAGTACTATTGATCGAAGGTTGACAGTCACATTATGTTTAGATTTTTAAATTGTAAATGACTAATATTTTGCCATTGAATTAAATAATTTAATTTCATGCTATTTGATTAATGTTCCAAATTCTTTTCATTTCATTTCAATTCCTATTAACATTTTTCACAAAAATAAAATAAAATAATAGGCTGTATGTTTGATGATATGGTCGCAGTATTTTATTCCTACCTAAGAGTGTTAGTAAAGCGGCACGTTCCTAAATTTGTACCACGCAACAATCATAGCCCCATCTGGTTTTCAAGCATACTAATTAGAACGCTTAAAGAAAAATTTAAGTACAGGTTGAGATTTCGCAAATTTGGTAATCCCCGCGACGAATTAACCTTTGTGTTGCTCAGGAAACGCTGTTCTAAGTTATTACGTCTAAATTATACCAGATACTTGGAGAATCTGGAGTCGTCTTTAGCATCTAACCCTAAGTTAATTTGGTCCTTTGTAAAGCATAAAAGAAGTGGAAAAATTACACTGCCCGGCGAAATGTCTCTTGACGACACTACAGCAACGAATGGATCTAGTATCTGTAATCTTTTTGCTGCCCATTTCTCCTCAGTCTATAATACGACCAGCATACACAGCTTTAATGAGTCTGTTGAGTCTTCAAATATGAATTTCTTGACATGCATTTCTGTCACCAAGTCTCAGATTTACAGGGTTTTAAAAAGACTTGATGTAAACAAGGGAGCGGGCTCAGATGGTTTACCGTCTATATTTGTTTCCAGGTGTGCTTACGCATTAAGCTCACCACTTTCAATTATTTTTAATAAATCTCTGAGCTCTGGTGTATTCCCTTTGGCTTGGAAACAATCACTGATTTTGCCGCTATTTAAGAGTGGTGACACCGGCATGGTGAAGAACTATAGGCCTATCTCCATTCTAACGGTTTTTGCTAAAGTTTTCGAAATGGTGTTGTATCCCGTTTTGTCTTGGCATTTTAGACAGATTTTTGCTACGGAGCAGCATGGGTTCATTAAGGCAAGATCCACAACTACGAACTTGTTGTCTTTTGTCGAGGACTTGACTCAAGGTGTTGACCATGGAGATTCATTAGACACTATATACACAGACTTTAGTAAGGCCTTCGACAGAGTTAACCACAATTTACTGCTGTCGAAGCTGTCATCGTACGGGATTGCTGGTACACTTTTGCATTGGCTTCAATCATATTTAACGAACAGATCGTCCACGGTTGTTGCGGGGGGTCACTCGTCGATGTCCTTCCCAGTTTTGTCTGGGGTTCCCCAAGGCTCTCATTTGGGTCCTCTACTTTTTAATGCATTCATCAACGACATTGGCTCGTGTTTTCGTAGCACAAAGTTCTATATGTTCGCCGACGACTTAAAATTCTTCAGGAAAGTAAACTCATCTCTTGACTCTGAATTATTGCAGAGGGATTTGGACAGTTTGTTTGGCTGGTGCAGTGCGAATGGCATGAGTCTGAATATCAGTAAATGCTATGTAATTCGTTTTACTAGAAAAAGACGCTCATTTTCCCGAACGTATCATATTAATGGTGCACCACTATCTGAGGTAGACTCTATTAGGGATCTGGGTGTGATCATTGATAGTAAGCTGCAATTCAGCACACATATTCAGAATATTACCAGAAAGAGCTTTAAAACATTGGGATTTATATTTCGCAATTGCAAAGATTTCAAAAAACCAAACACTAAGATCACAATTTATAATGCTCTCGTACGCAGTACCTTGGAATATTGCTGCATTGTGTGGAATCCTTACTATGAAATATACAAGAAACGATTGGAAAGTGTCCAGAAACGGTTTCTATGGTACTTGTCTTACAACTACAATCTGGGTAGGAAGTTACCCAGCTATGAAGATAGACTTTGCCACTTTAATTTAGACTCTCTTCTAAACCGGAGAAAACTAATGGGGGGTATATTTCTGTACAAATTAATTCATGGAATAACCGACACGCCTAATCTATTAACCCAGATAAAAATATCAGCCCCTAAGTACCTACCAAGAACGAAGAAATATAAACCGTTTATAAGAAAGCCCGCTCGTTCGAATTTAGGTGCTTACTCTCCCTTAAACAGAATCCTTTGGGACTACAATAATGTCCACGGTAGCGCGGTCTCCGTCAATGTTCCTTCGGAGTCGTCCGATTGCGTTGAACTTATTTTAAGTGAAATAGATGTTTTTTCTGATTGTCTCACTACTTACAGGAAAAATCTGTCGCGGATCATCTCCCAATTAAATTAATCATAAGCAATGAATGAAATGTATTCAAATCTTAGCTGTATATTTCTTTTATTTTTGATGTTAATGCACTGTCGATTGCACCTATAATTGAGGTGACATCAGCCATGAACTTTTGTCAATTTGTCAATGTTTTGTATTGATGATCACTTTGTTGGTGCAACTTAATAAATAAATAAATAAATAAATGATACATTTGCCTTTCCAGTTGGAAAAATACAACAACTACTACTACTGACATTTGACAAGTACTTAATTTCAATAGTAGTTTGATGTCACTTCCGTTGCATACCTGCGTGACGTTCTGTAAAAATTTTACCCACATGCGCCTAAAGAAGTTGCACTTCAAAAACCGCATCAAAATCCGTTGCGTAGTTTTAAAGATTTAAGCATACATAGGGATATAGGGACAGAGAAAGCGACTTTGTTTTATACTATGTAGTGATACCGTGTTCCGGGTCGTCTGTTCGTATTGGAGAGCATTAAAGCTGTCATAATATTTACATTTACAAATCATTACAATGATTACGATATGTATTATTTACCGTATCGCTTGAGCCTCTCTTTTTACTCCGTATCAAATAGCTGACGTTCTTGGCCTGTATGTGTAACTACGCCTTTCTATTGGACGAATTTTATCGATTTGTTTATAACTAGAGGTCCCGCAGTAGTCGAAATTCGACTATAATTAATTGGAATTGTAAGTTTGTACACTATTATGTTTGTATTTTATACTTCTATAATCACAAATTTCGCCAAGACTACACTACAAAAATATTAACAAAGACAAACAATATTTAATCTATTCTCAATTTGACAACAGACGTCAAGAACAAAAGTTTGACAATAAATCATAGACCTATATAGTAGGGACACGACATATTGTTCTATACGTACAATTGCTTATATAAATAGCACCCATTTTGAAGGCACACACATAAACATATATCTATCTCGTTCTTACTCAGCACTTTAACTCGCAGGAAAACAATATAACAGTATTTCAGTGCGTACATAAAATGAAACATGAATATACGTAAATGTCTCCGTCTCCGTCTAATGAGGCCGAAAATCCGCCATGTTTAGCGCGCCAAATGTCATTGTCACGTCAGATCGGCCGTCTGTTTTGGGTTGTACATTATTTATTGACTTTGATATCGATTTAATATGATTAATTATATAAAATTTCATAATTTATCATGCTTAAAACATACAAAAATAATAATTAAAACGTATTTTATAGGATCTCAAGAAAGTCGATGCCCTAAAACTATTATCTATATGTATTTAAATTCATTATGGAGCCCTCATCCGAAAAATCCATTTTTCGGTCGGAATCTATTGATCATGACACTAATCATAAATACCACTTTAAAATATGTCATCAAAACATATTTAGACATTCTGTTTAGATATTTCGGGAAAAAGCTACCGACAAAATCTCTTCGGAACTATTTAAATAAAATAGTTTTATTCCGCAGTGAGTAAAACACTATTGTAAATTTGTTAAATATTTAATAATTAAGTGATTTTAGAGCGGAAGTCACAAGGAATGACGTTTGTAATTAATGAATAAATGTTCTGTAGGTGTTTTTTTTTTCACGCGGTCCCTTGATAAGTTTAAAATTTGAATCACTCTCAAGCGAAAGTGATTCAAATGGTGCGGCGCACCTTCCTTGGGGTGCGCTGCGGTAGTATGTTACGGACTTTAGAGTCAGCAAAACAATTAAAATAGATTGTTATAGTCTAAGAAAAACACGTACTCAAAATACGATAACATTTAGCATACTAGAAATGGGCTGATGGCTTTGAACTACGCCATATCTTTATGTTTCGCGACAAACGACAACTTTATAAAATCAGTGTAGCAACTTTTAAAAATCATCATATCGTTTACTTGGCAAATTCGAAGGACGAACTTGTCTTAGATTTCACCCATCTAAATCATATCATATTTGCACATAACAATATACCTACTTACTTCCCATTAAAGTATAAATTCTACAAATAAATAATACTCAACAATATTTAAAATAAAATGAGCCAAGAACGTTTATCGATAAAACCTGATAACATTGAAATCTTTTGTACAGCACTAAAGCCGCCATGTTTTGTGGCCAGATGACGTCACAGTGGCACGAAATTTTGGTTGACGTTTCATTTCCATAGGTTTCCTACTTCATTGCAATAAATACCTATGCATGCGTGTGTGCGTCAAATACATGGTATGTAGTGTGTGTAATGTTTTCTTTATTGATTTAATGTATCTTTTATGCATTATTTAAAAAAAAAATTAGTATTGTGCACTTCTTCTCTTTTTTTCTTATAAGTGTGGAAAATTTCATACTCCTCCGTCCGCGCAATTTTCGTAAAAAGGGATACAAAGTTTTTGCTTCACGTATTAATATATAGATTACTAATCGATTCGTTTTTCATTGTACTTAGCTATTACAATAATATTAATAAAACAACAATACCAAAACAAGTTCTTTGTTTTTTTTATTGCTTACACGGGTGTTAGTGCTCACAGCCCACCTGGTGTTAAGAGGTTGCTGGAGCCCATAGACATCTCCGACCTAAATGCGCCATCCACCTCGAGAGATGAGCTCTAAGGTCTCAGTATAGTTACAACGGCTGCCCCGCCCTTCAAACCAAGACGTATTACGCTTCACGGTAGAAACACGCAGGGTGCCTACGCGTGCGGACACTGAGACACTGAGAAAATCCGGCGAGAAACTCAGTGGGCTGTGTCTGTGTGACTATGGTCCTGGCATTGTATATATTTAATAACACAGCTCTTAATTCTCAAATGCTATTCTATTCAGATGGAGGCCACAGTGAGAGATTCTAGAACAAAAGCAAACACGAAATCGAAATACAGTTGGTTAATTTCACGCAAGCCGAACACGTATTTACAAGGGAGTCAGAGTTTGGATAAAATCACGCCGATCCTACAGAAGGTGAGTCACGAGGGAATCACTTCAGGTCGCGGTTTGGTGCTTTTAGGTACCACAAGCACCGGTTATCATCCTCGTCGAACCCGTCGCTTGCGACGAAGGGCTCGACGAGCGAATTAACCCATAGACACAGCCCACTGAGTTTTTCGCCGGATCTTCACAGTGGGTCGCGTTTCTGCGAAAGATTCTGGCCAGTGTTAGCAACACTCCGGTTTGCACCTCGTGAGCTCACAATTTTTCTAATGAAATACGTACAAGATAATAATAAATTAACAATAAAATATACCACGCTATATTTATAAACATTAACAAAAGCATAACATTAACTGTCCCCTTCACACTCATAAGCTAGACCGCGCGAGAGAGAGATGGGTAGACTTTTCATGATGCGCATGCAGTGTGACGTCACGCCACGAGCTTATTCACAAACACTACACAAGCGCAACGTGTAAATTTGTTGAACGCGAGCTACATGGTAGGCGGAGTGGGGATGTTAGGTTTTATTTTCGTTACGGAATTTTTTGATTCGGTCGCCGTAGCGTAGTGTAGCGTCGTAGATGTAGCCCTTCTAAAGTGATTCCATTACCACCCAAAAGCGTTCTGATTCATTCATGTTGAATTTCAGTTGACACCGGAGAGCTGCGCCATGATAGCTGTCAAAATTGACAGACTGACAAAAGAACCAACGCATCAGACCTTTGCGGCCTTTGAAAAATTTGTTACGGAGCAATACAACATCCAAATGTTGTCGGAAAGCATCGGGCGAGCGAAAGAGACAAAAAAGAAAACGTCGAACAAGATACATCCGTATTCGGGAAGAGAAAGAGAAACAGAGATATCTTATGTGACCTGGTGAAATAATTCATAGATGTAATCATGTTGGATGTATTGACGATGCTTGTGGAATTAAATGCACAATTTGAATATTGAATTTCATCATTGAATATCAACAAAAAAAAAACAATATTATTAGTTAAAGCTTCAATCTTATCGAATGTCATATTTTTTTTTTTTTTTTTTTTTTATGATTGAATGATTACTGGTGGCCCGGAGGCCTTTCCAGTTTCACCAGGACAGGTGGGCGAGCAAAGGCTCAGCCAAGAGGGGCGGGATTTGCTAACAACTGCCCGAGCGCCTCCGAAGGAGACCTAACAACTCAAGAGCAATTGTTTTGCGAATGAATCTACTACCGGATCGGAATCGCGACCCGCTGAGAAGATCCGGCGAGAAACTCAGCGGGCTGATGCATGAGTTAGGTTGCACGTCGACCTCTTTGTCGAGTTCGACGAGTACGGTTACCGGGGTCCCTAAGCCTGCCCCTAGTATTAGAGCTGAAGGCATCTAATGCAACGGTTATTGGATCTGATGGATCCGTAAGGACGTGTCTAGGGCGTCGACGGTGACTGGCTCCTGCATGATCAGGATTCGGGGAGTAGTCAGCGGCGGCTACGATAAGGCGATTATCATGACGCATAGCCTTATCGAAGTACCGTTCCGACGCTGACTTCATGTATTTCTGTATAGATTCGAGGCCCAGGTCGTCGTGTAGGTCAACGTTCCTCACGAACCACGGAGCTCCGACGGCTAACCTGCAAAAGCGAGATTGTAGAGATTGAAGGGTGTTTATGTGTGTGCGGGCCGCGTGAGCGAACACCACACTCGCGTAAGTCATGACGGGCCTTATGCAAGTTTTGTAAAGTGTCACCTTGTTCCGAAGGGACATTTTACTCCGCTTACAAATCATGGGGTAGAGTCTACCGAGAATAAACGCGGCACGGTCACGGACTGATTTTATATGCGGGCGGAATGTCATCGATGCATCCAGGGTAACGCCCAGGTACTTGACCTTCCTGGCCCAGGGTATGGATTGACTAAAGAGAGTAATCGGGGGTGTGAGATTCCTCCTCCTAATACGGGAGGAAATCCGTGTGGAGCTTCCCCTCTGAAAGAGCACCGCAGTACTTTTCGCTGGGTTGATGTCTATGCGCCATTTTCGGAACCACTGTCCTAGGGCTAGGGCTGCGCTCTGAAGCTTCTTCGCGATTAGGGACTTGTTTCTACTGGAATAGTAAACAGTCGTGTCGTCGGCAAATAAAGCTAAATGGGTCGGCGGCGACCGGGGAATATCGTTAACGAATAAGCTAAATAGGAGGGGTGAGAGGACAGAGCCTTGCGGGACTCCAGCTGTGAGAGGTCGTGGGGAGGAGCGGGTTCCCTCGACTCGATATCGAAAAGAGCGGTTCGACAAGAAGTCCCGTATGATGAGCACGAGACTATCCGGCACGCCCATGTTGAATAGTTTGAAAATCAAACCGTTGTGCCAGACTTTGTCGAACGCTTTTGCGACGTCGAAGAAGAGAGCTCCCGTGTATAACGGTTTTGGTCGATTAAGCCCTACAAGAATATGCTCCGTGAGGCGGTGCACCTGTTGAACGCATGAGTGATTTGTACGGAATCCGAATTGTTCATCGATGAGAATGCCCTTTGATGAGACGAAGTCTCTGAGGCGTTTGTAGAGCAGACGCTCATACAGTTTGCCTAGAGACATGAGGAGGCTAATCGGGCGGTAGCTCGTCGGATGATTTTTTGGTTTACCGGGTTTATGTATGCCGATAACGTCCGCTTCTTTCCACACCGCGGGAAAGATACAGTTCGCCATAGCGGCATTGAAAATAGATGCCAACATCACGATGAGTTGGACGGGTAGAAGTTTAATAACGCGGTTGGATATACCGTCGGAACCGGGAGCCTTGCGAGGACGTAGGTCTTTGATCAAGTCTTTAACTTCCATCGGGGTGACGGGTGGTAACGCATCCGAGGGTGGCAAGGAGGCTCTGCGTTCTACCTCACTGTCTACTAATTCTACATGAACAGGGTCCACGGATTGAGTGCTGGGCGTACACTGGGTTTGCAATGTATCGGCCAGCAGCTCTGCTTTTTCGTCATCATCGAACGCCGTGAGTCGGCCTGAGGGGCCTACGAGGGGGGGCATAGTTACTACCGTATCCGATTTGAGAGTACGAGCCAAGCGGTAGTAAGACCTTTGGGAGGGCGCGAGTCCTTCTAAGAAATCAGACCATCTGGCATCTCGGACTTCGGCGATGCGAGACTTTACGTCGCGTTGTAGGGCACGCATTCGAATACGATTTGCCGCGGTAGGATACCTGTCGTAGGCGCGTATCGAGGCGTTCTTAGCTCTAAGGAGTTCTCTAATATCGTCGGACAATTTGAAGCGGTGAAGGAAGTCCTCCGCTACAACTTGTTTCGATGACCTATCTAATGTCGAGGTGATGTGTGACGTAAAGATGTCTATGGCTTCAGCGGTATCCTGAGGAGAAGGGGTAGAGTCCGGGCTAAACGGTAGCGATGGTGGATCAGATTCAGCCAGGCTGATGCCCAGCGTGTGCCAATCCACCACAGTCCTCGTGACGGGAACGGAATCGGGAGCGCGACCGAGCTTCATAACGACGGGACGGTGGTCTGAATCTAACTCTGAAACTACTTCGATCGAGTGTAAGCGCAGAGTTACGTTTTTTAATAACGCTATGTCGAGTATATCCGGGCGATGCGCGATATTTAGCGGGTAGTGAGTCGGGATTAGCGGAGCGACGATATCGAAGGCGAGATTATCGACTAACGCGTCAAGCCGCCTGCCATTCAGGGTTGTGGTGTGTGAGTTCCACCTGATGTGTTTACAATTTAGGTCGCCCGCCAGAATGACAGAGCTCCCCATGCTGAGCAGCGCCTCGATATCACTGCTTAGAACGATCTTATCCGGTGGAAGATAAACGGACGCGATAACGATCGGCGCGTGTCCCGTCAGTGAGATTCGGCACACTGATGCTTCGATATTAGCGAGCGGGGGAGGATCGAGTGGGACGCAATGCAGGGCTCTTCTATAGTAAATGACGGTACCACCACCACGAGCAGAGAGCCTGTCGTTCCTGACCATGTTATAGTTCGCGATTTTAGGGTCACGGCGCGCGGGCTTAAGTAGGGTCTCCTGCACTAAAAAGATATCAATTTGATGGTCACGCAAAAAGTCAGAAACCTGATCACGCTGATTTGCGAGACCGTAAGCGTTAAAAAATCCTATCGTTACGGATAGGGGCTTTATTCTACTTATATACGCCATTGATTACCGGCGGAGTGAGGGGAGGACGTACGTATTTAATGACGCGTATACGTCGGCGTATTCTTGCACAACGGCGATAAAGTGTTGTGCAGTGGAGGCAGAGCGAATGGCGTCGCCCAAAGCGTTAACGCGCTCAAAGTTGATCGACTGAAAGAAGTCGATCGCTAAAGCGAGATTGTCGGACGCGGTCGGAGGGCAAGTCGCGGGAGAGGCACGAGCCGCGGGGGCGGGACGAATCGCGGAGGAGGGAGTTGTAGCCGTGTTCATGTACGGCAGCGGTTTCGCCCAGGCCGAGACACTGGGCACCGGCGCCGGAACGAACGCTGGCTTAGCCTGCGACACAGAGGGTGCCGAGGCTTTGATGTCTGGGCCGGAAGCTCGGAGGCGGTTTTGGCGGGCGACGCGGCGATTTATTTTCGGGGCTCGGGGGCATCCGCGGTAATTTGCGGGGTGACCCTGTGTTCGACACAGGACGCAGCTAGGCGGTTCCGTCGCGGTTTTTTGATCGCGAGTGCATAGGGCCGTGGCGTGATCGCCTAAGCACTTGACGCATCGGGGGCGCGCGTGACAGTTACGGGAAGAATGCCCGTATAATTGGCAGTTATGGCACTGGCTAGGTGTGCCTTTCTTGTGTGGGGTTTCGACTGCGATTCCGGAAAGGCTACAGACCGTTCGGATGTTGAATATTTGCTTACCCTCGGGGGTAGGCTGGAGGGCGACGAGAACCATATTATATGGCTCCCTTCCGCGGCCTGTGTGCATGCGGTGTACGGAGTTAACCGGTAGGCCTTGTTCGAGAAGGTCGGCCTTGACGAGCTCGGCATCCAACTCTTTAGGGATGCCACGTATAACGGCACGGAGTTCGCGCTCCTCCTGGAGCGTATAGCGAGAGGTAAGAAGAGAGGGCCCTATGGTCGTCGGATGTTCGAACCTTACTTTGAATGCCGTTCGCGAGGTTACGGGCATTCGTGAAATTGATATTTTTGGCCTTAAGGGCCAGGGAAACTCGTTCCCAAGCTGCCTTCTCTTGAAGGATTACCGGGGGAGGGGTCTGGGCTTTATTTTGTGCCACCGGACGCGGCGACGGAGTGGCACGGGCTGGAGGCGCAACGGGAGTCTGAGGGCGGGGGCGCGACGCGTTCGCGGCTTTGCTAATTTTAGCGGCCGCGGGAGCTCGAGACTCCGCGGCACGCTTCTTACCCTTTTGCACCAGGGTGAATCCATCCGTCGATGAGGCGGGAGCGAGGTCGACCTCCATCTCCGAGTCAGAGTCGGAGGACGAAGAGGCGGGCGCAGGTGACCTACGAGTAGGTGTTTTGGACGGCGCGACGGAGGCCGCGGATGATCGCGCTGCTGGAACGGTGACCACGGCGGATGACGCAGCAGTTTTACTCGCCAGTATAGGCGACGCGGGAACGGCAGGCACGACGGATGCAGTGCTCGATGCAGAAGCTTTGCACGCAGGTACAGGCGACGCAGGAGCAGCGAGCTCGGTGGAGTCCACGAGAGGGCTCGCAGTGTGATCGGCCTTGAAGGCCTGAAACTCGGAAGTGAGCTTTGGGTAGCGAAGCCGGAGAAATTCCGCAAATACAGCGTCCATGATGTCTACGTGCCCAGGTGGGGCTACCCTGGGTCTTAGAAAACACTCGCCTTGCGGCGAGGCCCCAACTTCTCGGACCTGAGCGGTTCTATTGAACACAGGTGGCGATGCGGCACGATTACTGCAGGACAAAGAAAAATCACAACAAAACGGAAATAACAAAAAGAAACAAAACAATTAAACACTTCCAGGAAGACAGATTGTCGGCAGATGTACCACGAACACAGAAATAACAAAAGGAAACCAAACAAATAAAAACTTCCAGGAAAAACACTTGGTCGGCAGATGTACCACGAACACAGGCCGCGCGAACAATGGCCGGGCTAACAAAAGCCGGGCGAACAAAGGCCGGGCGATCGAGTAGTCGATGAGCACGTCCGCGCGTGACGGGTGCCTCTATCGGAATGAATGTCATATTATTCACGCCAGCCGTGAGTGAAGTCTATTTAATTTAGGTCTGTTAATTGCATTTAATAATAATAATTGAATTTATTTACTCCACAATACAAATAAAATTTCAATTAATATGACATAAAAATTCTAATCCTAAACAATATTACAATATATTAATTATACTGAGACAGTGGAGATAAAAAGGCCGCGGCTCAGCTTTGTGATAGCTGAAACTATCGCTGTTATTCTGCAGCTGCCTGTAATCTTAATCTATAAACTTAAATCTAAGAAAAAAATGTGAGCCGTCACGGGACGCCTGGCAGATGTGAAACATCGACATTATTTTGTAAAAGTAATGTGCAGAAAAGAACAGATTGTGATAGGAACTAAATATGTCATAATGATAAAATAAAATATTACGAAAAAATAATTTGTTTTCAAGTAAAACACAGGCTGTAGTGTTGTACTGTAGTAAACAACACTGTATACACTACGGAGTATACACTATAGGTATCCGAGCTCAGTGTAGCGAGAGAGATGGCTTAACGCCGAGTCGAGTGGGAGAGAATCGCACAGTAGATTGCGCATGGCGACGCGTCGCCACACCGTACACACTACTGCATATAGACTGTATATATATATACCATCATAAAGCGTGGCGACGCGTCACCACGGCATGCGTCGCCACACCAGAAATCGGTTTTACGTGCGGCTATAGATGTTTCACATCAATAATACCTAAATTTAAAATTATGTGGCGTAATCTACAGAATCCCTGCCTCCGCACTTTGCTATTTAAGTAAAAAATTCCGGCATTTACATATCGATGTATATAGGCTTCTCTGCCCAGAAGAGGGCCGCGAGTTAGTTCGCCTATATACATAATAAATAACAACTATAAATGCAGTTCATACCCTATTAATGTGTCTTAATGTGAGCAAAAGAAATCACTTCCTAGTCGGACTGTGGTTTGAACGCGTGTCTTCAATTCTCCTACCATTTCTGCCGCTAAAAAACTAAACTTTTTTATTTTATTTTTTTATTGCTTAGTTGGGTGGACGAGCTCACAGCCAACCTGCTGTTAAATGGTTACTGGAGCCCAGAGACATCTACGACGTAAATGCGCCACCCACCTCGAGATATAAGTTCTAAGATCTCAAGTATAGTTACAACGGCCGCCCCACCCTTCAAACCGAAACGCATTACTGCTTCACGGCAGAAATAGGCAGGGTGGTGGTACCTAATGGTGATAATCAAAATAATCATATCATAAATTCATCTGTCTTTGGACATTCATAAATAAAATCAAAACGACCTAATAACGTCGTGGATATTCATAAAGTTTCGTAAAATGAAAACATAAATAAACAATAAAGTTAATTGTGTTGGTGATAATGATGCAGGAAGAGACTCCGAAGTGCATCGAGAAATGTATCGAGTTTTAGTCGGCTTTATGCATTAAGTCTTAAATTTTTTTTTTCTTCTGAATAACCACCCATCGATCGGAGACTAAGCTTGTATGGAACATTGGACAGTTTTACGAATTTTATCACATTAAAAACTAAAGGTTTTTGTGGGATTCGTTCGATGAGAAGCTATTATTGGTTTGTGGTTTGAGCTAGCTTGTCTAAAGATATCTCCCGGTCACCGTCCTCGTCGAACCAGTCGCTTGCGACGAAGGGCTCGACGAGCGAATTAACCTATAGACACAGCCCACTGTGTTTCTCGCCGAATCTTCTCAGTGGGTCGCGTTTCCGATCCGGTGGTAGATTCTGCGAAGCACTGCTTTTGCTAGGGTCAGTGTTAGCATCACTGCGGTTAGAGCCCCATAAGCTCACCTACTAGTTAAGGTTACGCTGAAATAGCCTCTTAAGGCTATCCTTAGGTAGGAAAAAAGAAAAGATATCTCTAGCCGGTGTAGCGACCGTGTGCAATAATTACCCTAATGCCCTCTTGTAAGAGCATGGTCAAAATAGAATAGTACAAATGCGACAGCTTCATTGAGAGTTCCGAGATCAATGTTCCTTAACACCACTGCAGCCACACCCTGAACCATACCTAAAGCCACCTCTGACCATCTTGGGAAATTATTATCACAATTTGAGTATTCTGGTATGATATCAGAAGATGCTATCAGTAAAAATGTTTTTTTTTTAATTGACTTAACAAAATGAGGATTGGTCTCGACTCGAATGATTTTTTTTATTGCCCTTGTATGCAGACGAGCACACGGCCCACCTGATGGTGAATGGTTACCGTCGCCCATGGAGTTCAGCAATGCCAGGGGCAGAGCCAAGCCGCTGCCTACCGCAAAGATGTTATGTGTGTGTTTATGTGTGTTAGCTGAGAGCTTTTCTAGGTGGACTGATTTATGTGATTCTTAATACAACCCTATACACTTTGCGAGTAGCTAAAAAACATTTAATCAATATAATGATTATTTTAAAAATATAATTTAAATTACTGGTGGTAGGACGTCTTGGGAATCCGCGCGGGAAGGACTTAATATTGGGATCTTAATATTGATCCAGCAGGAGATAGAGTGAAGCCGAATCAAAGGCAATTAAAAGATATGCAAGCAATTTTTTTTAAATGGCGTCTTAATTTCAAAGTTGTTTGAGAATGTTTAAGTTTATTGAATTAATTGGTGGTAGGACGTCTTTTGTGTCCGTAAGGTTAGTACCACCGCCCCGCCCCGCCTCTTACTACCGTGAAGCAGTAATGCGTTTCAGTTTGAAGGGTTGGGCAGCCGTTGTACTGTGAAAACTGAGATCTTAGAACTCGTGTCTCGAGGTGGGTGACGGCATTAACATTGCAGGTGTTATATGGGCTCCGGTAACCATTTATCACAAGGTGGGCCGTGAGCACGTCCACCCATCTAAGCAAAAAAAAAAAACCGAATTTGTCACATATTGCATGACCTCGTCCTTAAGGCGTGTGCACCGGACCTCATCTCGATCGAATGTTGTCGAAGGCTATATTCAATGCACAATAAAAAATAAATTATTTAGCTGCATTATTCTTATTGAAGTTCGCGACCATTAAATTGATTTAAAATACGGTAAGACCTTTTATGTCCTCACCTGGAACTCATTTCAACTAAAAATCCTCGTAAAAAATAAATAATGCCATGCTGGATCTTCTCAGCGGGTCGCGATTCCGATCCGGTAGTAGATTCATTCGCGAAGCAGCTGCTCTTGAGTTGTTAGGTCTCCTTCGGAGGCGCTCGGGTAGCTGTTAGCAAATCCCACCCCCCCTGGCTGAGCCTTTGCTCGTCCACCTGTCCCGGTGAAACTGGAATGCCTCCAGTAATAAATAAATAATAGTTAAAAAAAACTAACAAAATACGCTTTTATAGAAAATCCAACTAAAAAATAGAAAATAAATTTGAATTAAAAATAGTGTAAGAGAAAATGATTTTATTGTAAAAAAAAGCGTGGGGTGCTTTTCAGGATATTATCAAAATAACCCTTCTACTCACATCTGTTCATAAAATATTTATAAGTACTGATACCATGCACCCCACCCTTTTTTATTTATATTCTATTTATTTTTTATTTTTTAGTTGGGATTTTCTATAAAAGCGTATTTTGTTAGATTATTTAAACTATTATTTATTTTTCATTTTTTAGTTGAATTTTAATATTTCAATTTTTTTTAATATTAAAATATTATCGGTCCTTAATAAGTATACCAAATTTCGAGTTAATCCGACGTTTTGAAGGGAGTCAAAATCATGTACAAAGATTCCGTTACAAACATACATACGTCTGAAGCTAATTAAACCGTATTAATAAATAAATAATACCGCGTAAACTTTTTCGTAACTCTGATGTAAATTGCACGCATCAAACAGAGCGCGAATCACAAATGTAGCTAAAGGCGAATGAATTGTTCCTTGTCACCAATAAATTATCGGACTTCTGATAATATCACGAGCCCTTTATCGTGTTTTATTAAAGTAATATTCTGTGTTTCTTAACACGTTCACTGGAGTAATTAGGTATTTTTTTTATTGCTCAGATGTGTGAACGAGCTCACAGCCCACCTGGTGTTAAGTGGTTACTGGAGCCCATAGACATCTACAACGTAAATGCGCCACACACCTTGAGATATAAGTTCTAAGGTCTCAGTATAGTTACAACGGCTGCTACACCCTTCAAACCGAAACGCATTACTGCTTCGCGGCAGAAATAAGGGGGGTGGTGGTACCTACCTGTGTGGACTCACAAGAGGTCCTACCGCCGGCAATAGCTTGACGGATTTGAATGAGTTATCTCACAAAAATTGCTTAAAATACTATATATATATTTTAGCGCGACAACAGATATTACTCGCCGGCAATTATTGAAATACGACTATTTCACGAAGGAATCAACATATCGACTATAATTAGCTTATGGACAACAGCGTAATAGTTGCTTCTATTTACCCCAAGAAAATGCAACATGCTAAATTCTTTATAAATTACGAAAAAACGCGAGTAAAGTCACGAGGCGTACTTAGTATTTTAATAAACGCAATCATGATACTCGTACGAACAAACAATGCATATATTATTTTGAGAATAAGGTAAGTCCTTGACATTCATCTGTAATGAAGTGTGTTTGATATGTCAATGAATACATGTGGACGGTTTCATGCGATAACTCACCATTTTATAATTCAAGTGTTTTGAAATACGGCTTCCAAAGCCAACTCAGGTTGGGAGGTACCGGGGTACTGATACCAAATAAGATTAAGTCTCCAATCAATATCACCTATAGTTAAAGTCTCCAAATCACAATGGAAGCCTGAGTAATGATTTAAATTAATGGTGCAGCATTTTTGGTTCCGTTTTGTTGGAGTTCTTTAACGAGTCGACACCTGTATTAAAAATTCTTCTGTAGACTAGGAGCTGATATATATTTTTTACCGAAAATTTCTTTGATATTTCTTTGATCGTGGAGTATTTTTTTTTTAAATCCTACCTTTGCTGATAGCCTTGAGAGGCTATTTCAGCTTCACCTTAACATGTAGGTGGGCTCACGGGGCTCAAGCCGGAAGTGTTACTAACACTGCCCCTAGCAAGAGCAGTGCTTCGCAGAATCTACCACCGGATCGGAAACGCGACCCACTGAGAAGATCCGGCAAGAAACTCAGCGGGCTGTGTCTGAGGGTTAATTTACTCGTCGAGCCCTTCGTCGCAAGCGACGGGTTCGACGAGGACGACGACCGGTGCTTGTGGTACCTTAAAGAACCGTGTCTTAAAGGCATGTGTCAAATATATTGTGTTCAATGATCCGGTACTAATCAATCGTTTTAATAAGTTTTTATTTATTGCTTAGATGGGTGGACGAGCTCACAGCCCACCTGGTGTTAAGTGGTTACTGGAGCCCATAGACATTTACAACGTAAACGCGCCACCCACCTTGAGATATAAGTTCTAAGATATCAGTATAGTTACAACGGCTGCCCTACCCTTCAGACCGAAACGCATCATTGCTTCACGGCAGAAATAGGCAGGGCGGTGGTACCTACCCGCGCGGACTCACAAGAGGTCCTACCGCCAGCAATACAGAATAAACGTAGTAGTTTTGTGTGCAACATACTTTTAAGATATATACCGTAATCATGTGAGCAGTCCGTCTGCTGACGTATAATTTAAAAGCCACCCACCCAATTAAAGCTTCCTGCTTGGCGCCGACGCAAGTACACGCGAGCTTTTGTGTACAACTTTGAACTGGTTATTTATTTAAATCGTACCAGACACGTTTCCATGCAAAGACGAGGAATCGTATTTATGTTATCTATACTAATATTATAAAGCTGAAGAGTTTGTTTGTTTGAACGCGCTAATCTCAGAAACTACTGGTCCGATTTGAAAAATTCTTTCAGTGTTAGATAGCCCTTTTGTTTTCTTTTTCTTCCTATGCTGGTAGCCTAGAGATGCTATTCCAGCCTAACCGTAACTAGTAGGTGAGCTCACGGGGCTCAAACCTGAGGACGATGCTAACACGAACCCTAGCAAGAGTCGTGCTTCGCAGAATCTACCACCGGATCGGAAACGCGACCCACTGAGAAGATCCGGCGAGAAACTCAGTGGGCTGTGTCTGAGGGTTCATTTACTCGTCGAGCCCTTCGTCGCAAGTGACGGGTTCGACGAGAACGGTGACCGGTGCTTGAAGTACCTAAAAGCACCGTCAGTGGATCGGGAGGATCCGAGATGACGTGTTTTGGGCGACGTCGACTGCTTTCTATTCTTTCCGCAGGATCGGGAATGTAGTTACCAGCGGCCACGATGAGAGGGGTCTCGTGTCGTGCCGCTTTATTGAAGTGGGGTAGATAGCCCATTTATTGAGGAAGCCTATATGCTATATACGGTAAGGTCACGGTAAGGTCAATACAAGTGGAGCACCAATAAAGAATGTTTCAAAATAGGTGTTTGAATAGCTTCTTAACATTCTACCTAGTCAGGTCATAAATTCTGTCACATGTTTAATGTAAAATAATTGAAACAAGTTTATTCATTATGTAACCATTCATATACCAAAATGAACATAACAAAACATAGATTCTTATGACACTAAAGTTTATTCAAAATGACCTCCGTGATTTTGAATACAGGCCTTCAATCTGCGCGGCCAGTCGTCTATCGCAGCACGAACGAGGTCCATGTCAATATCGGCGGCTGCCTTAATCAAGGATGTCTTGAGTGACTCCAAATTGGGATGAGGCTTTGAGCACGCCTTTTCCTCCAAGTGTTGCCATATCTTGTAATCTAACGGATTCAAATCTGGACTGGAGGAGGGCCAGTCTTCGTGCCGGATGAAGTCGATTTCACGCGCCGCCAGCCAGTCTTGTGTGCTCTTCGCTCTATGAGCTGGCGCCGAAACTTGTTGGAATACCCAGTGCCTGTTATTGAACATGGTATGAGAAACAGGTTCCACAAGGTTCGTCAGGACTGTATTTTGATACACAACTGCATTCGTTTTTACACCTTTCTCACAAAAATGTACCTCTGTTAAGCCCCAATAAGAAACTCCCAACCATACCATGAGCGAGGATGGAAAATGACCTCGTTGGACACGCGGAATACGGTTGCTCGCTTCTTCACTACTGTGTTCGTACACCTTATCATTTTGTTTGTTGTAGCTCTCTTCTACGGTAAAAAATTTTTCATCCGAAAAAAGAATTTCCCGATATTTTTTTCCCGCGTACCGCTTCAACAAAGCGCGGCATCTCTTCAGTCTCAGGTCCATTAGACGAGCATTCAAACGATGTCCTGTTTTTCTTCGATATGCCCGAAGCCCTAAGTCTTCATTTAACACCCTTTTCACCGTGGTTCTGCTTAACCCCATCTGAAGGGTCAACAGTTTCTGCTTACGTTTGGGATTTCTTTGAATTCGCGCCTTCACAGCTTTTATCACTGCTGGAGTCCTAACAGAGCGAGGGCGACCACTTGTTGACCTGTCGTCTACACTAGAGTCTTCATTGTATCGTTTGATGGTACGATAACGAATCTTTTGGTTATATTCAAATTTTTCAGTATGTTAAAAATTTGAATTGGCGCGTAACCGCAACGATGCAACGCAATAACTGCAACACGGTATTCTTTAAGCGTCCACTCCATATTTAAAAATGAGTAAAATTCTAAAAGTATACATTTTTATTTTCATGAACAATTCGAAATTCGAATTCAATAAACTTTTTTGTGGCCAGCATTCTAAAAGAAAAGTTCTTACTGTGTGACAATACTTATGACCTGACTAGGTATAATTCAAAAATATTTTCACTTTCTACGCAAATGAAGTGGGGGGTAAAATTTAGCGCTATGCCAAAGTAACTATTCCACGCGGACGGTGTTGCGGACAAAAGCTAGCACTTTATAATTTGACTGATCCGGTGGCGCAGTAGTTAGCGGCTCTGACTATTGCGCCGAGGGTCGTGGGTTCGATTCCCGCGTCGCGCAAACATTCGTGTGATAAACAGGTTTGTTTGCTCTTCGTCTGGGCGGTTATTATTTATATATTTTTACTGGTCGTAGGACCTCTTGTGAGTCCGCGCGGGTAGGTACCACCACCCTGCCTATTTCTGCCGTGAAGCGGTAATACGTTTCGGTTTGAAGGGTGGGGCAGCCGTTGTAACTATACTTGAGACCTTAGAGCTGATATCTCAAGGTGGGTGGCGCATTTACGTTGTAGATGTTTATGGGCTCCAATGACCATTTAACACCAGGTGGGCTGTGAGCTCGTCCACCCATCTACGACTACTCAACATTTATCTTTGTAATTAAAGGTGCGTTTTATTTGGTAATAGCTGAGTCCCGCGATGTTACCTGCGACTATAGTCGCGGGTGACGATGCGGGGCGAAGTTAGTCTAAAAAAGGTCCAAGTCCAAGTTACTCCTTATATCATCAGCTAACTATCAGTGAAAGTCTCGTCAAAATCGGTCCAGCCGTTCAAGAGATTAGGCGGAACAAACAGACAGACAGACAAAAAAAAATTCTATATGTACTCTGGTATATATACTTACGCATTTAGTAAAAAGTGGTTATTTTATTATTACAAACAGACACATCAATTTTATTTATTTGTTTTAAAGATTAGCATCAACAGTTCGATGTTTTTAATTGAGCTTTAATGACGTTTATTTCATCTATATATTAATACGTGAAGCAAAAACTTTGTATCCCTTTTTACGAAAATTGCGCGGACGGAGGAGTATGAAATTTTCCACACTTATAGAGAATATAGAGAAGCAGTGTACTATGCTAATATTTTTTTTAAATAATGCATAAAAGATACATTAAATCAATAAAGAAAACATTACACACACTACATACCATGTATTTGAGGCACACACGCATGCATAATATTTATTGTCAAACTTTTGTTCTTGACGTTTGTTGTCAAATTGAGAACAGATTCAATATTGTGTGTCTTTGTTACTATTTTTATAGTGTAGTCTTGGCGAAATTTGTGATTATAGAAGTATAAAGTACAATCATAATAGTGTACAAAGTTACAATTCCAATTAATTATAGTCGAATTTCGACTACTGCGGGACCTCTAGTTCAAATAAATAGCTGGAGATGTTTTGTTTTCATTACAATATGTTTTCCAAATTTCAACCCCTAAACGCGCTCTGCTGTACAGTTGCAAAAGTCGATTCAATCCTTTCATCCCTCGATATATTCTGGTTAGAAATACTATTACAATCATATTAAGTCATCGTTTTCCACGCAGAGAAACGAAGTCTTGTTATGGTCGGTAATTTCCATTGGGACGTAGTCGGATGGGCAGTTTCCGGATCCGAGGACCGCGCCGACATCTTTGGGCATCCTTAGCGCGGGCGCCAGGACCAAATCGATTAGATACAGCAGAAAATCAGAGTCGCTGGGATGAGGCTGGGTTTCGTGGCAGCGCGCTGGCCACAGCATGCTTGCGCCCAGCCAGATTAGTAGCAACGCACACCCCATCTAGAAAGAACGATTGGCTTATTAATAAATAATAGTATAAAAAAAACTAAATAACAAAAAAGATTTTAATAAATTTAAATTAAAAAATAGTGTAAGAAAAGAATTAAGTTATTGTAAAAAAAGATTTTATTATACTTTTTTTTCCATTTATTAGTTGAATTTAAATTTTTTCAATATTTTTTTTTCTATTTTTTTTCTAAATATGGAGTTATCGTCGGACCTTAAAATACAATCACAATAGTGTACAAACTTACAATTCCAATTAATTATATACTGCGGAACCTCTAGTATATTTTAATCCTCACGCCAAACGAAGCCAGACGCACACTCAAAAAAATATACGCTCTAATTTATAGTAACCCTTCCTTTGTAGTCGGTTAAATATCATTATCATTTAACATTTGCATACTGCTGATTTATTAAGTGTATGTAAGTATATTAGTATATAAATTAGTTATATCTTTCATATTACATGTAAACGGTATATATATGTTTATTGTATGTATATATTTTCTATAATAATGTATTTTGTATAGTAACTACACCGCAACATACCTGCTATATTTTTATTATTCCAGAATTTCTGTAAATTAAACGGTTGCCTGGAAGAGATCCCCTTTAGTGATAAGACCGCCTATTGTACAAATGTGTCTGCTTTTTGACTGTTTTTTTATGTAAATTGTGTTTTGGTGTGCAATAAAGTGTATTCTCTCTCTCTCTCTCTCTCTATCTCTCTGTCTCTCTAAATACTCAAATACTCACCACGTTCGACACAATCGGTGTGGTGGACCCTGGTAATTGGCAACAAACTCCCACTGAGTTACTCGCCGGTTCTTCTCAGTGGGTCGCGATTCCGATCCGGTGGTAGATTCTGCGAAATACTGCTCTCTATGTTGAATATGTTATTAGAAAATAAACAAGGTCTCTTGACCCCGGGTTAGGATCCCAAAAGTAATCTAAAACTGATACACACACTTGTACCCAAATATATCTATATATTAATACGTGAAGCAAAAACTTTGTATCCCTTTTTACGAAAATTGCGCGGACGGAGGAGTATGAAATTTTCCATACTTATAGAGAATATAGAGAAGTGCACAATGCCAATATTTTTTAAAATAATGCATAAAAGATACATTAAATCAATAAAGAAAACATTACACACACTACATACCATGTATTTGACGCACACACGCATGCATACTATTTATTGTCAAACTTTTGTTCTTGACGTCTGTTGTCGAATTGAGAATAAAATAAATATTGTTTGTCTTTGTTAATATTTTTTATAGTGTAATCTTGGCGAAATTTGTGATTATAGAAGTATAACATACAATCATAATAGTGTACAAACTTACAATTCCAATTAATTATAGTCGAATTACGACTACTGCGGGACCTCTAGTTATTTTAAGCAGTTGTATTTATTATATGCACTCTTCCAATGTTCGCTTATTTGAAATCTAACACGATTTTCCTCTACGTCCGCTATTTATTACGGCACTATAAACATTATTTTTACCTTATATGTAAGTGTGTACGTGTTGTTGTAATTATTTTTAGTTGAAACCATACAATTTTGCCTGTTGACAAATTTCAATACGGAAAAATCCACCTAAAGTCGGAGCGCTCTGGAAAGGCACACAGAGGTCATTTATGCGACTAACCAAATGATTAAAATGTAATAGCTTCTTCAAACGAGCCGTCAAAAGAGTCCTCGAAACTCCTTTTTTACTGATGGCAGGACCTCTTGTGAGTCCGCACGGGTAGGTACCACCACCCTCCTCGAAGGCTCCGTCGGCTGGGCGTCCTTGGGGTGAGCCGCGCCGTCTGGTTGTAGTGTTGACCGCGGTAGCCCCCCTACCTCATCCGGGTTCTGACCTCGGAGGGATCGGACGTCGGGTGTAAGAGTGCAGGGGAGTCGTTTAGTGGGTGGGTCCTAAAATCCCTGGGCCCGCGGTCTGCTCACAACACCATGCAGATCGATGAGTCTCACATACCCCGCGCGCCCCTTTTGCGCGGGGACCTCGTAGGAGGTTCGGCCCTCTACCCGAAAAAAAAAAAAAAAAATAGGTTCCACCAACCTGCCTATTTTTGCCGTGAAGCGTGCGTTTCGGATCGATGGGCGGGGCAGCCTGTGTAACTACACCGAGACCTTAGAACTTATCTCAAGGTGGGTTTCGCATTTACGTTGTAGACGTCTATGGGCTCCAGTAACCACTTAACACCAGGTGGGCCGTGCCAATAATATTGAAAATTTATTGCTAAAAAAACGAGTTGTTAGTTGGTTACGATTAGCTATGTGTGATAAAGGATTTATTAAGGCAAAGTCTGAAGTTTTGGGATTATCACGGTGCACAGCTTGAAACCATTTCTTTCGAAGTTTGTAAATATTTTTTGTCTTTTTTTTTTCATTGCTTAGATGGGTGGACGAGCTCACAGCCCACCTGGTGTTAAGTGGTTACTGGAGCCCATAGACATCCACAACGTAAATGCGCCATCCACCTTGATATGTTAAATTCTAAGGTCTCAGTATAGTTGCAACGGCTGCCCCACCCTTCAAGCCGAAACGCATTACTGCTTCACGGCAGAAATAGGCAGAGCGGTGGTACCCACCCGCGCGGACTCACAAGAGGTCCTACCACCATCTTGGGTAACATTTAAAAACATTTTTTCAGGTGTTGTTTTTGTAGTATTCATGCATAATGGTACAAAACCAGAAGGATAACTTTTGAGGTTCAACATTTTCAATAATATAAATATTTAAATGCTAGCAGCCTGCTCCGGCTAGGTAGCTCCGCTCGGGTCTTTAACAAAAATTTCAACGATATTTGACGTTGTTTTATTTTTTAAAATAAAAGAACACTTATTGCGGCATAACTATAATAGTTAGACATATGCTGTCGTGACACTTTTTGTAAACAATAATGTGTTCTACAAAGTCGTAGTACATTATTTTATTCTATCATCAATAGTTTTCGCAGGGCACGCTATGTAAAGAATATCTTAGATAATTTTTTTACACTTTGGGTTACATTATTGCAGTATTAGTAAGGATCCCTAATTTTTTTCAAAAAAGATTGTAGCCTATGTCACTCGGGGATAGTGCAGCTTCCAAGCAGTGAAAGAATTTTTCACATCGGTTCATTAGTTTCGGAGCCTATGCAATACAAACAAACAAATCTTACCTCTTTATAATATCAATATCATGTTTGAATATTTAAATAACAATGACAACAAAATTAAATAGATCAAAACGCTGTATTTATTAAATCTATATGAACTGCAATGAGGGAAAACTAACATTATGACGTCACACGCGCTCGGGTTTGATCGGGAATTGTCGGCGTGTCTTCGGAACTGGATTCAAAAATTAATTTTTATTATGAAATAACTTTTGAATTATTGCGGAAAATTTTTTTTTTTATTGCTTTGATTGGTGGACAAGCTCACAACCCACCTGGTATTAAGTGGTTACTGGAACCCATAGACATCTACAACGTAAATGCGCCACCCATCATTGAGATATAAGTTCTAAGGTCTCAGTATAGTTACAACGGCTGGCCCACCCTTCAAACCGAAACGCATTACTGCTTCACGGCAGAAATAGGCAGGGTGCTGGTACCTACCCGTGCGGACTAACAAGAGGTCTTACCACCAGTAAAACTAATATAATATGATCTTTCTATTTATCACAAAAACCCAATTGCCTTTTGATTGATGAGCTATGTGCACTAATAAAATTATATATATTCTATTCCTACTTCGGTTCAGTGGCCACCGGTGCGGTGGTAGGACCTCTTGTGAGTCCGGACGGGTAGGTACCACCGCTCTGCCTATTTCTGCCATGAAGCAGAAATGCGTTTCGCTTCGAAGGGTGGGGCAGCCGTTGGTACCGCCGCCTTGCCTATTTCTGCCGCGAAGCAGTAATGAACTTCGCTTCGAAAGGTGGGGCAGCCGTTGTAGGTGTCTATGGGCTCTAGTAATCTATTAGCACCGGGTAGGCTGTGAGCTCGTCCCCACCATATATGCAATAAAAAACAACAATTTGACTTCGGATACTTGGGATATACTTGAACTGCTTAAGGGCTTAGTTTCATCAGGCCATTTAATCGTGTGGTATTAGACCGATATTTAGACTAGTTTTTTTATTGCCCTTGTAGGCAGACGATCGAATGACCCATCGGTTGGTGAGGGGTTACCGTCGCCCTTGGACTTTAGCAATACCTACCGCTTAATACTCTCCACAAGCCTCGTTCGAAGAAGGACATGTCATAGCGCTCGGGAAACACCGTGGAGGGGAGCTCATTCCAAAGCCGGAAGGTACGTGGCAAAAAAAGTACTCTGGAAACGCAATGTGGATGAACGCAGTGGGTCCAGCTAGTATGGATGAACTCTACTCCGGTGGCAGGCGGTGCGATGGCAAAAACTAGATGATGGGATCATCTCAAACAATTCCTCAGAGCACTCCCGTCACGTTCTTATGGATACATCAGAACCAATAACCTTTGCATTAAACGCCTTCAGCTCTAACACTAGGAGCAGGCTTAGGGACCTCGGTAACAGTACTCGTCGAACTCGACAAAGAGTTCGCCGTGCAACCTAACCTATGAATCAGCTCGCTGAGTTTCTCACGGGATCTTCTCAGCGGGTCGTGATTCCGATCCGGTAGTAGATTCATTCGCGAAGCAGCTGCTCTTGAGCTGTTAAGTCTCCTTCGGAGGCGCTCGGGCAGCTGTTAGCAAATCCCACCCCTTCTGGCGGAGCCTTTGCTCGCCCACCTGTCCTGGTGAAACTGGAAAGGCCTCCGGGCCACCAGTAATCCTTCAATCATAAAAATAAAAAGCACTCACCGTGGAACATATAAAATAATTCATCGCATTTGTTCAAGCGCGATTGAACAGACGCGAATACAGTTCCGCGCCGATATCGACAATCCTTGAACACTTTGAAATATGCTAATTTGCGATATATGTATATATTTTTTCTTTCTTTAATTTATTTAGAGTTTTGGTTGTTTTTCATCGGTTTTGGCGACTCGCGGCCCAATTAAAACAACGTTTCGTTAATATTAATGTTAGGAATATACTTTTTAATGTACGGTACGTTGTATCTATATATTAATACGTGAAGCAAAAACTTTGTATCCCTTTTTACGAAAATTGCGCGGACGGAGGAGTATGAAATTTTCCACGCTTATAGAGAATATAGAGAAGAAGTGCACAATGCTAATATTTTTTTTAAATAATGCATAAAAGATACATTAAAACAATAAAGTAAACATTACACACACCGTATACCATGTATTTGACGCACACACGCATGCATACTATTTATTGTCAAACTTTTGTTCTTGACGTCTGTGGTCAAATTGAGAATAGCTTAAATATTGTTTTTATTAATATTTTTCTATAGTGTAGTCTTGGCGAAATTTGTGTTTTTTTTTTTTTTGTTTGTTGCTTAGATGGGTGGACGAGCTCACAGCCCACCTGGTGTAAAGTGGTTACTGGAGCCCATGGACATGTACAACGTAAATGCGCCACCCACCTTGAGATATAAGTTCTAAGATCTCAGTATAGTTACAACGGCTGCCCCACCTTTCAAACCGAAACGCATTACTGCTTCACGGCAGAAATAGGCAGGGCGGTGGTACTTACCCGCGTGGACTCACAAGAGGTCCTACCATCAGTAAAAAACTGGCGTCTCGCGGCCAACTTAAAAAACGTTCCCTCGATATTAATGTTAGCAATATCTTATACCTTTAAACGAGCAATTCTTGTATATTAATGTAAATATATAATCTGAATCTCGGAAACAGGAAACAGCGATTTTCATAAAATTTAGTATACAGGGGATTTCGGGGGCGATAAATCGATCTAGCTACGATTTATTTTCAGAAAATGTTGTTCTATTCGTGTTTTCAATAAACAACTCTTCCCGACATCTATTGGCGAATAATAATATTATTTTTCTTAATTGAGGGCAACTAACCGCTTTAAAGACACAACAAGATGGCGTTATCAAAAAAGAAAACAGAGCAAAGCTCGGTCATCATCTAGTACTTTTTAATGTACGGTACGTTGTATTTTGATTATTGCCTTCGTGAAACGAGCCAATGGACATAGCGACGTCAATGTGATTCAAACATTTAAAGGAAAGGAGAGATTCTGAATCAAGTCACCGATTGAAATTAATACTAAAAATTGCATTCACAGAGCGTTTCCAGAGATCTTTCCGGTCACCGTCCTCGTCGAACCCGTCGTTTGCGACGAAGGGCTCGACGAGCGAACTAACCCACAGACACAGCTCACTGAGTTTCTCGCCGGATCTTCTCAGTGGGTCGCGTTTCTGATCCGGTGGTAGATTCTGCGAAGCACTGCTCTTGCTAGGGTCAGTGTTAGCAACTCTCCGATTGAGCCCCGCGAGCTCACCTACAAACGTTAGGGTGAAGCTGAAATAGCTTCTCAAGGCTATCAGCATAGGTAGGAAAAAAAAAAAGATATCTTTTTTGCCACTTACCATCCGGCTTTGGAATGAGCTCCCCTCCACGGTATTTCCCGAGCGCTATGACGTCTCCTTCTTCAAACGAGGCTTGTGGAGAGTATTAAGCGGTAGGCAGCGATTTGGCGCTGCCCCTGGCATTGCTGATGTCCATGGGCGACGGTACCACTCACCATCAGATAGGCTGTAGATATATATGAGTTCCGGTAACCACTTAACACTAGGTGGGCTGTGAGCTCGTCCACCAATCTAAGCAATAAAAAAAGGAAATATTATTCTAAAATAATTGAACAATAATAAAAGATTTAATTGCGTTTTCTGTAAAATATTAAGAAAATAACATTTAAATTTTTATTTTCTTATTTTACACAAGTATTATTGAATAATGTAAAATTGAACTTCTCTTTTTTTCTCAACGATAAACAGTTCAGTAAATTAATCTAAGAAAAATATATTTACTTTTAAAACTAAAAAGTTTCAAAGGTTTTATTTATTTATTTATAACTTTATATACTTGACAGTATAAAGGCGGACTTAATGCTATAGGGATTCCCTGACGGTCGTCTACCTTAGGCAGAGATGAACCTTTGAACATAAATATGTTAATACATAAAAAAAGGTAACACTACTATTACATTATTAAAATTTACAAACATTACTAATAATTAATTGAAATTATAAGTTTGTACAATATTATGATTCTATTGTCAAAGACTATTTTATTTTTATAATCACAGATTTCACCAAGACTACACTTTAGACGAATATTAATAGACAAACAATATTAATCTTTTTTTTTAAGGGATTTCATGACCTGGTAACTGAGACCTTTAAGTCATGTCTATTTTAATTTATATTCATATTTTTATGAAAAATGATAATATGGAGTGAAATGAAATTTTAATGAAGATGATTAATTTGAGACATTAATCAACTGGGATGAAATTAAATGAAATGAAATGGAATGAAAAATAATCTCAGTAAAATGGTGGTCATTTACTAAGATTTTTTCAGTAGACTTTTTGCAGGATCCTGAGAAGTTACGTCCAGCAGCTTTGTTTCAGTTTCCCACATTTGTGCACTTTCACAGATATTAAACAGTTAATAAACCACCATTATTACACATTTAAACTCGAAGAAACACTTACTAGACAAAATAAAACAAATCACACAACTTCACTCCTCGCGTTCCCGCCAAAAAGTCACAATATTAATCTATTGTCAATTTGACCACAGACTTTAAACAATAAGAAAAGGTTAACAATAAACAAATATGCA
The DNA here is from genome assembly GCF_030269925.1 of Bombyx mori. Classification (NCBI taxonomy): domain Eukaryota; kingdom Metazoa; phylum Arthropoda; class Insecta; order Lepidoptera; family Bombycidae; genus Bombyx; species Bombyx mori. The sequence goes on along the minus strand of NC_085108.1, from coordinate 2,659,481 downwards.
TGCGCTTGTGTGTCAAATACATGGTATTGTGTGTAATGTTTTTATTTATTGATTTAATGTATTTTTTATGCATAATTTAAGAAGATATTAACATTCTGCACTTCTCTATATTCTCTATAAGTGTGGGAAATTACATTATCCTCCGTACGCGCAATTTTCGTAAAAAGGGATACAAAGTTTTTGCTTCACGTATTAATATATATATTAAAGAAGTAGGCTTTATTTTTGGGGCAATTGAGGCTGCGACCTCATGTCTGATCGCAGCGTGGGGTCTTCGACGCGCTAGCATTTAGCGAACAGTTTTTAAAGCGTAAAGTATTGTCTTCACAGCCGAGAAACAACTAGAAACTTGCCAATTCACTTCCAACCCTACGCGGGCTGGAGTATAAAAGGCATCAGACTCCGGGCATTAGTATCAGTCTCAATTTTAACGTGAGAGAAACAACATGTACGGAAAGCTGGTAAGTGATTATTTTTTTTGAGCGAGCGATTTAGTGTATCCAGATTTTAATACGAATGCGCTTAAAGAATGTAATATATCTATGAATTAGGCAAAGATAAAAACGTTGTACTGGGTTCTGCTGTGTATGTCATAGCGTTTTACGGTAGGCAGCGGCTTGGCTCTGCACCTTGGATTGGTGACGTCCATGGGCGACGGTAGCCACTCACCATCAGGTGGGCCGTATGCTCGACTGCCTATAAGGGTAATACAAAAAAAGGTTTCTTTTTTGTTCACCGACTATAGACAGGTTTAAAAAAAGCAATTATATTGGAGACTAGCTGTACCCGTCCGCTTCGCTGGCCACTTCAAATTAATAATATTAAGTACATGTATTTTCTACATTCACACCAAGTTTCAAGTCAATCGGATGCACGGTTCAGTAGTTATAAGTTACTAGAGGTTCCGCAGTAGTCGAAATTCGACTATAATTAATTGGAATTGTAAGTTGGTATACTATTATGATTGCATTTTATACTTCTATAATCACAAATTTCGCCAAGGCTACACTAAAAAAAATATTAACAAAGACAAACAATATTTAATCTATTCTCAATTTGACAACAGACGTCAAGAACAAAAGTTTGACAATAAATAGTATGCATGCGTGTGTGCGTAAAATACATGGTATGTAGTGTGTGTAATGTTTTTTTTATTGATGTAATGTATCTTTTATGCATAATAAAAATAAAAAAATTAGCATTGTGCACTTCTTCTCTATATTCTCTATAAGTGTGCAAAATTTCATACTCCTCCGTCCGCGCAATTTTCGTAAAAAGGGATACAACATTTTTGCTTCACGTATTAATATATAGATAACGGAACATCCGTAAAAACCACTGTAGATTTATATATTAGTATAGATAATCAGTTTCATTTATAGAAATATTAAAAACAACAGAAGAAATGGAAATATTACATGATATATAAGTGAGTCTCGTTTATAAGCTAAGCACGTTGAAATAGTAAGCCTAACTGAAAATCAAAATATATGTTTCTTCTATGTGAAGGTTAGGCTAGGAAAAGTTATAAAATTATAAGTACTGTCATCAGTTCTTGATACGAACCGATAATTTCAAGGAAATCTGACGTCTTAAAGTCGTTAAAAAATATATTGAAGGAATACCGTGACGTAGACGTTAGCGTCGGCTATGTGAGAAAGGCGACATCTCTAAGCTCCCGAAATAAACACACCACTAAAGGTTCTCCTGTGCATCATTTTGACGATTCATAAAGAATGAAAACCATCATACAACGCAAGATATTTGACAGTAGCCTGAATCTCGCTTACGACATTTTCAAGATAAGCTTACATATATACAAGTTCCGAACAACAACATTCGGACCGTCTATGTTGATGTGAACACTATTACGAGAGCTATTAGTCCCTAGAAAGAGAGTATTTAAGAGAGGCTGTCCTCGCCAAACCCGTTGCTTGTGACGAAGGGCTCGACGAGCTAATTAACCCATAGACACAGCCCACTGAGTTTCTCGCCGGATCTTATCAGTGGGTCGCGTTTCCGATCAGGTTGTAGATTCTACGAAGCACTGCTCTCATTAGGGCCCAGTGTTAGCAACACTTCGGTTTGAGCCCCGTGAGTTCACCTACACGAAATATCACCCGCTCGCTGGAAGATCTTCCTTTTCTTGTTATACTTACAACTGGTGACCCCGACGTGATCTGAACACGCAACCTTATACTAACGTCGTTAGAAGCATTTTTCCCAAGTTTCCAATAAGATACAAACTCCATTACCCTCCGTATACTAACAGAACAATAGGCTTCACTGCGAGAATATCGCTAGCACAGTCTGAATCTCAACTGTTGAGTAGCGACATTTTCTTCTTTTCTCCTACTATACGGGATCCTGCAGCATGTCCTCATCTTCTATTCAGGTTTATCATACTTCATAACTGCACTCACAGCCTTTTGTCGCATATCCTCTTTCACGCAACCCATCCAAGTCTTTCTAGGACGCTATCTCCTGGATTGGTATTGGATAGCCATTGTTTCCTTCATAACAGCTTCCCGATCGAAATGGCCAGAGTGTCATAAAAGATGTATTGCTGTTCGTTAGTCTCGCTAAAACTCGAGAACGGCTGGATCGATTTGGCTAATTTGGGTCTTGAATTATTGGTAAAAGTCCAGGGAAGGTTTAAAAGGTAGATAAATATGAAAATGCTCGGAATTAAATAAAAATAACAATTTTGTTTTTCCTTTAATGTGTCCTCCCGTCGGACGCATTCCTTTTGTTTGTTTTAAGTTTATTTTATACAAAAGTTCAGGTCTCTTATTTATCGATCGAGTCACTACGAAGTCTGCCAGATCAGCTAGTAACCAACTAAAAATTAACAAACAAATACCATATTTGAAATGAAAGTTAAGGATAAGGAAATAGAGGCTTTTTTATTTATGTATTACCATTAAAGAAAAACCATAGCTCATACAAACAAATAGGTCGCGTAGCGATGCCCCAGCTGTTTGCTGATGTCTATGGGCCGTGACAACCAATCGCCATCAGATAGACCGTTTGCCTACGACAATTCTCGATGCTATTCCATCATTATGGGACTCGTTCGCGGCGAGCGCGTGTTTATTACTACTAGAGGTCCCGCAGTAGTCGAAATTCGACTATAATATAAATAATAAATAAATATAAATAAATATTTACTAACAATCACGCCACGTTAACTGGTCCCGTGATAAGTTCGTAAAGAACTTGTGTTACAGGTACCAGATAACGGAAATAAATATAAGATTTTTATTATACACATACATATATTTAATAGACATCCATAACCCTGGAAAAGACATTTATATTTATCATACAAATATCTTCCCTTGGCGGGATTCGAACCCGCGACCCCCTTGAGTAGTGACCATGTCACTTACCACTACACCAGACGGCCGTCTTGGAATTAATTGGAATTGTAAGTTTGTACACTATTATGATTGTATTTTATACTTATATAATCACAAATTTCGCCAAGGCTACACTATAACAAAATATTAATAAAGACAAACAATATTTAATCAATTCTCAATTTGACCACAGACGTCAAGAACAAAAGTTTGACAATAAATAGTATGCATGCGTGTGTGCGTCAAATACATGGTATGTAGTGTGTGTAATGTTTTCTTTATTGATTTAATGAATCTTTTATGCATTATTTAAAAAATAAATTATCATTGTGCACTTCTTCCCTATATTCTCTATAAGTGTATAAAATTTTAATACTCCTCCGTCTGCGCAATTTACGTTAAAAGGGATACAAAGTTTTTGCTTCACGTTTTATTAATATATAGATTGTTTTCTCACGTGTATTTTTTTTATATTTTCATCATAATCTGGCTTGTCTAATGAATCGCACGCCAGACGGTCGCGTGTTAAGTATTGACAAACACACTCGTACTTACGTCGAGCTGTGTAATTAACAATTGAGCACGTTAATTATCGTTTGAATTTGAGCAACGTATTTGAGGAGTTCTCGTTAAAAAACTGTATGTTCGACTTTACAAAACTCCACTTGGAAGCGTCGATTGAGACGGTAGCGGGCGTCCCAGACTACCGGGTCGTGGATTCGATCCCCACATATATTTTTTTATTGCTTAGATGGGTGGATAAGCTCACAGCCCAGTGTTAAGTGGTTACTGGAGCCCATAGACATTTACGACGTAAGTGCGCCACCTTGAGATATAAGTTCTAAGGTCTCAGTAGAGTTACAACGGCTGCCCTGCCCTTCAGACCGAAATGCATTACTGCTTCACGGTAGAAACAGGCAGGGTGGTGCGGACTCACAAGAGGTCCTACCACTAGTAAAACCACATCGGGCAAGCGTGCGTGATGAGATGAACGGGTTTATTTTCACTTTATATAGGTATCAAATATCTATATATGTATATATTTAAACTTATTACCTATAGCTTAGATGGTTGGACGAGCTCACAGCCCATCTGGTGTTAAGTGGTTACCGGAGCCCATGGACATCTACGACGTGAATGCGCCACCTTGAGATATAAGTTCTAAGGTTTCAAGTATAGTTACAACGGCTGCCCGACCCTTTACCTCGATCCTGCCGAATTCTACAGCTAAGCAGCCCCGAATGACTATTCGAACGGTAGCCGGTGATTGTGACTCAAGCTTCGTGTCTCAAAGTGGCTCTTAGTTCGTGACGCGGGTCATGAAAACGGCTGCCAATAAATCAGACTATGTAAAGTTCGTTCGCAATGCAACATTATCGCAATTGACCCGTTGCGTGCGTTGTATTACTACAAGTAATATTTTTTTAACAAATTGGATATTTTTTTTTGGAACAATTAGTGCGTGCTAGTGTTGCGATCGCCACCGGTCAAATTTACGGAATAGTGATTCGATCAAGAATGTATTTAGGTTTTTTTTTGTTCCTGGACTTCCACAAATAATTCAAGACCAAAATTAGCCAAATCGGTCCAGCCGTTCTCGAATTTTAGCGAGACTAACGAACAGGAATCTATATATTAATACGTGAAGCAAAAACTTTGTATCCCTTTTCGCGAAAATTGCGCGGACGGAGGAGTATGAAATTTTCCACACTTATAGAGAATATAGAGAAGTGCACAATGCTAATATTTTTTTAAAATAATGCATAAAAGATACATTAAATCAATAAAGAAAACATTACACACACCACATACCATGTATTTGACGCACACACGCATGCATACTATTTATTGTCAAACTTTTGTTCTTGACGTCTGTTGTCAAATTGAGAATAGATTAAATATTGTTTGTCTTTGTTAATATTTTTTATAGTGTAGTCTTGGCGAAATTTGTGATTATAGAAGTATAAAATACAATCATAATAGCATAGAAACTTACAATTCCAATTAATTATAGTCGAATTTCGACTACTGCGGGACCTCTAGTACATTTAAATCTGTATAGATTATTAAGGTGTTTTCAATTTACAGTTCGCCATCCTCACTCTGGCCGCGGTAGCTCTGGCCCGCGAGTACCCAGCCGGACTCCACCCAGCCATTTGCCCAAACTACCCGTTCTGCGATGCTGACGCCCTGGCCAAGTACACCCCACAGGGAATGCCGATACCAGAATGGGTGCGCAACCCAGCCATCCTGCCGATCGCTCGAGCTGCGTAAGTACTAATCCAGATCTTATTCAACCACAGAATCAATGTAATTTACGTTGGCTTACGTAGATGGATGAATTATGTAGGTCACTCCACATTTGATGTTAAGTTACCTGAGCCCATAAAAGCCACCTCGATGACGTAGTGTTGAAGTCTGATACATATAGTTTAATGACTAACCCATTCTTCAAACTGGAACTCATGACTGCTTCGCCATAGAAATGGGAAGGATGCTGCTAAACCTGGTACCCGTATTGATTTTCAATGCCAATAAGTTGCAACAGTGGTAAGGAGCCGTGGAATAAACCCACGAGGACTCAAAATCCTCGGGATCTTTATAATGCCACGCTATTACTTCATTAGACCCGTTAATGTTATTCGCGTCTGGTATTTAAAGTCTTGAGTCAAACTAGTGTTTTTTTTTTATTCTAGGTCGAATTCTGTGCCCAAATATCCGGCTGATTTCCCGGCTGCCCTATGCCCTAACTACCCATACTGCTGGTGAATACACAAGCTACCTACGCTAATCAACAACAAGTCAACGGTTTTTGCGGATGTACACTTTTTATATATATAATTTAGAAGATTGAACACATCGATCAGCCATGTTACTGTGGAATTATCATCTTATCAGCAATAAAACACTGACCGCCCAACACGGGTTGGGCATCACTATGCATGTCCAAGTTGCCTCCTTTATAAGTCCATCAATCTGTGGGCACTCTGCTTAAATGCGTGACCTCCATTCATTATGATAGTCCTGATATGTATTCCGCGTATAATGACCTCCCAAATAACAGATTTTCTCCTAGTCTTTGTCAATGAAATATTGCGGTAAACCACAATCAGCTTCCCGCTTATAGGAAGACCTCAAAAATCCCAATTTCGAGAAAAGGCTGGGAAAAATAGAAATGTGAAAGCAGGAAAGTTAGTTGATCGAAGGCTAGCCTTTTAAATTACCATCTTTGTTGGGACTTAGAGTTAGGACAAGATTTTGCAACATCTCCTAATGATGCAGTAGTAACCGGAAATGGAAGTTTTGCTTTTTGCTCAATTAGCTGTTATGTTGTTCTGCTGAAGATGATCTCTTGAGTTGCCACTAGTAACTTGGTTCAGGTCAATTAATCGCCAAACTTTGGACGTTGTACTTACTAACTAATGTCTAAAGATGTCTAAGCTGTGTGTGTTTGTAAACAATATCGTTGACTTTGCCACTGCAACGTCCGTATGCAACGCTTATGAAATTCAATAGTGAAATCAGGTTCAGGCCTTCGTTACGCAATTACGTATAATATACAAATATCACCAATATTACAAAAGCTTAGCGTGTAGTTTTGACGTAATGTATCTATCATCCACAAATGCCTGTCTATAACCACTATTAATTGAATAAGCGACATTAAAAATGTATTAATTAGATGTGAAATACGTTTCAGCTAAATTTTAAGTCACGTCAGATTTTCGTTATTTTTTTTTATTTTTGTATATAAAAAAATTGTAAATAAAAAACAATTTCTTTTACTCTGTATGTTTTTACTTATTCGTTATACCCGACTCAAGTTATCATCTAAGACTATTTTTATTCTTATCTACATGTATCTAATTATAACTACTTTTACGGATTGAGCTGGCGTATTGAAATCGTAAACAAAAAATAACAATGAAAATACCAAACCTCAGATCACTACATAGTTTAGAACAAAGTCACTTTCTCTGTCCCTATATCTGTCTATTCCTATGTATGCTTAAATCTTTAAAACTACGCAACAGATTTGATGCGGTTTTTTTTAATTTAAAGAGTGATTGAAGAGGAAAGTTTATATGTATAATGACATCCATTAAATGGTGGAGAAATCTCTATATATAAAAATGAATTGCTGTTCGTTAGTCTCGCTAAAACTCGAGAACGGCTGGACCGATTTGTCAAATTTTAGTCTTGAATTATTTGTGGAAGTCCAGAGAAGGTTAAAAGGTAGATGAAAATGCTCTTAAATTAATAAAATTAACAATTTTGTTTTTCCTTTCATATGTCCCCCGTCGGACGGATTCCTTTTGTTTGTTTTAAGTTTATTTTATACAACAATTTAGGTATTTTATTTATCGATTGAGGCACTACGAAGTCTGCCGGGTCGACTAGTCAATAATAAATTACAGTTTCCGAAGCGAAGCGAGGGCGGGTCGCTAGTAAGACTATAAAAATTGCTTGCTTGTCATATGTATAACACGAGAATATCCATAAATAAAACAATTATATTCCTCGATCCGTTGCATGAACTCCTAAAGTTGCTCTATAATCTTGATTTACCAGCTCCGTAGTAAAAAAAAATTGAAGCTGAGATATTTTATTAACGCGCGAACTTCAATTAAATCCATTCTTAAGAACATGTTTCAAAACGACGCGAACAAATTACTTATATTTTTTTTAAAACCAAAAAGAATCAATCGATTTATTATTATATCGAATAAATATCTGAGTATGCCTTTTTTATTGCTTGGATGGGTAGACGAGCTGACAGCCCACTTGGTGTTAAGTGGTTACTGGAGTCCATAGACATCTATAACGTAAATGCGCCACCCACCTTGAGATATAAGTTCTAAAGGTCTCAAGTACATATAGTGATATTGAGGTGAGGATTGCACGGAATTTCCCAAATGCCGACCAAACCAGTCGTATGCGTCTCTCAATCTCTGTATTGAAGTTACCACGGCCAAGCTGGATAGTCTGACCGAGGTAGACAAAGTCTTTTAATTCTTCAAAGGCTGCGTCCGAGATGGTAACTTGGCCCTGGACGGTTTGATCATTGGACATGACTTTCGTCTTGTCAAGGTTCATCCGCAGTCCCATGCATCAGGAAGCAGCGCTGAGATTGTTGAGCATATGACTGAGGTCCTCAAGCGATTCCGATATTACAGCACCAATGATTCAAAGTCAAAGCTCGTAAGTTTATTTTTAGAATTTACCAGCTGTTCCCGTCCGCTTCGCTGGGCATTTAAAATTAACATTATTATTTCTCACCCCCATAAAGATTCTCATCATTAACGCCCCCGCAACTGGTGTAGGGAGTCCAATACTAATATAAATATTAGCCTATCCATTAAGTACATGTATTTTCTACATGGATACCAAGTTTCAAGTCAATCGGATGCATGGTTCAGTAGTTATAACGGAACATAAGTAAAAACCACTGTAGATTTATATATTAGTATAGATTAACAAGACGCTTAATTAAGTAGAATGCAGAGCAATTAATTATTGAAATCAGCCTACGTACGTTTTTATAGCGTGAATTTTATCGCAATACATTATTACTTATATTATTATACATTCGTCGCGTGCAAAAATTTATTTCCTGTTAGACTAGTTGTATTTGTGATCTAGTTCTAAAATACTGTTTTTTTCTCTTAAATGTTTGAGTGTTTCTTTTAATAGTGATATATAATTTTATGTATATTGTATACTAGCGGACCCGGCGAACTTTATTCCGCCACACGGTTTGTTTCAAACACATCAACCAGTCAACTTTAAAATTCTACTATAATTAACACAATTAACCATAGAATATATTATTACGTTTAGCTGTCAGTTGCGTTTTGTTATAGTTACCACGTTTTATGTCAAGTCCCACGGGAATGTGATAAAAAGTATCCTATGTCCTCCTCCTGGTTCTAAGTTACCTCCTCACCAATTTTCAGTCAAATCAGTTCAGTCGTTCTTGAGTTATAAATAGTGAAACTAACACGACTTTCTTTTATATATATAGATGTCGGAGAAACCGCATTATTAAGACTCAACGTCCGACATCATAGGGGCGAATAGGGTGATCGAGTTAAGAGAAATATTGAGTACACAAATCACGTTTTTTATCTTAGAACAATTTAGAAATACTAGAGGTCCCGCAGTAGTCGAAATTCGACTATAATTAATTGAAATTGTAAGTTTGTACACTATTATGGTTGTATTTTATACTTCTATAATCACAAATTTCGCCAAGGCTACACTATTAAAAAATATTAATAAAGACAAACAATATTTAATCTATTCTCAGTTTGACCACAGACGTCAAGAACAAAAGTTTGACAATAAATAGTAATCATGCGTGTGTGCGTCAAATACATGGTATGTAGTGTGTGTAATGTTTTCTTTATTGATTTCATGTATCTTTTATGCATTATTTTAAAAAAATATTAGCATTGTGCACTTCTTCTCTGTATTCTCTATAAGTGTGGAAAATTTCACACTCCTCCGTCCGCGCAATTTTCGTAAAAAGGATACAAAGTTTTTGCTTCACGTATTAATATATAGATTCTCTTGACGTTAGCAAACGAAAACGAATGACAGTTCTTAGGACGGAGGCACCGCTCTTCAAGAAGGCTGGTTGGTAATCATTCTCACGGATCGTTTGGAACCTCTGGCTCTGCGGAGGGACTTCGGTTCCCTCTGTATTTTGTACCGTATGTTCCATGGGGAGTGCTCTGAGGAATTGTTCGAGATGAGATAATACCGTTATTTCGTTTTTACCATCGCACCGCCCGCCACCGGAGTAGAGTTCATCCATACTACCTGGAGCCGCTGCGGTCATCCACAGTGCGTTTCCAGAGGTCTTTTTTGCCACGTACCATCCGGCTATGGAATGAGCTCCCCTCCACGGTGTTTCCCGAGCGCTATGACATGTCCTTCTTCAAACGAGGCTTGTGGGGAATATTAAGCGGTAGGCAGCGGCTTAGCTCTGTCCCTGGCATTACTGAAGCCACTCACCATCAGGTGGGCCGTGTGCTCGTCTGCCTACGAGGGCAATATAAAAAAATGTGATGGCGTCTATGCGCCTCCATCGGCTAGGCTCTATCGTAGCACGAGGTTAGCCGAGTTCCGACCACATTGCGATCGTGTTGTCACCTCTCGTGTATCAGTGCTTTGTTTTGATACCTAACTAATGACCGTCTCCGACATTTATATATGGGATTGTGGGGCATATTTTAATAGATTTTTAACACTAAAATCTTTATTTTAATAAAACACTCATAGACTAGTAATCTCAATCGATGACTGAGATTGAGATTAATTTTCTTTTGTTTTAAGTCTATCTAGTGTGCCAGTTTGAACTGATTAAAAATACCGATCTTCCCGTATAGTAATTTTAATAATTAACAACATGCTTAAAGGTTTGGTCTATTTTTGATTTAATCCCTCTATATATTGTTAATAGTAGATAATAATAATAATCAACACCGTAATATATCTGCTGTATCTTTGTTAGGATTTATCTGGATACAAATTGTCTGGAAGATATCGCCTTTAGCGACAAGACAGCCAATTGTACTTTTTATTTATTTAATAATCCGCATTGTTTATTTGGTGTACAATAAAGAATACTCTCTTCCTCTCTTCAATATTTATACATTGCAGTACGGAAATTGTCTGCAGGCATTATTATTGATGGCGTACAAACAGACAAGAGATTATTAATATTTATTGTGCCGATGCCGGTACGTTTGTATCAATCTTTTTTTTTTAATATTTAAGTACTTTAACGAGATTACATTCCTGAACGAACCAGTTACTCAACTTTTTTTTTTAATATAGTGAATTGACGCGAGCGTTAATTTATATGCAGCGGTGCATTGTATTTTAATGAAGTGTCTACGTAATGTCACACAGCAAGGCCACACGTCGAGTTTCCCGCGCTGTCACTTTGACGTCTGACGTGTGTAATTTAAGGCACCGGAATATCATTAACTGCCTTCCTATCAAAGAAATTACTACGGGTTTATTTATTTATTGATTGATTATCAGAAAATAATAATCCATCAATTCGCACGTATAGAAAACAAAATAAATTAAACAATAAATAAGAATGATAATATACAAGTAGATCTTCTCGAGTAAGATTTTTACCGGTGGTAGGACTTCTTGTGAGTCCACACGGGTAGGTACCACCACCCTGCCTATTGCTACCGTGGGTGGTGCATTTACGTTGTAGATATCTATGGGCTCTAGTAACCACATAACACCAAGTGGGCTGTGAGCTCGTCCACCCATCTAAGCAATAAAAATTAATAAAAAAAGAGATCTTTTATTGCCACGTATCATCCGGCTTTGGAATAAGCTCCCTCCCCTCCATGGTGTTTCTCGAGAGCTATGACATATCCTTCTTCAAACGAGGCTTTTGGCTTACTTAACAGTAGGCAGCGGCTTGGCTCTGCCCCTGGCATTCCTGAAGTTCATGGGCGACGGTAACCACTCACCATCAGATGGGCCGTATGCTCGACTGTCTATATGGGCAATAAAAAAAATGTAACCATGAAATACCTAATGGTTCAATTACTGACGGTCGTAAGGGTTTGCCTTCAGGATGCTGTCAAACTATTCAGAATTTTTTTTATTGCCCTTGTAGGCAGACGAGCTCACAGCCCACCTAGTGTTAAGTGGTTACTGGAGCCCATAGACATCTGCAATGCAAATGCTTCACCCACCTTGAGATATAAGTTCTAAGGTCTCAAGTATAGTTAAAACGGCTGCCCCACCCTTCAAACCGAAACGCATTACTGCTTCATGGCAGAAATAGGCGAGGCGGTGGTACTTACCCGTGCGGACTCACAAGAGATCCTACCACCAGTAAAAGGAACCGAAAATATTGAAGAAAGAAAAATTACACGATGCTATTCCTGACTGACTCGGTGGAGCAGTAATTAGCAGCCCTGACTGTTGCACCAAGGGTCGTAGATTCGATTCCCACCTCGGGCAAACATTCCTGTGGTGAACAGGTTTTCTTGCTTTTTGTCCGGGTCTTTATTATGTATATATTTAAACATATATAAGTACGTATGTCAGCCTCTGGTACCCATGACACAAGGAATCCTAATTTGGGTCCGGATGACCGTGCGTGATTCTTTCCAGTTATTTACCCTTTGGAAGTTAACCGTGAACATTTGTTATGGATGTATGTATTTCATTAGAAAAATTGGTCTACCCGCGGGATTCGAACGCCCGGCTCAGCCCCAACCCTCGTTACGAATGTACGTAGTCTTATCCATAAGGCCACGACGATTTCAAAAATTAATACGTATGTACGTAGCCTTATCGATAAGGCCATGACGATTCCAAAAATTAATACGTATGTACGTCGTCTTATCCATAAGGCCACGACGATTCCAAAAATTAATACGTATGTACGTCGTCTTATCCATAAGGCCACGACGATTTCAAACATTAATACGTATCTACGTAGTCTTATCGATAAGGCCACGACGATTCCAAAAATTAATACGTATGTACGTCGTCTTATCCATAAGGCCACGACGATTCCAAAAATTAATACGTATGTACGTCGTCTTATCCATAAGGCCACGACGATTTCAAACATTAATACGTATGTACGTCGTCTTATCCATAATCCCACGACGATTCCAAAAATTAATACGTATGTACGTCGTCTTATCATAAGGCCACGACGATTCCAAAAATTAATACGTATGTACGTCGTCTTATCCATAAGGCCACGACGATTCCAAAAATTAATACGTATGTACGTCGTCTTATCCATAAGGCCACGACGATTTCAAACATTAATACGTATGTACGTCGTCTTATCCATAAGGCCACGACGATTCCAAAAATTAATACGTATGTACGTCGTCTAATCCATAAGGCCACGACGATTTCAAAAATTAATACGTATGTACGTCGTCTTATCCATAAGGCCACGACGATTCCAAAAATTAATACGTATGTACGTCGTCTTATCCATAAGGCCACGACGATTTCAAAAATTTATAATGAAATATACCTACATCAGTACGTAAATGCCACTAAAACTGAGGATTAAGCCAGCTAAACCGTCACGTGGGTTCATAAGTCTCGAAGTATGTGTCGCGATATGATTTGCGTTGTTGTGAGCTCCCGTAATCACTTAGCTCCGTTAGCGCCGTGAACTGACTCACAGCAGAAACCAGTTCATAGTAACAATGCGGAATACCTTACCTTAAAGTGAACTAGCATCGGACAAGATGTTTTAGTAGGAAAAATCGATCAGGCGCAAAATATTACTATTATGAGAGTTTTGGTAACCGATGATATAGATATGTCAATCACCATTACCTACCTGTTGTCTCAAAAAATAACGCTATTTCTCAAGGGATATCTTACGAACGTGATCTAAAGAAAAATAGCATTATTACACAACCCCCCCCCCCCCCCCCCCCAGAAAAACGTGTCGATTTGAAAGAAATTTGCGTAATTCCTAGATAAAATATTGCGACTTTCGAAACTCGAATGAATATGGGGCACGAATATGGATGCGAGTGGCGCTATAAAAGAAAGATTGTCCGGAAGAAGCAGCATTCTGTATCCAGTACGTGGATAGTTTACATCATGTCTACCTTCGCTTTTATGGTCCTCTGCGTCCAGGCTTGCCTGATCCAAGTAAGTAATTGTTTTTCCTACCTATGCTGATAGCCTTGAGAATCTATTTCAGTTTCTTCTTGGCGTGTAGGTGAGCTCACGGGGCTCAAACCGGAGTGTTGCTAACACTGGCCCTAACAAGGGCAGTGCTTCGCAGAATCTACGACCGGATCGGAAACGCGACCCACTGAGAAGATCCGGCGAGAAACTCAGTGGACTGTCTTTTTTTTTTATTGCTTAGATGGGTGGACGAGCTCACAGCCCACCTGGTGTTAAGTGGTTACTGGAGCCCATAGACATCTCTAACGTAAATGCGCCACCCACCTTGAGATATAAGTTCTAAGGTCTCAAGTATAATTACGACGGCTGCCCCACCCTTCAAACCGAAACGCATTACTGCTTCACGGAAGAAATAAATGGGTCTATAGGTTAATTTACTCGTCGAGCCCTTCGTCGCAAGTAACGTGTTCGCCGAGTACAGCCTCTCTTAAATACTCTCTTACTAGGGACTGATGGCTCTTTTAACAGTCTTCACATCAACATAGATTTGAGTGTCAACATAGGCCTTTTTTGTGGTTTTAGAACGTGTACGGCCAGTACTTGGGCAGTCTGGGTGGTTGTGGTTGTGGAGCCGGCTGGAACGGTGTAGGAGCTGGTTGGAACGAACTCGGTGCTGGCTGGAGTGGATTCGACGGTGGATACGGCGGTGGTTGCGGTTCATACGGAGGTGAGGGTATCGGTAACGTTGGAGTCGCCGGTGAGCTGCCCGTCGGTGGTGTCACCGCTGTCGGCGGCCGCGTGCCCATCATCGGTGGTGTCGAGTTTGGAGGTCCCGCCTGCGCTAGAGGTGCCGTCTCTATCTGCGGACACTGCGCTCCCACCTGCGGCTGTGGACGTGGTCTGGCTGGATACTACTAAAGCTTTTATTGAGAATGGACTGCTTTAAATAAATTTTGATCAACACAATTACATATAGTATTCATTTTATTTTTTGTCACCCGTAGGCGTAGCCTATAGGTGGCGAAACCATACTTCAAGCATGGCACGCCGAGATTGAAACTTCCGTTGGGACGCGGCTCCCCCATGGAACGGAGATCGCAGTCGGTCAGAGCCTACCCGCATCAACTCATCATCATCATCATTATCCTGCCCTTCTCCCAGTCACCTGGGGTCGGCGCAACATGTTTTCTCCTTCCATACTCTTCTATCATATACCATTTCTTCGCTCACTCCCCTCTTACCCATATCGTCTTTCACACAATATATCCATTTCTTCTTAGGTCTACCTCTTCCTCTATATCTTTCCACATTCATAGTTAACACTCTCTTACCAACCTCATTTTCATTTCGTCTCATCACATGTCCATACCATCCCAAACGCGCACTTCTCAGCTTCTCTGTCACAGGTGCCACTTTCAGACTTCCTCTAACATATTCATTCCGTATTCTATCCATTCTCGTTACTCCATACATCCATCGCAACATTCGCATCTCTGCTGCATGCAATCTATACCTACCCGCATCAACTAAGGCTCGCTTATATTTTGATGCGATAAGTTTGTGTGTGTACTGGCTAACGAATTTTCAAGTTAAGCTTGCATATATTCAAGTTCCGAATATCAACATTCGGACCGTCGCTCTACCGACCAATATCACCCATTCAGTAAAAGATCTTTCCTTTGTCATATTTACCTCCCAAGAACAGAAAGCATTTTTTTTATTTTACACAAAATTTATAGTTTGTTCTTACAATTTTATGTACCCGAAAAACGACAGCATTGTTAGTTCAGTGCTGAAGTTATGCGTTTTAAAATATTTTCATTCGCCCCACCATAGGCCAACGTCAAGCAACAAAAACACTTTACCTTATAGATGACGGTGCGATCACAATTTGAAACATGTCTAATGAAGCACTCTGAAGTAACCTAGTTTAAGTAAATAGGATTAAGTGTACGTGTACTAGGTTTAAGGTAGAATAAGGAAATGTAAATAATTATAGAAATAAAGAGTCCCAACAGCCCTACTCCCCCTCCCCTCCTTTTATTAGCCGCAGCTAGGAATGCAAAGTATGAATGGAATGAATGAAAGTACGAGACTAATAAATGCGAGAACTGGTATGATAAAGAGGCTCGGAATGAATGCGTGACCTAGTTTTTAGCCCCTTATGGGCAAGGAGTATCAACTATAATTAAAATTAAAACAAAAAAATGTAAATATGAATCTCTGGCTTTGTTGTTTGCTAAAGGTACGGAAAAAAAAAAAAAAAAAAAACACTGAAGCACTTCATAACTGAAAATACACCCGCCTTGTGCTATATCTTACAACTATCATATTGGTGTGCCCATCTGTCCGCAATGTGCATGAACGCTTAGGAATAAAATTGGCTATGTTAGCCACACATGAGCACACCGTGGCAATTAGAATGGTAGTTAAAGTTGTCGCCGTGGCTGAAATCGGCTAAGGAGTCGGCGAAATCGTCGTGGCCTAAAGGATAAGACTTATGTAATGTTTTCTTTATTGATTTAATGTATCTTTTATACATTATTTTAAAAAAATATTAGCATTGTGCACTTCTTCTCTGTATTCTCTATAAGTGTGGAAAATTTCATACTCCTCCGTCCGCGCAATTTTCGTAAAAAGGGATACAAAGTTTTTGCTTCACGTATTAATATATAGATAAAAATGAATTGCTGTTCGTTAGTCTCGCTAAAACTCGAGAACGGCTGGACCGATTTGGCTAATTTTGGTCTTTAATTATTTGTAGAAGTCCAGAGAAGGTTTAAAAGGTAGATAAATATGAAAATGTTCGGAATTAAATAAAAATAACAATTTTGTTTTCCCTAGGGTGTGTCCCCCGTCGGACGGATTCTTTTGTTTGTTTTACGTTATTTTACACAAAAGTTTAGGTCTTTTATTTATCGATTAAGGCACTACGAAGTCTACCAGGACAGCTTGTACCTTACATACTTAAGAAATGTTCATGATTGACTTCCACGGCGAGAGAATAACATTACGTAATAAAAATCAAATCCGCAAAATTATAATTTGCGTAATTAATGGTGGTAGGACCTCTTGTGAGTCCGCACGGGTAGGTATCACCGCCTACCTATTTCTGCCTTGAAGCAGTAATGCGTTTCGGTTTGAAGGGTGGGGCAGCCGTTGTAACTATACTGAGACCTTAGAACTCATATCTCAATATCCACCCATCTAAGCAATAAAAAAGGAGAGTAGTAGTAGTATTAAATGATTGTCCCTTTTTTTGGTCAGGGGGCTGAACCTCATACGAGGCTTCAGCGGGTAAGAGATTTGACAGTCTGTAGATGTTGGGAGCAAATCGCCAGACGATGTCTGCAGGACCCTACCGACCGAACTGTCACCCGATGTCCGATTTCATTCGGATATAAATCGCATTATATACGAATAAAACGCATTAAAGTCAGATTAGTTCTCATTGCTACGACGCCTTCCCGCTCACACAAGTACCATAGTGGTGACCTGCGACGGAACAATTGCAGCCTTCACACTTCATCATCAGCGCATCAAGAACTTCGGCTACCACTATTCGCGCACTCTCGCAGATAAAAGCAAGTCATCGACAGTTGTCCCATAGCAAGCCAGCATCGCAGCCTCAACAGGACCATCGCAGCCGACTCACCGCGCTTCCTACGGCACGCAACTTCACTGCCTCATCACGACACTACAGTTCATCGCAGCCCACGACCGGATCATCCACGCTTGGGGTCACACATCTCCGGCGTGGCAGCTCTGCATCACATGGACTACTCACGATACACGCACAGCATTCAAGCTCAGTCTCAACTCACCGCAGACTTCGAGCAGCAAGCTAATCTCAGTACGGACAACGCTAACTAAATGACACGACTTCCGGTCTCGGAGGGGAGTGATGTGGCGGGGAGCCATCATACAACGCAAGATAATTGACAGATACCTGAATCTCGCTTACGACATTTTCAAGATAAGCTTGCATATATACAAGTTCCGAACAACAACATTGGGACCGTCGGTCGAGCAAATATCACCCGCTTGGTGGAAGATCTTCCCTTTGTCGTTTAAGCCCTCCCAAAATGGTTTTTTTCGGGCCGGGGGCCGAACCTCCTACGAGGTCCCCGCGCCTAGGGGGCGCGCGGTATGTGGGACTTGACGATCTGCAAGGTGTTGGGAGCAGACCGCGGGCCGAGGAGTTTTAGGGCCCTACCCACTAAACGACTCCCCTGCACTCTTACACCCGACGTCCGATCTCCGTCCGGGGTCAAAACCCGGTCAGAGTAGGGAGGTTCCCGCGGTCTACACTACAACTAGACACGCGGCGCCACCCCGAGGACACCCGAGCGATGGATGGTCGAGGCAATAGTCGACGACCAACGAGGTCGGTCTCCGTGGTACGGCGGCCCTATCAAGCCGCCCGGGCGATACCGCTGGTGTTCCGGGATACCCCGCTGGGCCATGACCAGCCTGCCGGGTCGGAACGCGATACTCCGCCGACCGGGTTGCTCTTCCACAGTATGCTCGGCGACGACGGCGACGATGAAAATGCAGACCGCATCGCAGTCCGCAGCCGCCGACTGAAGTACCGCTTCGCTCTATTGAGGACTCCCAGCATTTTTGAAGCCAACTTGGCTTTGCCCTCCAAATGACTCTGAAATTGGACATCGCTCGAAATGTCGACCCCAAGTATCCCAATACTCTTGGAAGGATACTCATTGGAATTGCGGCGCCAAGACAAAGGGGTCCTTCTTAGCAGTGAACGCGCAAACCTGTGTCTTCAATGGGTTGAATTGAACCAAATTCAATTCACCCCACTCGGAGGCTCACCCCAGAGACTTCTCCACTTTAGACACAAGTTTTGATCGTCTCTCTTGCACCACGCTCCGTGAGAGACTCTGATGGCCGATATATCGTGCATCCCCCGTGCTGTCATCCGCATAGCAATGCATGCCATCAATAGACAGCATGTCATTGATATACAAGATGAAAAGCGTGGAGGAGAGCACCGAACCTTGTGGAACGCCAGCGTTAATGGTCATGGTACCAGAGCATTCACCGTCTAGAACGACCGTGATGCTCCGCCCATCCAGAGCCCCTCGGGGATTCCGTAAGCTGACAGTAGCTTCGACAGAAGTGCCCTATCTGATATCAAGGTTCACAGCAAGAGCCTCGCCCTTGCTCTCCAAGGCTTCAGCCCACCTGTGAGTAAGGTATACAAGAAGATCGCCAGCTGAAGGTGGACTCGCAGAAGTCGAGCATCGCCTACCAGGACGCTTTGCAAAAAGATAGGTTCCCGCGGTTAACCCCACAATCCGACTCGAAATGTTTATCCTACCGGAACTCATAGACGTGAATTGCATCCCCCACTTAGGAAAAATATGTATATCTTTTAAGCTATATCACTCATACGACACCTTATGAAGCACAGTTGAGTATTCGCATAAATATCTAATGTCTACCATATTATTTGATTATTATCGAGATATTTGTTTTCTGAGAAGGAAACACAAAAATTCGATTGCATCTGGTAAAATTTTACTATAGCGTTATTGTTTTATTCACAATAGTTTAATAGTATCCAGCCAGGCCACGTCCACAGCCACAGGTGGGAGCGCAGTGTCCGCAGATAGAGACAGCACCAGCGGCGCAGGCGGGACCTCCGTACTCGACACCACCGATAATGGGCACG
Source organism: Bombyx mori (assembly GCF_030269925.1). Lineage (NCBI taxonomy): Eukaryota > Metazoa > Arthropoda > Insecta > Lepidoptera > Bombycidae > Bombyx > Bombyx mori. The sequence continues at coordinate 2,639,762 of NC_085108.1, read as the reverse complement.
CGACCACCGACAGCGGTGACACCACCGACGGGCAGCTCACCGGCGACTCCCACGTTGCCAATGCCCTCGCCGCCGTATGAACCACAACCAGCGCCGTAGGCACCGTCGAGTCCATTCCAGCCGGCACCGAGTCCGTTCCAACCAGCTCCATAGCCGAGTCCGAGGCCACCCAGACCAGCTCCGCAGCCGCAGCCGCCTAGACCTCTACCCGGGTACTGACCGCACACAGTCTATAACAGTAACATAGTTCTGCTTAATACTTGAGGATCCGGCACTAATATACAAGTCAGCATTGTTTGTACATAGATAGTAAACAAATCAAAAACACAAGATGACTTACTTGGATCAGGCAAGCCTGGGCGCAGAGGAGGAGAACAGTGAAGATAGACATAGTGTGGTAATGTGTTCACGTGCTGGAGACAGAATGCTGCTACTTCCACACACCAACCCTTTTATACTATTATTTCTGCTCCGCTAAGGCTCGTCATCCACTAAATGTCGACACACTTAATCAAAAACAAATGCGAAAGATATTGGCACTTTCTGAATCGACACGTAAAATAGTACCATTTCCAATTTCCCGATTACCACACTATTTACTGATACATAATAAAATTTCTAATACCATAAATTTATAGGTCAAAGTCACGTCTATGTGATAATGCGGTTACCAAGTTTTCTGTATAAAAACAGGCACATCTTACATCAAACTCATTCTGAAGTCATTCAGTGAAACAACATGGCCGCTAAACTCATCCTCTTCGTCTGCGCCTCCGCCCTCGTGGCACAGGTACGTGATACAAGTTGATCGACTGTTACTACATAATTATGTTCCTTCACTACTTTGAACACAATGACACTGAATGGCGTGCCACTCGTGTGGAGCCACTAGCCGTGAAGACACTGAACTGACTGACTATTGAGAAACCAATCCATTGGTATTGGAGACACACAAACAACTAAACAGAACATTCTGTTATTCCTTCGATTGTTGTGAAGATTCAAAATACTTGGACGCATATTTTGAACAAACTGATTGAATTCGACTTGTAATTTCGTGTTTCTTCAAAGCATCTTAACATCATTTTAATTATTCTGTTCTTTCAGGCTGCTCTGGGCGTTGGACGTTTCGGCGCTGGACTCGGTGGTTGTGGCTGCGGAGGTCGCGGCTATGGCGATTACGGCTACGCTGGTCTGGGCTACGACATCGGCGCTGCTTCTGCTCTTGAAGCTTCTCGTGGAGGATGTTTGCCCGTCGTCACTTCCTCGGCCGCTCCTACTGGTCTAGGAGTATCATCAGAGAACTCGTACGAGGGCACCGTCGGTGTCTGCGGTAACCTGCCTCTCCTCGGTACCGCCTATGTGGAGGGCGTCTTCCCCACTGTCGGTGAGGGTGGCATCTACTACGGCTGTGGCGACGGCGCTGTGGGCATCATAGCCGAGGACCGCGCCGGGCTCGGCTACGGCACTGGTTACGGGCTCGGCTACGGCGCTGGTTACGGGCTCGGCTACGGAGGCTACGTCGGACGCGGTTGCGGCTGCGGTGGCATCTAGTCATGTGATTTAATGTAAATCCCGAACCCCCTACTGTCGAACTGAAATAAAATATGGCAAAAAGTGCGATTGAGTTTGTTATTTGTTTCGAAGTTTTAGTAAAAAAGAAATGTTTATGATCCTACATCAGTTCGTCGTTTACATTTGAATTCTTTAAATGTTTAGTGTAATTTTTGTGTAAGCTGGCTTTCAAAGTTAAGCTTTTCGTTAGTTTTGCCGGTTGGCTTGCTGCTCTGCTGGTTTTGCTGCTCTGATACCATGACCATTAACGCTGGCATTCTACAAGATTCTGTGATCTCCCCCACGCTTTTTATCATGTATATCAATGACCTGTCGCTTATTGACAGCGTGCGCGATATATCAACCATCAGAGTCTCTCTCGGAGCGTGGTGCAAGAGAGACGATTAAAACTTGTGCCTGAAGCGTAGACCTCTCTGGGGCGAGTCTCCGAGTGGGGTGAATTTAACTTGGTTCAATTCAACCCGTTAAAGACACAAGTTTGCGCGTTCACTGCTGAGAAGGACCCCTTTGTCATGGCGCCGCAATTCCAAGGAATATTCCTGCAACTTTCCGAGAGTATCGGGATACTTGGGGTCGGCATTTCGAGCGATGTCCAGTTTCGGAGTCACTTGGAAGGCAAAGCCAAGTTGGCGTCCAAAATGCTGGGACTCCTCAACAGAGCAAAGCGGTACTTCACGCCTGGACAAAGACTTTTGCTTTATAAAGCACAATTCCGGCCTCGCGTGGAGTACTGCTCCCATCTCTGGGCCGGGGCTTCCAAATACCAGCTTCGTCCATTTGACTCCATACAGAAGAGGGCTGTTCGGATTGTTGATAATCCCATTCTCACGGATCGTTTGGAACCTCTGGGTCTGCGAAGGGATTTCGGGTCCCTCTGTTTTTTGTACCGTATGTTCCATGGGTATGTGCTCTGAGGAATTATTCGAGATGATACCATCACCTCGTTTTTATCATCGCACCACCCACCACCGGAGTAGAGTTCATCGGTACTACTTGGAGCCACTGCGGTCATCCATAGTGCGTTTCCAGAGGTATTTTTTGCCACGTAACATCCGGCTATGGAATGAGTTCCCCTCCACAGTGTTTCCCGAGCGCTATGACATGTATTCAAGCAAGGCTTGTAGAGAGTATTGAGCGATAGGCAGCGGCTTGGTTCTGCCTCTTGAAATTGCTGAAGTCCATAGGCGACGATAACCACTCACCATCAGGTGGGCCCTATGCTCGTCTGCCTACAAAGGCAATAAAAAAAAGACAGACGATTCACCCACCTCGCGGTCAGGGGTTACCGTCCCTTACGGGCGTCAGCAATGCCAGGGTTATACCAACCCGCTGCCTACCGCAAGTACTAGGTCAAGAACCTAGGCGTCACCTTCGACAGAGGGATGACATTCCACCCTCACATTAAGTCGGTACGCGACCAAGCCGCGTTCATACCAGAACGTCTCTATCCGATGATTTGCAAGTGAAGTAAATTGTCCCTTCGTAATAACGGTGACAATCTACAAAACTTGCATATGCCCGGTCATGACCTATGCAAGTATAGTGTTCGCTCATGCGGCCCGCACTAGCTTGAAGCCCCTCCAAATCATACAATCACGTTTTTGCAGGATAGCCGCCGGAGCTCAGTGTTGCATGAGAAATGTGGACCTCCGCGACTAAATGGGCCTGGAGTCCATCAGTAAGTATCTCAGTTGGCATCAGTGCGCCATTTAGAAAAAGCGGCAGGGCACGAGAACTCTCTCATCGTGGCCGCCGGTAACTACATCCCGATCATGTGGGTCGAATGGTAAACAGTCGGCGTCGCCCTAGGTACGTCATTTCGATTCTTCCCGATTCACTAACAGTGATTTTAAGTACCTCAAACATCGGTCATCGTCCTCGTCGAACCCGTTGCATTCAACGAAGGTCTCGGCGAATAAATTAAAAGGCAGACACAGCCCACTGAGTTTCTCGCCGGATTTTCTCAGTGGGTCGCAATTCCGATCCTGGGGTAGATTCTGCGAAGCACTACCCTTGCTAGGGTAATTGTTAGCAAGGTTGTCATCATGTTTGTGCCCCGTAGTAGGTGAACTATTTCGACGATCTAGTATAAACCCTTGAGGTTACTAAAAATGGTGGAAAAAAAATCACTAAGTACTCCGTATCTGTGCTGGAGTCATGGTCCAGACGGCTGGCCGATCCTTCGGCTGGTCGTAGGACCGTCGAGGCGATTCGCCCGGTTCTTGTGAACTGGGTGAATCGTGACAGAGGACGCCTCACTTTCCGGCTCACGCAGGTGCTCACTGGGCATGGTTGCTTCGGTGAGTTCCTGCACCGGATCGGAGCCGAGCCGACGGCAGAGTGCCACCATTGTGGTTGCGACTTGGACACGGCGGAGCACACGCTCGTCGCCTGCCCTCGCATGGGAGGGGTGACGCCGTGTCCTCGTCGCAAAAATAGGAAACGACTTGTCGTTGCCGAGTGTTGTGGCATCGATGCTCGGTGACGACGAGTCGTGGAAAGCGATGCTCGACTTCTGCGAGTGCACCATCTCGCAGAAGGAGGCGGCGGGGCGCGTGAGAGATGCACAGGCCCGCCGCCGTCGAGCGGGGGCCAGGGAGGCGGATATCGCCCAAGCCCTGGCCCTCTAAGTGTTTCGGGTCCCCTCACATGTCGGCCTGGGGACCGGCGAAGGGGGCCTAAGAAGACGACGTGCAAGCTGCTCTGCACGCGTTTTATGCATGAGCACCCGGGTGATGGAAGGCCGGCTATCCTCAACCTACGCTGGTTCTGACCCAGCGGGGTATTCCGTAGGATAGACCATTCTAACCGGCGCCATCTAGGCGGGCTTCGGATAGCCTGCCGACCGAGAGCGCTAGTGGTCGTGGCGCCGACGACCGCCAGTCCGGCGTCCCGAGGGGGAGGGTGATGGGAGAGATGTGCTCCGCACTAAACGCTTCACTTTCCCCCCTTTGCCTTTTCATGAGTTTTGTCTCATGCGAGGTTTGGACGTTGGTTGTTGAGCGACATGAGGTTTTAGTCGGTTCGACTCCGACATGCCCCGCCCTCCATCCCCAGTGAAGGGCGGAAGTCCGGTGATTTCCTCCTGAAAGTACTCCGTATGTCTCGTTTGCAGATGGGCATGCTTTAGCGCTTTGTGTGGCGAAAATGATCCCTGGAAACGTGTTGTGGTTGACAGCAATGGTCCTAAACAGTTTGACTGAATTGTGGTCCGCCGGTGGGATAGACGATCTTACAAACGAGATGGTGGTACAAAACATAGAGAGAACGGACTAAGGCCCATCGTAAATTTATGAACAGAAAATAAAAAAGTATTTTATATGTTTTGCATTGATTAGAATTTTATTGAGAATCGATCCGTTCTTTAGTTAACAGTATTTCAGTAGTATCCAGCCAGGCCACGTCCACAGCCGCAGGTGGGGGCGCAGTGTCCGCAGATAGAGACGGCGCCAGCAGCGCAGGCGGGACCTCCATACTCGACACCACCGATGATGGGCACGCGGCCACCGACAGCGGTGACACCAACGACGGGTAGCTCACCGGCGACTCCCACGTTGCCAATGCCCTCGCCGCCGTATGTACCACAACCAGCGCCGTAGGCACCGTCGAGTCCATTCCAGCCGGCACCGAGTCCGTTCCAACCAGCTCCATAGCCGAGACCGAGGCCACCCAGACCAGCTCCGCAGCCGCAGCCGCCTAGACCTCTACCCGGGTACTGACCGCACACGTTCTGTAACAGTAACATAGTTCTGCTTAATACTTGAGGATCCGGCACTAATATACAAGTCAGCATTGTTTGTACATAAATAGTAAACAAATCAAAAACACAAGATGACTTACTTGGATCAGGCAAGCCTGGGCGCAGAGGAGGAGAACAGCGAAGATAGACATGGTGTGGTAATGTATTCACGTGCTGGAGACAGAATGCTGCTACTTCCACACACCAACCCTTTTATACTATTATTTCTGCTCCGCTAAGGCTCGTCATCCACTAAATGTCGACACACTTAATCAAAAACAATTGCGAAAGATATTGGCACTTTCTGAATCGACACGTAAAATAGTACCATTTCCAATTTTCCGATTACCACACTATTTACTGATACATAATAAAATTTCTAATACCATAAATTTATAGGTCAAAGTCACGTCTATGTGATAATGCGGTTACCAAGTTTTCTGTATAAAAACAGGCACATCTTACATCAAACTCATTCTGAAGTCATTCAGTGAAACAACATGGCCGCTAAACTCATCCTCTTCGTCTGCGCCTCCGCCCTCGTGGCACAGGTACGTGATACAAGTTGCTCGACTGTTACTACATAATTATGTTCCTTCACTACTTTGAACACAATGACACTGAAAGAGCTGGTGGTGGCGTGCCACTCGTGTGGAGCCACTAGCCGTGAAGACACTGAACTGACTGACTATTGAGAAACCAATCCATTGGTATTGGAGACACACAAACAACTAAACAGAACATTCTGTTATTCCTTCGATTGTTGTGAAGATCCAAAATACTTGGACGCATATTTTGAACAAACTGATTGAATTCGACTTGTAATTTCGTGTTTCTTCAAAGCATCTTAACATCATTTTAATTATTCTGTTCTTTCAGGCTGCTCTGGGCGTTGGACGTTTCGGCGCTGGACTCGGTGGTTGTGGCTGCGGAGGTCGCGGCTATGGCGATTACGGCTACGCTGGTCTGGGTTACGACATCGGCGCTGCTTCTGCTCTTGAAGCTTCTCGTGGAGGATGTTTGCCCGTCGTCACTTCCTCGGCCGCTCCTACTGGCCTAGGAGTATCATCAGAGAACTCGTACGAGGGCACCGTCGGTGTCTGCGGTAACCTGCCTCTCCTCGGTACCGCCTACGTGGAGGGCGTCTTCCCCACTGTCGGTGAGGGTGGCATCTACTACGGCTGTGGCGACGGCGCTGTGGGCATCATCGCCGAGGACCGCGCCGGGCTCGGCTACGGCGCTGGTTACGGGCTCGGCTATGGAGGCTATGCCGGACGCGGTTGCGGCTGCGGCTACGGTGGCATCTAGTCATGTGATTTAATGTAACTCCCGAACCCCCTACTGTCGAACTGAAATAAAATATTGCAAAAAGTGCGATTGAGTTTGTTATTTATTTCGAAGTTTTAGTAAAAAAGAAATATTTATGATCCTACATTGGTTCGTCGTTTACATTTGAATTCTTTAAATGTTCAGTGTAATTTTTGTGTAAGCTGGCTTTCAAAGTTTAGCTCTTCGTTAGTTTTGCCGGTTGGCTTGCTGCTCTGCTGGTTTTGCTGCTCTGATACCATGACCATTAACGCTGGCGTTCCACGAGGTTCGGTGCTCTCCCCCACACTTTTCATCCTGTATATTAATGACATATTGCTTATTGACCGCGTGCGCGATATATCAACCATCAGAGTCTCTCTCGGAGCGTGGTGCAAGAGAGACGATCAAAACTTGTGCCTGAAGTGGAGACCTCTCTGGGGCGAGTCTCCGAGTGGGGTGAATTTAACTTGGTTCAATTCAACCCGTTAAAGACACAAGTTTGCGCGTTAACTGCTGAGAAGGACCTCTTTGTCATGGCGCCGCAATTCCAAGGAATATTCCTGCAACTTTCCGAGAGTATCGGGATACTTGGGGTCGGCATTTCGAGCGATGTCCAGTTTCAGAGTCACTTGGAAGGCAAAGCCAAGTTGGCGTCCAAAATGCTGGGACTCCTCAACAGAGCAAAGCGGTACTTCACGCCTGGACAAAGACTTTTGCTTTATAAAGCACAATTCCGGCCTCGCGTGGAGTACTGCTCCCATCTCTGGGCCGGGGCTTCCAAATACCAGCTTCGTCCATTTGACTCCATACAGAAGAGGGCTGTTCGGATTGTCGATAATCCCATTCTCACGGATCGTTTGGAACCTCTGGGTCTGCGAAGGGATTTCGGGTCCCTCTGTTTTTTGTACCGTATATTCCATGGGTATGTGCTCTGAGGAATTATTCGAGATGATACCATCATTTCGTTTTTACCATCGCACCACCCACCACCGGAGTAGAGTTCATCGGTACTACTTGGAGCCACTGCGGTCATCCATAGTGCGTTTCCAGAGGTATTTTTTGCCACGTACCATCCGGCTATGGAATGAGCTCCCCTCCACAGTGTTTCCCGAGCGCTATGACATGTCTTCAAGCAAGGCTTGTAGAGAGTATTGAGCGATAGGCAGCGGCTTGGTTCTGTCTCTTGAAATTGCTGAAGTCCATAGGCGACGGTAACCACTCACCATCAGGTGGACTGTATGCTCGTCTGCTTACAAAGGCAATAAAAAAAAAGACAGACGATGCACCCACCTCGCGGTCAGGGGTTACCGTCCCTTACGGACGTCAGCAATGTCAGGGTTATACCAACCCGCTGCCTACCGCAAGTACTAGGTTAAGAACCTAGGCGTCACCTTCGACAGAGGGATGACATTCCACCCTCACATTAAGTCGGTACGCGACCAAGTCGCGTTCATACCATAACGTCTCTATCCGATGATTTGCAAGTGAAGTAAATTGTCCTTTCGTAATAACAGTGACACTCTACAAAACTTGCATACGCCCGGTCATGAACTATGCAAGTATTGTGTTCGCTCGTGCGGCCCGCATTAGGATAGCCGCCGGAGCTCAGTGTTGCATGAGAAATGTGGACCTCCACGACTAAATGGACCTGGAGTCCATCAGTAAGTATCTCAGTTGGCATCAGTGCGCCATTTCGAAAAAGCTGCAGGGCACGAGAACTCTCTCATCGTGGCCGCCGGTAACTACATCCCGATCGTGTGGGTCGAATGGTAAACAGTCGACGTCGCCCTAGGTACGTCATTTCGATTCTTCCCGATCCACTAACAGTGATTTTAAGTACCTCAAACATCGGTCATCGTCCTCGTCGAACCCTTTGCATTCGACGAAGGGCTCGGCGAATAAATTAAAAGGCAGACACAGCCCACTGAGTTTCTCGCCGGATTTTCTCAGTGGGTCGCATTTCCGATCCTGGGGTAGATTCTGCGAAGCACTACCCTTGCTAGGGTAATTGTTAGCAAGGTTGTCGTCATGTTTGAGCCCCGTAGTAGGTGAACTATTTCGACGATCTAGTATAAACCCTTGAGGTTACTAAAATTGGTGGAAAAAAAATCACTAAGTACTCCGTATGTCTCGTTTGCAGATGGGCATGCTTTAGCGCTTTGTGTGGCGAAAATGGTCCCTGGAAACGTGTTGTGGATGAGAGCAATGGTCCTAGACAGTTTGAATGAATTGTGGTCCGCCGGTGGGATAGACGATCTTAAAAACGACATGGTGGTACAAAACATAGAGAGAACGGACTAAGGCCCATCCTAAATTTATGAACAGAAAATAAAAAAGTATTTTATATGTTTGCATTGATTAGAATTTTATTGAGAATCGAACCGTTCATTGGTTTACAGTATTTCAGTAGTATCCAGCCAAGCCACGTCCACAGCCGCAGGTGGGGGCGCAGTGTCCGCAGATAGAGACGGCGCCAGCAGCGCAGGCGGGACCTCCGTACTCGACACCACCGATGATGGGCACGCGGCCACCGACAGCAGTGACACCAACGACGGGCAGCTCACCGGCGACTCCCACGTTGCCGATGCCCTCGCCGCCGTATGAACCACAACCAGCGCCGTAGGCACCGTCGAGTCCATTCCAGCCGGCACCGAGTCCGTTCCAACCAGCTCCATAGCCGAGTCCGAGGCCACCCAGACCAGCTCCGCAACCGCAGCCGCCTAGACCATTACCCAGGTACTGACCGCACACGTTCTGTAACAGTGACATAGTTCTGCTTAATACTTGAGGATCTGGCACTAATATACCAGTCAGCATTGTTTGTACATAGATAGTAAACAAATCAAAAACACAAGATGACTTACTTGGATCAGGCAAGCTTGGGCGCAGAGGAGGAGAACAGCGAAGATAGACATGTTGTGGTAATGTATTCACGTGCTGGAGACATAATGCTGCTACTTCCACACGCCAACCCTTTTATACTATTATTTCTGCTCCGCTGAGGCTCATTGTCCAGTAAATGTCGACACACTTAATCAAAAACAATTTCGAAACATATTTGTACTTTCTCAATCGACACGTAAAATAGTACCTTCCAATATCCCGATAACCACATTATTTACTGATACATAATAAAATTTCTAATACAATAAATTTATAGGTCAAAGTCACGTCTATGTGATAATGCGGTTACCAAGTTTTCTGTATAAAAACAGGTGCATCTTACATCAAACTCATTCTGAAGTCATTCAGTGAAACAACATGGCCGCTAAACTCATCCTCTTCGTCTGCGCCTCCGCCCTCATGGCACAGGTACGTGACACGAGTTGATCGACTGTTACTACATAATTTTGTTCCTTCACTACTTTTAACACAATGACACTGATAGAGCTGATGGTGGCGTGCCTCTCGTGTGGAGCCCTTAGCCGTGAAGACACTGAACTGACTGACTATTGAGAAACCAATCCATTGGTATTGGAGACACACAAACAACTAAACAGAACATTCTGTTATTCCTTCGATTGTTGTGAAGATCCAAAATACTTGGACGCATATTTTGAACAAATTGATTGAATTCGACTTGTAATTTCTTGTTTCTTCAAAGCATCTTAACATCATTTTAATTAATCTGTTCTTTTAGGCTGCTCTGGGCGTTGGACCTTTCGGCGCTGGACTCGGTGGTTGTGGCTGCGGAGGTCGCGGCTACGGTGGTTACGGCTACGATATCGGCGCTGCTGCTCTAGAAGCTTCTTACGGAGGAGGTCTCCCCGTCGTCACCTCCTCTGCTGCTCCTACTGGTCTGGGTGTAGCTTCCGAGAACAGGTACGAGGGTACCGTCGGTGTCTGCGGCAACCTGCCGTTCCTGGGTACTGCTGATGTCGCTGGTGAGTTCCCCACTTATGGTCTTGGTGGCATTGACTACGGTTGCGGTGACGGCGCCGTCGGCATCACCGCTGAGAGAGGCATCGGCTACGCTGGTGGTCTCGGCTACGGCGCTGGATACGGGCTCGGCTATGGAGGCTACGCCGGACGCGGTTGGGGTTGCGGGTGCGGTGGCATCTGAAGAAATGATTCAAAACGACTCCTGGACCCCCTCCTCCAAACGAAATAAAACAATATCAACAGCATAAATGCTTTTTCTTGTTGCTCAGTAACTGTAGTTAATTTGGATAGAAATGCTTGGATAAAGTCAAAAGCACCAGTAAATATGGTTCTCAATTCGACCCTTCCTGAATACAAAAAGCTATTGTATCGTTTTCATTAAATGCTAGTCCTCCGAAGAGCCGGTATTTGTCGTTCATAGAATTCTTGCACCAAATTACCACCAGTCAACGGACCGATTTTGGTTAAATCTATACCTCTAAGTTCCAAGGGAAAAAATCTTGGAGACGATCCCATCACCATTTACTATAGCACCATCCGACACCAAAGCAGAGTTCACTTTGAACCACTGCACTTATCGACAGTGCATTGTAAGGCATGATTTTTGCCAAGTACCATCCGTCTCTAGAACGATACCCTGGGTGCAGCAAGATAAGGTGTAAGTAAACTTAAAATGTGGTCTGAAAAGGGTTTTTAATGAACAGTATAAAAAGCATCTTTGGTAGCTCGTCTGGTATGGACATAAAAATGCAGTACCGAAAAAATCTTTCATGTGCGTTTCACTAAAATATCGCGAGGAGGAATCTAAAAGTTAATTTAGGTTGTTTTAATGTTTATTTATAATATTGACATTGTACAAGAGCTGTCGCGAAACACAAGATATTTGACAGATGCCTGAATCTCGCCAAAGATATTTTCAAGATAAGCTTACATACATGTAACTATACAAGTTCAGAACAATAGCATTCAAACTCAATATCTGGGACACGAGTGAGTTATGTCGCTAGCTGGGAGAAGCCGTAGGCCAAAGCGAAACCATAGCAGCCCGACCCGGGAGGTCAGTAGTTCTGGACCCCAATCCCTCTTAGTGGTGAGTGTTAAAGTCTCCAAGAACTAACCACCTCCGCAGATGGGTACTGCTCAAGCACGCGGTTAGTCCTCTCTTGCACACGCTCAATCAGAGCTGAGCCTGCATCACTACTGTGGGACCTGTACAGGTAGACGTAGATTCGGGTACAACCCCCCCTGATCTACGTGCAGCCACAAGAGGCACAGGTTCCGTTGTTCGAGGGCCCGAAGACGGCGACAACAGACATCAGCCCGGACGAATACACACACCCCGGTTTTACGCAGGAGGTTGTGCTCCAATACCCAGCCAGGGTATTCAAGGTACAAGGTATCATCCGGAGCAGATATCTGCATCTGAAAAGGTAAAGCAGACAGGTAGTCTCAAGGTAGTCGTGTTCGACGTTAAGGTTTCTATGTAGGCCCCTAGCATTGCGAAAATCCGCATTGTATGTGGATGGAAAATCACCGATAAAACCCTATTTCTTATCTTGTCTTTCATGATATTATTTTTGGAGAGTGGAGTTGGGTGAGGTTGGTTGTTTGAAGTGAAATCATGACAACACCTGAATAAAACGTGAAACACGATCGCGCGTACGATCGCCGGGATCCACTTCGTTCTCCGACTCTGACACGACGACCGCACGACAGGATTTTACACCGGTTGGCGCGACAGCTTCCCGGGCGGAGTTCAGTAGTGACGCCCGGGTTCAGGTCCCCTACTAACCGGCGGGCGGTGACGAATACCGTTTCACTGGGTCTCCCCATGCCCCCGTCAAACAAACACGTCCCGCGAGCCCGCACGCATGTCTGCTCCGCATATATCAGATATCATCAAGCCCTCCAACACAGAAAAGGAAAGGGAAGGAATAGAACTGGCTCTCCAACCCACACGCCGGAACACGACTGGGCTATTTGGCGACATACTCGAGTTGGAGGGTGGTCGCCAGCTAGTTGGACTAGGTCCTACCACCAGTATATGGTACCAAAACATTAATCATGAACTCTTCTACCGTTCTTAAAGCAACTAGAGCATTAGAAAACCCCGTCAAACGAATGTAAAGTATATTTTGTTAATTCGTGTCTTGTAACTTTTTTTTTATTTTTATTGCTTAGATGGGTGGACGAGCTCACAGTCCACCTGATATTAAGTGGTTACTGGAGCCCATAGACATCTACAACGTAAATGCGCCACCCACCTTGAGATATAAGTTCTAAGGTCTCAGTATAGTTACAACGGCTGCCCCACCCTTCAAACCGAAATACATTACTGCCTTACGGCAGAAATAGGCGGGACGGTGGTACCTACCCGTGAGGACTCACAAGAGGTCCTACCACCAGTAACTATATTAGCATCGCTTGTCTTCGACGATGAGTTCTTTGATTCACTAGATCTAGCTATCATCGAAATAGTATATATAGGTAGCGTTTATATATTGTTTTTAAATTTGAATTATTCGTGTGAATAGAATTTGATCGCGTCGTCAGAATGAACAAAAAACTTCGCAAATACAATTTAAAACTTTTTATTTCAATTTGAAGTCAAAAGCCCAGGGTCATGTTGGAGTATTTCATCAGATGCCACCGCAGCCGCAGCCGCAACCGCGTCCGGCGTAGCCTCCGTAGCCGAGACCGTAACCAGCGCCGTAGCCGAGCCCGGCGCGGTCCTCGGCGATGATCCCCACAGCGCCGTCACCGCAGCCGTAGTTGATGTCACCGAAACCATAAGTGGGGAACTCGCCAGCAACATCAGCAGTACCAAGGAACGGCAGGTTGCCGCAGACACCGACGGTACCCTCGTACCTGTTCTCGGAAGCTACACCCAGACCAGTAGGAGCAGCAGAGGAGGTGACGACGGGGAGACCTCCTCCGCAAGAAGCTTCCAGAGCAGCAGCAGCGCCGATATCGTAGCCGTAACCACCGTAGCCGCGACCTCCGCAGCCACAACCACCGAGTCCAGCGCCGAAAGGTCCAACGCCCAGAGCAGCCTGAAAGAACAGAATAATTAAAATGATGTTAAGATGCTTTGAAGAAACACGAAATTACAAGTCGAATTCAATCAGTTTGTCGAAATATGAGTCCAAGTCATTTGGATCTTCACAACAATCGAAGGAATAACAGAATGTTCTGTTTAGTTGTTTGTGTGTCTCCAATACCAATGGATTGGTTTCTCAATAGTCAGTCAGTTCAGTGTCTTCACGGCTAGGGGCTCCACACGAGAGGCACGCCACCATCAGCTCTATCAGTGTCATTGTGTTCAAAGTAGTGAAGGAACATAATTATGTAGTAACAGTCGATCAACTCGTGTCACGTACCTGTGCCACGAGGGCGGTGGCGCAGACGAAGAGGATGAGTTTAGCGGCCATGTTGTTTCACTGAATGACTTCAGAATGAGTTTGATGTAAGATGCGCCTGTTTTTATACAGAAAATTTGGTAAGCGCATTATCACATAGACGTGACTTTGACCTATAAATTTAATGTATTCGAAATTTTATTATGTATCAGTAAATAATGTGGTAATCGGGAAATTGGAAAAGGTACTATTTTACGTGTCGATTTAGAAAGTACCAATATCTTTCGCAATTGTTTTTGATTAAGTGTGTCGACATTTAGTGGATGACGAGCCTTAGCGGAGCAGAAATAATAGTATAAAAGGGTTGGTGTGTGGAAGTAGCAGCATTCTGTCTCCAGCACGTGAATACATTACCACACCATGTCTACCTTCGCTGTTCTCCTCCTCTGCGCCCAGGCTTGCCTGATCCAAGTAAGTCATCTTGTGTTTTTGATTTGTTTACTATTTATGTACAAACAATGCTGACTGGTATATTAGTGCCAGATCCTCAAGTATTAAGCAGAACTATGTCACTGTTACAGAACGTGTGCGGTCAGTACCTGGGTAGTGGTCTAGGCGGCTGCGGCTGCGGAGCTGGTCTGGGTGGCCTCGGACTCGGCTATGGAGCTGGTTGGAACGGACTCGGTGCCGGCTGGAATGGACTCGACGGTGCCTACGGCGCTGGTTGTGGTTCATACGGTGGCGAGGGCATCGGCAACGTGGGAGTCGCCGGTGAGCTGCCCGTCGTTGGTGTCACCGCTGTCGGTGGCCGCGTGCCCATCATCGGTGGTGTCGAGTACGGAGGTCCCGCCTGCGCCGCTGGTGCCGTCTCTATCTGCGGACACTGCGCCCCCACCTGTGGCTGTGGACGTGGTCTGGCTGGATACTACTGAAACACTGTAAACTAACCAACAGTTCGATTCTAAATAAAATTCTAATCAATGCAACGATATAAATTTTTATTTTTATTTTTTGCTGGATGCCATAATTCCGTTATTGTTGTCAAAGCCAGGTGGGCTAAGGTTTATTAATTTGTTCTAGTGCTGACGAAACTCAATAAGCCACTGCCTTAACAGCAGCTTCTAGCATTTGCATCAAAACAATATAGGTTTATTTGCGTCAAATGGGCAGGGCAAAAAAAATTGATAAGTGGATGCCACACACACTGAACGATTGACGAACGCGTCAAGGTTTGCCTTGCGTTGCTTCACATACACAGAAACCAAGGGATTTTGAAACGCATTGTAACTTGCGATGAAAAATTGATTCTTTTAGTACGCTTTTATTAGCTTCAGACGTATGTAACTATGTTAGTATATAACGGAATTTTAAACATGATTTTGACTCCCTCCAAACGTCGGATTAACTCGAAATTTGGTACACTTATTAAGAACCGATGACAATTCAGTACAAAAAAAAATTGAAAAAAAATATTGTTACAAATTAAATTTAACTAAAAAATGAAAAATAAATAATAGTTTAAAAAAACTAAAAAAAATACGCTTTTATAGAAAATCCAACTAAATAATAGAAAATAAATTTTTATAAATTTGAATTAAAAATAGTGTAAAAAAAAATGATATTATTGTAAAATGCATGTGCATCAGTAATTATAAACATTTTATGAACAGATATGAGTAGAAGGGTTATTTTGATAATATCCTGAAAAGCACCCCACGCTTTTTTACATTAAAATCATTTTTCTTACACTATTTTTAATTCAAATTTAAAAAAAAATATTTTTTGTAATATGAAGCGGTCATCACGTTGTTTCGACCCTGATTCAGCAATTAAGCTCTTAAGGAAAACTTACCCCTAAAAAAGTCATGGTCACTGTTTGGTGATCTAGTGCCAGTATAATTCATGACGACTTCTTAACAAATGGGTACAGCATTATTCTAGGTGTGTACTGTGAGGGACTGGACTGGAACGATGGAGAAGCTAGCGAATATCCGGCTTTTTTTATTTATTACAAACGTGTGGACGAGCTCACAGCCCACCTGGTGTTAAGTGTTTACTGGAGCCCATAGACATCCACAACGTAAATGCGCCACCCACCTTGAGATATCAGTTCTAAGGTCTCAAGTATAGTTACAACGGCTGCCCCACCCTTCAAACCGAAACGCATTACTGCTTCACGGCAGAAATAGGCAGGGTGGTGGTACCCACCAGCGCGGACTCACAAGAGGTCCTACCACCAGTTGTTAGGTAAATTATAATTTTGCGGGTTTTATTTTTATTAGGCTGCTCCTACACGACAACGCTCGGCCTATTGCGGTACAACAGACCGTCTCTAAGCTTCCAGAGCTACAGTTGGAAATTTTACGTCATCAACTCTACTCACCAGACCTTGTGTTGATAGGTTTTTATCTTTTTTCAAAGCATGGACAACTTTTTGGCAGGGAAAAATTCAATACTTAGGTATGGCGGCGGTACAAAATGTCATTGAAGAGCATATTCCCTTCGGTACACTTGATTTCTTCGAGAAGAGAATCGAAAAATTAGGACTGCACTGGCAGAAATATATCGATATTATGGGTGCGTATTTTGATTGATAGAGAATAATAATTTTATACATAATATTATATTTCTATTCTTCTCCATCGCTCCCTCATTGCTGAGGATCGTGACTCCATTTCAGCTTTGCGACTGCCAGTCTCCATCGGTTCCGGTCAGTTGCCTGGTGTAGTGCAGCACTAAGTGGTCCTCTGGTTTGCTTGGAGATCTGGTCGGACCAACGTTTGGGGCTCCGGCCTCTAGGACGTTTTCCTTCTTCTTTTCCAGTGACCATCAGACGTTCCAATTTGTCTACACCTCTGCAACGTGGCCAAAGTAGCGCATTTAGCGTTGCAGACAGGTTGTAGACAGGCGATATCTATATATTAATACGTGAAGCAAAAACTTTGTATCCCTTTTTACGAAAATTGCGCGGACGGAGGAGTATGAAATTTTCCACACTTATTGAGAATATAGGGAAGAAGTGCAGAATGATAATATTTTTTTAAAATATTGCTTAAAGGGAACATTAAATCAATAAAGAAAACATTACACACACTACATACCATGTATTTGACGCACACACGCATGCATACTATTTATTGTCAAACTTTTGTTCTTGACGTCTGTTGTCAAATTGAGAATAGATTAAATATTGTTTGCCTTTGTTAATATTTTTATAGTGTAGTCTTGGCGAAATTTGTGATTATGGAAGTATAAGATACAATCATAATAGTGTACAAACTTACAATTCCAATTAATTATAGTCGAATTTCGACTACTGCAGGACCTCTAGTTTCTATAAATATACATAATATTATATAAACCGCATTTTTCTTTTCTTACCCTAATATCGTGTTAATGTTGTTAAGCCACATAGAACTGATTAATTTAAATAAAAAATCTTTAAATTATTTAGGTACACCGTTTATTTTTGGGCAGGGAGCTGAACCTCATACGAGGATTTAGCGTTAAGGAGATGCACGGCGCATGTTGGCCTTGACCCTGAGCAGATATTGGGAGCAGATCGCGGGTCCAAAGATCTTTATAGGGCACTACCCAATTATTAGATAGCCTACATAATCAACACTCAAGATACTCTTTTTCAATTATATTTTACTAGCTTCGATGGATGTAAGAAAATGATCGGAAACGCCTTTTTTTATCTGCCTTTAAAGTTCTAGGTATATGACTTTTTTTGTATCCCTAATAATGGGTACGGGAAATTGCATGTCCTTATTTAAACTGGGTTTCGAAGTTTGCAATGCCTCTTGCTGATGCTTGTAATTGTGATAGCTTCACATCAGATTCTAGTTCTAGATGTTACTAGATCCTTTGATATTCGTTACGGCTAGTCGCCGATAGATGGCGTTACTCTTACCGGTGTGATAATGTTTGTCAATAGGTAAACCAGTGTGTTTAGTGCGAGTTTTATAACTTCTCGATTGTGTAAAAGTTAATTCAATTTTGTACGGTGCTGGAACAGCTTCCTTTCGTTTCCCACTACGGGCAAAGTTAAAAACTCGTTCTAAGCACACAGGTCACGTCCTGCGAAGATAATTGTATGAAAAACATAGATTTTTTTTTACTATTCACACGCCATTGCACTTTGACGGTACTATGATAGAAATCTTCGTTAGAGCACAAACCACAACTGTAAGTACTAAGTTTCATCACCGTTGAATCAACCTATAGAACCAAAGATGGCATAAATTTATGCTTGAAAAATTTTGAGAATATTTATTTCGAGAAGAAGTTATATTTATCATTAAGGTAATTTTCGCAGCAAACTCCATTATCGTTGTAATGAGGGGATTCGCAGAAGAATCAAGCCCGATCGTAGCCCGAAGAATTGCAAGATTTAAGTGGCAGTGGGCAGAGCACCACCCACCAATCAAAGTATTGATAAAAAATTATTAAATAATTAGAGTATAAATGAAATGTTGAAACTTTGAATACAGCGCCATCTATTAGATACTTACCGCAACATCTTGATAGCTATCTTACATTACCATTTATTATCTATATATTAATACGTGAAGCAAAAACTTTGTATCCCTTTTTACGAATATTGCACGGACGGAGGAGTATGAAATTTTCCACACTTATAGAGAATATAGAGAAGAAGTGCACAATGATAATATTTTTTTGAAATAATGCTTAAAAGATACATTAAATCAATGAAGAAAACATTACACACACTACATACCATGTATTTGACGCACACACGCATGCATAATTTTATTTTCAAACTTTTGTTCTTGACGTCTGTTGTCAAATTGAGATTAAATATTGTTTGTCTTTGTTAATATTTTTTATAGTGTAGTCTTGGCGGAATTTGTGATTATATAAGTATAAAATACAATCATAGTGTACAAACTTACAATTCCAATTAATTATAGTCGAATTTCGACTACTGCTTGACCTCTAGTAAACATAAAAATCTATATTAATAATCCTTTGACATAATATATTAAACAATTAATTCGCAATAATAAATATGTTTTTTATATTATGTTAAAATCTTATCTCACGAGTCGGACCTAATTAAACACAGTGTGAGAAGTTTTATTAAATTACGATCTTATTGTCACCTCTCGGAAATCGTTCGCTTCGTTTTGCTACCAAACTAATATTCGTCTCCGATATATAGATGTAAGTAAATACAACAGATAAGTTGCTCGCTCCGGGCATTTCAATATTGTAATAATTGTTATGTTATAATACTCATTGTAAAAATGAATATTTAAAAAAAATTAATATAAAAAAAAAAAAAATTAAAAAAAAAGAAAGATATGCCCGCTGAGTTTCTTGCCAATTCTTCTCAGGACGGAGGCTAGTTCTTGTGAATTGGCGGTAGTTCTTTTGACGTTCAACAAGTATGTACTTTCATTTATGTCGAATAATTTTTTTTTGATTTGATTTGATTTGATTGAGATACAGGTTGATTTTTCTCCGCAATTATATATGTACATATATTTTTTATTATCAGTGAGTGTAGAGTCGTAGCTTCATAAACAACAAAAAAACAAATGTTACAGTTTCTTTTTACGAATCTTCACGAAAGCGACAATTTAACAAATAAAATGTATCTGGTATATTGATTATGGTTAAGTTTCAATGGATGGGCGAACGCTAGTCGAAGTCGTCGTGGCCTAAAGGGTAAGACGTCCGGTGCATTCGTATGTAGCGATGCACCGGTGTTCGAATCCCGCAGGCGGGTACCATTTTTTGTAATGAAATACTCACTTGACAAATGTTCACGATTGACCTCCACGGTGAAGGAATAACATCTCTATATAATAATATAAAAATGAATTGCTGTTCGTTAGTCTCGCTAAAACTCGAGAACGGCTGAACCGATTTGGCTAATTTTGGTCTTGAATTATTCGTGGAAGTCCAGGGAAGGTTTAAAAGGTGAGAAAATATAAAAAAGCTCGGAATTATATAAAAAAGAAACTATTTTGTTTTTCCTTTGATGTGTCCCCTTGATGTGTCTTTTATTTATCAATTGAGGCACTACGAAGTCTACCGGGTCAGCTAGTCGTGTAATAAAAATCAAACCCGCAAAATTATAATTTGCTTAATTACTGCTGGTAGGACCTCTTGTGAGTCCGAACGGGTAGGTACCACCACCCTGCCTATTTCAGCCGTGAAGCTGTAATGCGTTTCGGTTTGAAGGGTGCTGTAGCCGTTGTAACTATACTGAGACCTTAGAACATATATCTCAAAGTGGATGGCGCGTTTACGTTGTAGATATCTATGGGCTCCAGTAACCACTTAACACCAGCTGGGCTATGAGCTCGACCACCCATCTAAGCAATAAAATAAAATAAATACGTGACAATCTCGATTCTACATAATATATTTCTAATTCCCAGTGCCTTACATCGATAAGGATTGCATAATTTAAAACAATGATGTTTTCAACATCAATTTCTATATTGATTAGGTATAATAAAAGCCTGCAATAGTTAGTAGCGATACCATATCGATTGAATTTTATGTAATATATCCATATAAAAGACAATACACTTTGTGTTGTATTCAAACAAATTTGACCAGCAGACAAAATGGCCGCCATATTAGTTTTATTCTGCGCATCAGCTGTCATGTTCCAAGTGAGGATAAATCAATTTTTTTTCATTCAGAATTGTTTGTTTATTTACGATTTAAACCTATCACTCAACGGGATTGAGGTCTTAGAATGGTTTCAGGGTCGAAACAGCTTTATTGTCATTGGGATTACAACCTAACGTGCTATCGACAGCCCGACAATCCCGAGACTGATGTAGCATCATTGCAATATAATTATCGCTAACACATACATATAATTATTAGTTGTTAGAACATTTGTGGTCCCTACATAGTCATAATTATCTTTTCAGGTTTGCAACGCCCAATGTTACGGTCGGGATCCTCTGATCGGAGGATTGGCTGGGCCGTATGGCTCTGCTTGGGGCCCTTATGATGGCATTGGTCCGTATGACGGTCTGGGCTATGGCTCGCAATTAGGAGGAGGATTCATCGGCCTAAGCCCAGGAAATTTAGCAGCATCGTGCGGCGGCGGTCTCGCTGTTTCCAGCTCTTCTCCCATCACCCCTACTGGGCTCACATTAACTTCTGACAATACAATCGAAGGCACCGTTGCTGTGATGGGACAGCTGCCATTCCTGGGTGCGGTGGCTACCGATGGGGCGTTCGCTACTGCCGGCACTGGTGTTGTGATTTACGGGTGCGGTGATGGCGCCATCGGCATAGTTTCCGAAGCTCCTATTGCCGCGCCACTGCCGCCCAACGTCGGACCCGGTTACGGTCCGGGACCAATCGGATATGGACCCGCTAGAGGCGGATATAAAGGATGCGGGTGCAACAGTGTTATCTATTAAGTAATTTTTGTTGTATTTTAAATTGTTTAGTTGCGTTATGAATATAAAATTTTAAAAGTTACATTTTGTTTTGACTTGGTAAAAAAGAAACTTGGTATCTTAAATAGCGGTTTGAGTGGTGAGGCAGCCGTTGTAACTATACTGAGACCTTAGAACTTATATGTCATGGTGGGTGGCGCATTTTCGTTGTAGATGTCTATGGGCTCCAGTAACCACTTAACGCCAGGTGGGCTGTGAGGTCGTCCACCCATCTAAGCAAAAAAAAAAAAAAAAATTGCGATAAGTAAGTACTGTATATTCGAAAATAGTCCGTAAAGCAAAGTAGTTGAGTGTTTTTCTCGTCTGCATCCGTTTGAGTTTCTGCTCAAAAGCTAAATTTAGCTTTTATTATCTCCCGTTTTATGGTATCTCGCCGTCTTCTGCTTTCATTAAGGGTAAGGGGTAGATTAGCTTTCCCAAAATTGCCGGAACTTCGGGAATTCCCGGTAGCCGGAACTTTGTCGCTCAGAATGTTTCTATAATATTATGTTCATCGTTATAAAATCTAGCTACACACAATACTCGTAGAGATTGGGGGACAAAGATAGGTTTCTTTTTTTTTAAATGCGCCACCCACCTTGACAAATAAGTTCTAAGGTCTCAGTATATTTACAACGGCTGCCCCACCCTTCAAACTGAAACGCATTACTGCTTCACGGCAGAAATAGGCGGGGTGGTGGTACCTACCCGCGCGGACTCACAAGAGGTCCTACCACCAGTAAATACGCAAATTATAATTTTGCGGGTTTCATTTTTATTATATGGTCTTATGTTTTTGTGTATTTCATTGATTGAATAAACGATCATGGCTAAATTCGCTGAACAGAGTTCAATATTGGGAACTCAAAATAAAATCCAAATCTGCATAATGTTCTGCTATAAAAAAACATTTGTCATCGGAAATATATTTGACCGTCACATTTGTCTTGTCTCAACTGTCTCAACTGAGGCAGGCAGAGGGTTTTTTCTATCTAATCATTGGTATCCTCGAGGGGCTATTATTGCCTCTCCGGGTTGGTAGGTGAGCTCACGGGGCTTAGCCTGAGATACTTTATTTTGACTTAGCTTTCAACGTTATGAGAACCGGGCCCTTCGGTCGCCTTTTTTGTTCTGGCTCGTGGGTAGAACCTCCTCCAATTCCCTGCCTCTTTAGAGCGCACATGGTAAGTGGGATTGGACGATCGGCAGATGTTGGAAGCGGACCGCGGGTCCAATGATAGTATTTAGGACCCTACCCACTAAACGAATCCCCTGCAATCTCGCCAAAGTGTCCGATGCACAAAGGAGGAGGAGTAAGGAGATTACCAGATCCGCGACTAACCCCAAGAACGCTCGGCCAAGGAAGCCTTCAGCAAATTAAAGGGGCTGGCAGCTGTCTCGTTACGGTGGCTCATCACACCGCCTAAGCGGAGCCTGGATCAGAACCAGCTTGCTGGGTCGGGACGTGATATACCGTTAACCAGTCGTTCTTGCGATGTTACTAGCGATGCGCTATGCAGCTTAGGCTATCGCAAGCCTACCTGGACCATGGCCTATTGACTGCATACCCAGATCTCAAACTGGTCATTACTCGTTTGCTCCGTTGGGTTCATTGTGTTCATGAACCATCTGAATTCATTACCAAGCAATATCGATCAGACCCACAGAAAAGTTGCCTCTTGACATTTTTAACACCTTTTACCTTAAAACGTGTTCATGCAAAGACTTGTGGTGTGGAAAAGGCGTAGAGTAAGTCGTTTACTGGGTCTGTATCATCTTTGGCCACTGAGTGCCAGATATCTCGTGCGGCTCTTAGTTGCGGAAAGTTCAGGGTCCTGATACTTAAGCAAACCGAACCGAAACAAAAAAGGTAGATTAGAGTAGAAAGATGGAGTAGTAGAGTGAAATGTCGTGAGATACGCTATGTCTGCTACCAACCAAAATAACAATGATCGTTCTGTGTAAGATGAAATCACAGAAAAGAAGATGACAGGATGCTGACGCTAATAGATAAAGTAAACGGCGACGATATTGCTTTAACAATTCTTTTTGGTTTGGATTGAAGGCTTACAAAATATAAGCTTGATGTCACCATCAGCAGAACTATAAAGTATTGTACGCGCTGGAGTTCGAGATAAATAAAATTTCACCAAAGCACAACTTAAATACTGTATTCAACACTTAAAACACTTAAACACTTCATAAGCACTTTAAAACACTCAACAAACACTTTAAAACCCTCAATCCGCTTGTTCCGCTTCGCTTCAGGTGATCCGTTCGCTGTTTTGCTTCGAGTAGTTCCGATTACTGACTGACTGACTGCGTGCTATCTCTACAACGCTATTATAGCCGATACCTCATCCCTAGAATTATCGAGAATATTCTACACATCTCTAGTAGTAGTTTCCGCTATCTGTCAATAGATGGCGTTGTACTTCTCGAGCGTTCTGGGCGCTGCTAGATCCTTCGATATTCGTTCGACTATTCGGCGATAGATGGCGTTACTCTTTCCGGCGTAACAGTACCAACATTGGCGTGCCACACTTCGCCACCAGACAAGCGGCCACAGCAAATAGCCATGTCATAGTACAATACTAAGTACAATAATAAGACCGGCTAAGTTTAGCTGCGTTGCTTCTCACACTGCCTTTAGCAGAACCAAGTCATTCTGTCAGGTCGGTAATTGCAACCAGACATTACGTTATTGGATTAACTACCCACTATTCAACAATATAGAGCAAAGCTATGCTCGGCTCGAAATGATATTGGAGTAGAATTTCAATTTTTTTTTTTTTTTTTATAACTTAGATGTGTGGACGAGCTCACAGCCCACCTGGTGTTAAGTGGTTACTGGAGCCCATAGACATCTACAACGTAAATGCGCCACACACTTTGAGATATAGTTCTAAGGTCTCTGTATAGTCACAACGGCTGCCCCACCCTTCAAACCGAAACGCATTACTGCTTCACGGCAGAAATAGGCGGGGCGGTGGTACCTACCCGTGCGGACTCACAAGAGGTCCTACCACCAGTAATTACGCAAATTATAATTTTGCGGGTTTGATTTTTATTGCACGATATTATTCCTTCACCGTGGAAGTCAATCGTGAACATTTGTTGAGTACGTATTTCATTAGAAAAATTGGTACCCTTTTTTTTTTTTTTTTTTGTTCAGGAGGAAATCGCCGGACTTCCGCCCTCCCCTGGGGATGAAGGGCGGGGCATGTGGGAGTCGAACTGACTAAAACCTCCTGTCGCTCAACAACCCGCGTCCGAACCTCGCATGAGACAGAACCCATGAAAAGGCAAAGGGGGGAAAGTGAAGCGTTTAGTGCGGAGCACATCTCTCCCATCACCCTCCCCCTCGGGACGCCGGACCGGTGGTCGTCGGCGCCACGACCACCAGCCCTCTCGGTCGGCAGGCTATCCGGAGCCCGCCTAGATGGCGCCGGTTAGAATGGGTTATCCTACGGAATACCCCGCTGGGTCAAAACCAGCGTGGGTCGAGGATAGCCGGCCTTCCATCACCCGGATGCTCTTGCGTAAAACGCGTGCAGAGCAGCTTGCACGTCGTCTTCTTAGGCCCCCTTTGCCGGTCCCCAGACCGACGTGTAAAGGGGACCCGAAACACTTAGAGGGCCAGGGCTTGGGCGATATCCGCCTCCCTGGCCCCCGCTCGACGGCGGCGGGCTTGCGCGTCTCTCACGCGCCCCGCCGCCTCCTTCTGCGAGATGGTGCACTCGCAGAAGTCGAGCATCGCCTTCCACGACTCGTCGTCGCCGAGCATCGATGCCACAACACTCGGCAACGACAAGTCGTTTCCTATTTTTGCGACGAGGACACGGCGCCACCCCTCCCATGCGGGGCAGGCAACGAGCGTGTGCTCTGCCGTGTCCAAGTCGCAACCACAATGGTGGCACTCTGCCGTCGGCTCGGCTCTGATCCGGTGCAGGAACTCACCGAAGCAACCATGCCCAGTGAGCACCTGCGTGAGCCGGAAAGTGAGGCGTCCTCTGTCACGATTCGCCCAGTCCACAAGGACTGGGCGAATCGCCTCGACGGTCCTACGACCAGCCGAAGGATCGGCCAGCCGCTTGGACCATGATTCCATCACGGACCGCCGAGA
The DNA here is from genome assembly GCF_030269925.1 of Bombyx mori. Taxonomy (NCBI): domain Eukaryota; kingdom Metazoa; phylum Arthropoda; class Insecta; order Lepidoptera; family Bombycidae; genus Bombyx; species Bombyx mori. The sequence continues at coordinate 2,614,331 of NC_085108.1, read as the reverse complement.
TTGGGCCCTCCGCGCTCTGACCACACTGGGGCTGGGGCGCGCCACGCCCCGGGCACGAAAGTCAGCCCGCCACTGATAGTCAGCGGCGAGCGCCTCCGCTTCCAGAACCCAAGGCGGCGTCCCAGCCAGTACACACGCCGCCTCGAAGGAGATGGTGCGATAGCCGCGGATGACCCTGACCGCGATGGTGCGTTGCGGCCGTTGCAGCAACTTTGCTACCCCCACGGCCAGGGACTGGCCCCACACGGGCGCCCCGTATAGGGCCATTGACCGCACCACCCCTGTATAGAGACGGCGCGTCACCTGGTCAGGCCCCCCGACGTTGGGCAGAAGCCGGCTTAACGCGCCGGCCACCCCCAACAAACGAGGGACCAGATTCTGAAAGTGAGCACGGAAGGTCCAACGACTGTCTAGAATGAGGCCGAGGTACTTCAACTGCACCCCGACCCCAATACGGACGCCTCCAACCACGATTTGAGCATCGATAGGTGGCACTCTCCGGGGCCTGTGGAACCACATGGCCTCGGATTTACTGAGTGCCACGTCGAGGCCCAATCTCCTGATTTTGCCGACGACATGCGCCACCCCAACGGTAGCAAGACGGGCAGACTCAGCAAAACTCCCCCCCCGGGCCACGACCAACGTGTCGTCTGCGTAGCAGATTACACTCAGGCCCGGGAGGAGGGCACCTCTTAGCACCCAGTCATACCCGATATTCCACAGAAGAGGGCCGAGCACCGACCCCTGTGGAACACCGCGCACGACCGGGAATCGGTGCACGATCCCATCATGTCCGGTACACGTGACCGATCTGTCCTCTAAGTAGGAACCCACCAGCCGGCGAAGGTAGGGGGGCACTCCGTGTCTTTCCAGCGCCCCCCCTATCACGGACCAGGGCAGGGTGTTGAACGCATTGGCGATATCGAGTGATACCGCCAGGGCCACCCCGCCCCTGGAGACGGCCTCCTCTGAGAGGGCCCGCACGCGAAGGATCGCGTCTACGGTTGAGCGGCCCTCTCGGAAGCCATACTGTTCCGCCGACAGATCGGGTCCCACCCCGGCCAGATGCTGGATGATGCGGGCTGCCAGAATACGTTCCAGCAGCTTGCCCACCTCATCCAGCAACACGATGGGACGGTACCCGGCGGCGGTATCCGCCGGGCGCCCCTCCTTTCTCAACAGCACGAGTCTGCCCGTCCTCCACGATGAAGGAAACCGTCCCGACTCGAGGCAGGAGTTGTAAAGCCTCAAGAGTCGGTCCCCCAGGGCACCAAGAGCCAAGCCCCAAACCCGACTATGGACGCCGTCCGGGCCGGGTGCAGTGTCCTTCGCGCACATTTTGCGTACGGCCACACGGAGCTCCGCCCCCGTTATATGGGGCACCTCAGCAGGGACTTCACCGTCGTATTCCGGCGGCGCGTCCATAGCGGGAGCGATAAATCCATCCCGCTCCTGCGGGAACAGCGCCGAGACGATGTCCCGCAGCTGCTGAGGCTGGAGACGCTCCGTGATCGGGGGGGCCCATGGGCGCATTTTATTGCGCACCATATGATAGGGCCGCCCCCACGGATCCTCATCCAGCGTCTCCAAGAGACCCTCCATGTGTTGGTTCTTGGCTCTTCTGATGGCCAGCTGCAATGCCCTCTGCGCGACGCGAAATGCGCCGTGCAGCCGGACCTCTTCCGCCGCGAATGCAACCGGATCATTGCGTCGCGGCAGGCGGCGGCGGCGATGCCTGGCGTACTCGCGCCTCGCCCGAACGCACTCCACGCGGAGTTGCGCAATTTCGGGCGACCACCAGTACGCCTGGCGATTAGGAAGTCGAGGGCCAATCCGGGGCATCGACGCATCACAAATGCGACACATCGTGTCCCGGAACCACCCTGCCTCGCCCTCGACCTCGACCGGGTGTAGACGCATGGGCGCCCACGCCGCCACCATAGAGGCTTCCATCAGGAGCTCCTTATTCAGGCGCTTCAGTGCCCACTTGGGGAATGACCGGGACGCACCATGGGGGTGGTCCCTGTGGACGTCCGCGACTGCGGAGCGGGCGGAGAGATCAAACCGAATATATCGGTGATCTGACAGTGTCTCCGCCCCCTCCAAGACCCTCCAGTCGCGGATACGGCGCGCGGTGGCCGGGCTCGCAAACGTAACGTCCACAATAGACTCGCCCTGCCACCGCACGCACGTCGCAACCGAACCTCTATTCAACAAACAGAGGCCGGCCACGTTCGCCCACCTCTCCAGCAGCCTACCACGAGCGTCCGAGCGGGGGGAACCCCATGCGACAGACTTCGCATTGAGGTCCCCCGCGAGAATCACTGGACGGGGAGCGAGGCGGCGAGCAATCGCCCCGATCCCGCCCAGGAAATGCCCGAACTCGACAGTAGGCCTGTTTGGAGAGAAGTACGCCCCGATCACGACGGTCCCTTCCAACTGCACCGCGACGAAACCTTGGCCCCTGGTCACCATCGCCAGGGGGGGGGATCGCCGCGTCTCTTCTTATGACTATGGCCGCCAGGCCGCCATCGTCCCCAAACCAGCAATCATTTGCCGGGGGAACGAAGTACGGCTCGGCGACCACAGCCACATCTATGGACCACTCCGCCATGCTCTGAGACAGCATGTCCTGAGCTCTGGCGGAGTGATTCAGATTTCCTTGGAGGAAGCGATAGGTGCGGTCCATTACTGTTGGACTTCATCCATCGCCCCCTCCCCTTCACCACTGCCCTCCGCCCTTCGTCGTCGGCCTTGGTCGAGGACAGACGTGCGTTCCGTTATTTCTTTATTTTCCGTCATTTAAGTGTAGTGTGTTTCTATTGGTGTATCGGACCCTCTCGTTTCGGCTTGAGGTTTAAGTCATAAGACGCTGCGGCCATATTGCTGTGTGAGCGGTGTGGCGAGTGCGAAGGCGGAGTTTAGCTCGACGTGGAGTCGGCCCCTCTCGCTTCCTCTTGGGTGCCGGTCCATATAGGTCGGTGTCCATATTGGATTGCGTGTGAGACGGCCGATTTGCGTGAGGGCGGACCCGCCATTTAGGTCTGTGACACTAGTGTGCGATAGTGACGTTTTATATGATTTGCTGTGGGCGGTAGCCGCCATTTTGTGATAGTGACACTTGAGGATGCGACAGTGACGTTGGTTTGTGTTTGTGTTTGTGTTCGTGTGCGTGTGTGAATATCTTTGCGTTTTAGTAAATTATAATTTGGAACAATGTCGGAGGAGGAGAGGGGGCTATTTTCCCCTCGGGTATCTTTGGCGCGCTCGCCGCCTAGGGGACTGACTGCACCTCTGCCGGCGCCTATGCCGCCGCCGGCCCCCCGGGGGGTTAGGGCGGGAGCGGCTGTGAGTGCCAAAGGCCGGAGGACCGGCCTGCATATCCCGGTTGCTTCTGGACTGTCGTCCTCGGCGCCTGTCACCCCGGTTGACCCAGAGGCTGGTGTCCCTAGCTTCCCCATTCCTGTTGCGTCGGGGGCTCCGACTGGACCCCTTGATGTAGCAGCGCAGGGGAGGCTGGAGCTGCTCGAGCGGGCAAACAGAGCGGTGCGCGGGATCATGTCGGTGGCGACGGCTGCATCTAAGCTCAATAAGTCGGAGGTCAATCTAATCTCCGAACTCGGTCGCGATATCCTGGCCGTAGTTGGGGCCCTCGGGATCCAGCTCTCTGATAAGGAGCTGGTGGTCGAAAGGCTCCGCTCGGCAGAGGCCTCTGCACGGCGTGACTCCGTGGCGCCTTCGATGGCTGCTGGTGCGGCGGCCGGGTCTGGGACTGGGCCTGCGACCTTCGCCACTGTCCTCAGGACGGGCCCTGGTGGGGTCCCGAGGTCCATTGGGGCCTCTCAGGGGCCTTCCTTGGCATTCTACCCGTCCGAGGGCAATGCGGAACTGAAGACAGCTGAGGACACAAAGAAAGAGGTAAAAAAGGCCATTGACCCTAAGTCAATGGCTATTGGAATACAGAGCGTAAGGAAGGTTGGGAATGCGGGGGTAGTGGTGCAGACCACGTCCCCCGCGGCCGCAGTCAAGCTTAGAAATGCTGCCCCGCCATCACTGAGAGTCACTGAACCCAGGCGCCGACAGCCCTTAGTAGCTGTCAATGGCGTGGAGGGCGACCCCTCCTTCGAGGAGGTAATCGAGTGCCTGGCTAGCCAGAACCTCGACCCGGAGGAGTGGCCCCTCACTAGGGTACGAGCGGAGCTCACGGGGGCGTTCAAAAAGGGGAGGCGACAATCCAACAACACTACTGTGGTGTTTAACGCCTCCCCTCGCATCAGGGACGCCCTCGTGAAGATTGGCAGAGTGTATGTGGGGTGGGTCGCCTGTGAGGTCACGGACTTTGTCCGGGTGACCTGCTGCAATAAATGTCAGCAATATGGTCACCCGGAGAAATTTTGCCGGGCCAAGGAGGCCACCTGTGGCCGATGTGGAGAGGATGGCCACCGAATGGAGGCCTGTAAGGCAGCCTCCGCGTGCTGTGCGACCTTTTTTTTTTTTTTTTTTTTTTTTTTTATTGCTTAGATGGGTGGACGAGCTCACAGCCCACCTGGTGTTAAGTGGTTACTGGAGCCCATAGACATCCACAACGTAAATGCGCCACCCACCTTGAGATACAAGGTAGTGCACATTGGGGGGTGGGACTTATATATGGTGTCTGCGTACTTCCAGTATAGTGACCCTATTGACCCATACCTGCACCGGCTCGGGAATATTCTTGACCGGCTGCGGGGGGCTCGGGTCGTTATCTGCGCAGACACTAATGCCCACTCGCCATTGTGGCACTCGCTGCCCAGGCACTACGTCGGTCGGGGTCAGGAAGTGGCTGACCGCCGCGCCAAGATGGAGGATTTCATTGGGGCGAGGCGGTTGGTCGTCCATAACGCGGATGGCCACCTGCCGACCTTCAGTACGGCGAACGGAGAATCTTATGTCGATGTCACGCTGTCTACGCGGGGAGTACGCGTGTCTGAATGGCGTGTAACTAATGAATCATCGAGCGATCACCGGCTCATTGTGTTTGGGGTGGGGGGCGATACAACAGGGGAGCGGAACGAGGACGAGGAGGCGCGGAGCGATTTGAGGCCGGATGAGCCGTGCGCACTGCGTCGGTACCGGGACCGTGGGGTGGATTGGGACCTCTTCAGATCGCGTATCCATGAGCGAATGGGGAGTCTGGACCTCGAGGAACCTGTGGCTGCCCTTTGCGAAAAATTTACCGGGGTTATAACTCGCACCGCTGCAGAATGCTTAGGATCACTGAAAGCAGATAGAACTGACAGGGGTTATGAATGGTGGACCCCAGTACTCGATAAGCTTAGGGTAGCCCAGGGTAGGGCCAGGCGTCGATGGCAAAAGGCCCGCCGAACAGGGGGTGAGGAAGAGGAGCAGTCTGGGAGAGTCTTCCGCGACCGCAGGCGCGAGTATCGAAGAGCGATGCATGACGCTGAGACCGCCTTTTACCGGGAGATCGCTGAAGGGGGAAACCATGACCCGTGGGGACTAGCGTATCGGACGGCGAGTGGTAGGCGACGCGCACCAACTAATGTGGTTAACGGGGTGGAGTATGCGGGGCGGTGCTCGGATGATGTGAGTGGGGCCATGCGCACCTTGATGTGGGCGCTGTGTCCGGATGACTATATGTCTCGGGACACTCCGTACCATGCGCGGGTGCGTATCATGGCCGCGCTCCCCCCATCCGGGCGGGACGCAGACCCGCTGAGCAAAGACTCCCTTCGTGCCATAATTGGCTCACTGAAGAATACCGCACCGGGCATCGACGGTTTAACGGCGCGCATTATCAAAAAGGCACTTCCGGCTGCTGAGGCCGAGTTCGTGGCCGTATACGCACGGTGCGTTGTGGAGGGGACCTTCCCGCCGGTGTGGAAGGATGGCCACCTACTTGTTCTGCCAAAGGGGAATGGCAGGCCCTTAACGGACCCTAAGGCGTATCGCCCGGTCACCTTGCTGCCGGTCCTGGGAAAGATCTTGGAGAAGGTATTATTGCAGTGTGCTCCTGGCCTCACCCAAAGTATTAGTCCGCGCCAGCACGGGTTCTCTCCTGGACGCTCAACGGTGACGGCGCTGCGAACTCTGCTGGACGTGTCGCGCGCCTCGGAGCAGAGGTACGTAATGGCCATATTCTTGGACATCAGTGGAGCTTTCGATAACGCGTGGTGGCCCATGATAATGGTGAAGGCCAAGCGGAACTGTCCGCCCAACATCTATCGGATGCTGACGGACTATTTCCGCGGACGCCGTATTGCCGTTGTCGCGGGGGAATGTGCGGAATGGAAGGTGTCCACGATGGGCTGTCCGCAGGGCTCAGTGCTCGGGCCGACGCTCTGGAACGTTCTGATGGATGACCTGCTCGCCTTGCCGCAGGGGGTAGAGGGAACAGAGATGGTCGCCTATGCCGATGACGTGACGGTACTGGTTAGGGGTGACTCACGGGCGCAGCTTGAGAGGAGAGCGCACGCCGTGCTAGGACTCGCAGAGGGGTGGGCGAGCAGGAATAAGCTCGATTTTGCCCCGGCGAAGTCCCGATGCATAATGCTGAAGGGAAAGTTTCAGCGTCCCCCTATAGTCCGGTATGGCAGTCATGTCATTCGGTTCGAGAACCAGGTGACGGTGTTGGGCGTCGTCTTCGACGATTGCCTCTCTTTCGCGCCGCATGCGGCGGCCATTGGCGAGAGGGCGAGCAGGTGCTTCGGCAAGATGTCTAGAGTTTCGGCTTCGGCTTGGGGGCTGCGATATAGGGCTTTGCGTTTTTTTTTTTTTTTTTTTTTTTTTTTATTTTTTTTTATTGCTTAGATGGGTGGACGAGCTCACAGCCCACCTGATGTTAAGTGGTTACTGGAGCCCATAGACATCTACAACGTAGACGCGCCACCCACCTTGAGATACAAGTTCTAAAGTGTCTTGTACATGGGCACTTATGTTACAACCCTTACCTATGCGGCGGCCGTATGGTATTTGCGGGCTGCTGTGCACGTCGTGCGCAGCGTGCTGCTTAGGACGCAGCGCCCGTCGTTGACACTACTAACGAAGGCCTACCGTTCGTGCAGCACGGCTGCTTTGCCGGTGTTGGCGGGCGTCCTGCCGGCGGACCTGGAGGTGACTCGTGCTGGACGGAGGATGCGGGAGTGCGAAGGATTGGCGCGGGAGTTGGCGGCGGAGAGACGACGGCGGATCGACGGCGATGTCTTGGTAGTTTGGCAGGACAGGTGGGCGTCTGAGGGTAAGGGGAGGGAACTGTACAAGTTCTTTCCCGATGTTGCGGACAGGAAGAAGGCAACGTGGATGGAGCCGGACTATCAGACCTCGCAGATCCTCACGGGACATGGGATCTTCAATAAGCGATTGGCGGATATGCGACTGAGGGAGGGGCATGCTTGCGACTGCGGGGCGGTTGAGGAGGACAGGGACCATGTCCTGTGGGAGTGTCCTCTCTATGACGAAATCCGGGGCAGGATGCTCGATGGAATCTCGCGGTCTGAGGTGGGCCCAGTTTACCACGCGGACCTGGTCAGGGACGAGAAAAATTTTCGGCTCTTGCGCGAGTTCGCGCATACATGGCACACGGCGCGCACTGCGCGCGAATTACGAGGACTGCCTGGCGACGAAGAATGTGGGTGATGTTAGCAGCCCCAGAACGGGGAGAATGCTAGTGGAGTGAAGGGGACGGTGTTAGTTTGTAGAACCGATCGGTACCTTGGTGCCGTGAAGTTCATGCTTCGGTCCTAATAACCGCAAGGTTGGTGGGACCATGGGAGGTGGTGGGAATGCCCACGCCCTCCAGCACCGGCGCCGCAGCGGGGATTACAGCGTTGGCCAGTGCTCCTCTGGCCAACCTTCTGTTTTGCCGACGCTTTGACTTGCGGCGCCGGTTGCGTTCGGTATTATTACCGGACGAAAAGCACGCCTTGCCTCCCGTTCGGTGGCTTGCCCTACGCCCGGCCGCAGCACACAGAGCGCAATGCGGGGCAGCCGTGCAGGACGCCGCTTTATGTCCCGGCTGGCCGCAGCGGAAACACAGACCACTGCGGTCAACCGAGCTGGTGCATCGCCAGGCGCGTGGTTCAAGCAAGTGCACGTGGGCCGCTATCCAGCCCACGCGCAGCATGCCCGGATTTCCCGAAGGTCTCCCGGGAGGAGGAGCAGCCAGGGAGGCGGCCGCTTCCACCGGGCAACGCACCCACACCGAGCTGGCCCCGGTATAACCGCGGCGCGGCTCGCCTACTGTAACATTTTCCAGTGCGCATTTGCCTTGGGCAGCGACGGCCGCCGTCACCTCATCCCTGGTGGTGCAGTCGTCCAGGCCGGTTACTCTTAATTCGGCCATTTTTACCGGCCTGTGCACCCGTACCTCCTCCTCAGGCAGGACCATACGGAGCTTCGCCGCCAGACGCTCCGCGATGCCGGAACTATCGGCACCGGGACATTCTAGCAGCTTGGCCCCGTTGGCCGTCTGCCTGCAGCGGAGGCCCTCCTCCTCTGCCCCGATCTCGCCCAGGTCAACTGCCGCACGCGCCCGGGCAATGACATCTCTGTATGTCATGCCCTTGGCTTCAGCGGCTGGCAGTAGGGTAAGAACCACTGCCGCCGACCGAGGCGCGCGCGGCAACTTCTTTTTCTTCTTGTTTTTCTTGGCGGCTACAGGCGCTCGACCCTGTTGGGGTGCACCCTGAGCCACCATGGCCACCGGCGCTCTACTCGTTTGAGGAGCTGCCGGTGGGGCCTTTTTGGTACCCCGCCGGGCCACCACGTTCCACCCCTCATCCATATCTGACGGGGGCGGAGGCAGCGGGCGGGACTGGGGTGCTTGTAGTGAGGGCTTCGCGTTAGCGCGACCCCCTCGCTTGGTTCTATCCCGTCCCGGGCCCGACCTGGTGACCGGAGCCCGTACGGGAGCAGGACGAGCGGCCAAAGCACCCGACACCGCCGGCCGCCTAGCGTCAGCCGAGGTAGGGACTTTCGCCTCGAGAGCCGCCAACCTGCCGCCCAGCCTTTCTATTACAGGATGGTGCGGCTGATGACCTCTTCCAGGCTGAAGTTTGTTGGTTGTAGCGGAGCCAACATCCGTGACCCCGCGAGTGCTTGCTGTCGCTCGGCAGCGGTCGTCTCCCTAGAGCGCGGCGACGGGAGACGCGGCCTCTGCTGTGCCACACGCGGTGGCGGCAGCACAGGCCATCGGTCGCCAGTCAGCGCCGGGGGACGGGGACCTCGAGGGGCTCCAGCGACCCAAGGCGTCGCTGCGCCATCATTGGGCTGCTGCTGTGCTTGAAGCTGTGCTCGAAGCCTCGAATTCTCCGCCCTCAGCTGCACTACCTGGTCATTGGCAGAAGCAACCGAAGGCAGAACCTTCGAGACTTGCGAGACCACTTCTCGCAGTTTACGGCCAGCGGCTTTGGTCTTGGTGCCGTTGGCCGCATAGGTTTTGATGGTCTTCATGGCCCTGTCTATGACCAAGGCAGGGTCCTGAAGACCACCCTCTTCCTCCTCCGTCGTCTGCCCGTCCAGTGAGGCGACAGACATCGACACTGATGATGGCGCCGGTGACGGCGCGCCCCTTCTACGGGCGGGTCTTCCTTTAGGGGGCGGCATCTCCTCCGCAGCAGATGCCGCATCGGAGACTACCAGCACTTTCTCCGGCTGCTGCTGCTGGCTCCCCTACCCCCTCACGAGAGGAAACTCGCCAGGATTTCCTCTTCCGCCTGATCTTCTTGGCGGCTGTTCCTTTCGGATCAACTGTTTCGCCGTCGCTGACGAGCGCAGAACGCGTCGAGCCAGCGCTGGCACACCTCGGTTCGACGGGTTTTCCGCTGCCCGTCGCACAGCCCCCTTCATCGTGGCATGCTTTGCCCCCCCCAGAATACGCGGGGCAGCGTGCTCCCACCGAGGTGGAAGCACGGAGGGATTCTCCACCTAAGGTGGTACCCTCCTGGGGTAATTTTTTTGTTAAGTCTGCCATTATTTGTGTTGTTCCTTTGATATTTAACCAGGGGTCGGTCCCTGGGACGGCCCTCACGACTGGACGCCCTCCAGCCACTCATCTCATCACCGGGCACGTCACAAGCTTAAGATTAGGGCATTTTTTATAGAGGTTCGCATCCTCGCGGCCCCTGCTAGGCAGCGGCCCCCGTCTCCTACTCGGTAGGGATTACGGTATGCTTCTACGAAGCCCCCCTCTGGAGGGTCTTCCCCTGTAGCCGCCAAGAGGCAGCCGGGGACATGGCGACCAGCGACCGGAAGGGAGTGCCCTCCGGTTCACTTCTCATCCACGTGGGTCTACCATTACTGACAGACCCACCCGTCTGACCACGTTGTGGCCACGCCGGCGTACCGGTACCCCCCTCTGGAGGGCCTTCCCCTTTAGCAGCCAGAGAGCCGCCGGGGACATGGCCTAGCTCTAAGAGGGCTCCAGAAGGGAGCCCTCTCCCTCTTCACACACCCTTTGTCTAGCAAAGGTGGGAAACGGGAACACGGTGTGCAGTCTTCTTTGTTCGCGGCACCCCTGTGCAGACAACGCTGCTCCACGGTATCGGGGTGCACGCTTAGGCCCCACCGCCGCGACAAGGCGAGACCACGTTCGGTGGGGAACCCGCCAGCGAGATTCGAACACCAGTGCATCGCTCGATACGAATGCACCGGACGTCTTATCCTTTAGGCCACGAAGACTTCAAAATCAATATAAATATCAAATATCAATCATCTTCTTTGTCATGATTTACTGGTTTGAAATTTCACTCACAGAGATACGTGAAATGCACAGCAAGAGTGCTTGCTACATACTCTTTTACTGCCTCAACGCAACGCCAGGTAAGGATGTTTAGTTTTTTTTATTGCCCTTATAGGCAGACGAGCATACGGCCCACCTGATGGTGAGTGGTTACCGTCGCTCATGGACGTCAGCAGTGCCAGGGCAGAGCCAAGTCGCTGTCTACCGTTCAATATTCTCCACAAGCCTCGTTTGAAGGGGGACACGATAGTAAATTAAATAACAATGGGATTGGAGCAATAAATACAAGAAATAGCTTAGAAGTAAATTTATTAAATTATTAATTAGGTGGTAGTTCAATAGGCGTAGTTAGAGCCGCATCCGCATCCGCGGTTAAAGCCTCGGTATCCGACAGGAGCTCCAACCGCAGGAGGAATGCTAGCAGACGCGACCGCAGTGGTTGGCGCGACGCCCACACCACCCTCCGCGGTTATACCAACAGCTCCGTCGCCGCATTCGTAGTTGACTACACCACCTCCGATTGTGGAAAGCTCGCCGGCAACATCAGCAGTTCCGAGGAACGGCGCGTTGCCGCAAATCGAAACCGTACCCTCGTATGAGCTCTCTGAGGTTACGCCGAGACCAGTAGGTGCGGCCGAGGAGGTGACAACGGCAAGTCCACCACCATGGGATGCGGCAAGAGCGCCTGCTGCGGCAATATCGTCGCGGACGGCCCCACAAATGCCGCGACCGTTCAAACCTCCGTAACCGAGGCCTTCGTAAGCCAGGCTGTCGAAACCAGGACGAGGAGAAAAGATGCGTCCAGTAAATTGGCTCACGATAACCTGGAAATTTGTTAGAATAAGATACAAAGTTAAAATAAGATACATTTACTGGTGGTAGGACCTCTTGTGAGTCCGCGCGGGTAGGTACCACCACTCTGCCTATTTCTGCCGTGAAGCAGTAATGCGTTTCGGTTTGAAGGGTGGGGCAGCCGTTGTAACTATACTTGACACCTTAGAACTTATATCTCAAGGTGGGTGGCGCATTTACGGCGTAGGTGTCTATGGGCTCCAATAAGCACTTAAAACCAGGTGGGCTGTGAGCTCGTCCGCCCATCAAAGCAATAAAAAAAAAGAACACAAAGTTGAAAGATAGGTTTCAGATTCCACACATGGTAATATTTATAGCTAAAAGAGAGAGACGTTTGAGAGGCGATTTTGGCTTTTTCAAAATACAACTACAACAAAATAAGTATTTATTTATCAGCAGAAGGCCCGCTTGCATCTATGCTTTAAGCTGGTATGAGATGGTCACTATATTTACCAGCCGTTTCCAATTGACCCTATATCAGATTTGATAGTTCATTTAATTCTTCAATAAATTAAGCTTAAAAATCTTTGAGTTGCTTTACTTGTGCTCACCTGGGAAATAAGGGCAAATGCAAAAACAAATAGAACAGTTTTGGCCATTATTTTTCTTCGATCGCACTGGTATTATTACCTAAAGATATTTTAATTGTGTGCCCAACAAACACTTCAACGAGAATTTATACTATCGCTCTATTTAATTACATAAAATCGATAAAACTATCTGATGTGCTAAACTATAGTTTCTACAAATTGTGTTGCCAGATAACAGTTACATTTTTTTTTACATACGAAACAGATGTTGTAAGGTGTCATCGTATAAATAAGTTGTTCGAATTTCGATTCAGCATGTCAGTACTATCAGCACAGAGAAGCCAAAACATGTCCACTTACACTTTCGTTCTATTTTGTCTACAAATTTGTCTCATCCAAGTAAGTTGATGGAAAGCTGTAGATAACTTTTATTGCCAGTGCTTTTATTATTAGTGGTGTATTGTAAGCTCGTTCTAAGTTTTTTTTTATTGCTTAGATGGGTGGACGAACTCACGGCTGGTGTTATGTGGTTAGAGGAGCTCATAGACATCTACAACGTAAATGCCGCCAACCCACCTCGAGACACTTGTAAGGTCTCAGTTTTAATAGTACTACGGCTGCCCCGCCCTTTAAACCGAAACGCATTACAGCTTCACGGCAGAAATAGGCGGGGTGGTGGTACCAACCCGTATGGATTCACAATACGGCCTACCACCAGTAATTCCCCACCGAACGTAGTTCCGCCTTGTCGTGGCGGTGGGGCTTAAGCGTGCGTCCCTAAAATCGCGTGCAGAGAAATCTGTGTGGACGCCGCGACCAAGAGAACTGCACCCAGCTCTCCTTGGCCGCTTTTGCGTTCCGCGGGGGCTGCCTTGAGAGAGAGCGAGGGACCCTCTCCCCACGCCCTTTGCACCGCCAAAGGGTGTTATTCTGAGGATGAGGGGTTGGCTCTCGGGAGCCTGATGAGCCGGCAGCACTTTTGTGTCTTCCGGCTGCGGGTTGCTATGTCCCCGGCTTCGGCTACAGGGGAAAGCCTTCCAGATATGGGAGGTACCGGCTCGCCGGCGTGGCCCCGCACTGCGCTGTGGGCGGCGGACAGGCTTCGGCCACCGCCGGCCAAACCGTAAACCCCAGTCATGGGGAACGGGGGCTCCTGCCTTTACTGGTCGGAGCCACGAGGATGCAAACCTCTTCAAAAATGCCCCAATCCCAAGCTCGACACCCGGCGATGGGATGTATGGCTGGAGGGTTTCCAGTCCCGAGGGTGTCATTGATCCCAGGGGACCAAACCCCTGGTTAATAAAAAAGGAACACATGAATATGGCCAATTGTGTAAAGTTAGTACCCCAGGAGGGTACCGCCCGCGAGTCGGGCGGAGAATCCCTCCGTGCTTCCACGCCAGTGGAAGCACGCTGCCCCACGTATTCTGGGGGGGGCAACAATTGCCAGGATGAAGGAGGCTGTGCGACGGGCAGCGGAATTCCCGTCGAACCGAGGCGTTCCCCGATCGCCGGCTCGATGCGCTCTGCGCTCGCCAGCGACTCGGGTGCGATCAACCCCACCAGATCATCGGCGGGGAAAAAGAGGAGGCGAAAGAAGACCCCATTACAAACTTCTGACGATGGCGGTGCGTCATCCTCCAGCATCGAGGTGCCGGAAAAGACGATGGCTGTCGAGGAGGTGGTTCCGGTGGTTTCGGGGCCTGCCACGTCGGAAGATATGATGCCTGCTCCCCAGTGGGCACCAGTAAGGAGGAGGGGCGCGGTGTCACCGGCGACGTCGGTGGAGTCTATATCGACGTCGGCCGCATCCCTGGCTAGCGGGGATGAAACATTCCGCGACCTTGACCTTGCGCTGGTGAATCTGGGCAAGCTGCTGTCGACCGTGGCTGCCAAGGGCGCCGAGCCAGGCAGCAGCTACCGAAAAAGGCTTCGAGAAGGAGCCGCTATGGTTAAGACGAGGCTGATCCCCACTATGTCTAAGCTGTATAACTTGGTGGCGAGCCGGGAAGGGGATAAAAAAGGTCTCGTCGCGCAGTTTGACCCCAGGGAGAGTAACATCCCGGGGGACTCCCCGGCCTTACGGGGAGGGACCCCCCTGTCGCCAATGCCTGCGCTGACACGCTCTGGGCCCCTCGCAGAGGCGATGGACACCGACGTGCCCTCGCGGGCCGCGAAGAGTGTGCCGGCACCCATGCCAGTGCCCACCCCTGTGGCCTCTATTCCTCGAGCACCTACGTCTGCGCTTTCTCGCCCCCCGCGGAGGGTTGAGTTAAGGCCTGCGCTGCCTCCCCGGATATCGGCCGCCCCTGCATCCGTGCAGAGAGGAGTGCAACGGCCTGCGCCAGCACAAACGGAGGACATCCGTTCGCCACTGGCAAGGATGGTGGACGAGTGGCCGGCACTGCCGCGGCCCAGATCTACAGAGCCGTATCTTTCGGCCCCGCGTGCCGTGGGGCCACAGAGTCCACACTACGTGGCTGCTGGTATGCGGGAGGTGAACAATTCCCTCCCAAGCAAAGAGGAAATGGTGGCCTGCATTTCGCGGGCGGTGGCAGTAGAGGTCGGAAAGCACTTTGCCAGCCTTGAGGAGATGCTCCGCTCCTCGGTTGATTCCGGAGTCTGCGTCCTGGCGCCAAAAGCCGCAGCCGCCCCGCGCGACCAATCCACTCGGCCGACCTCTGCCTCTACCCCCTCTGCGAGGGTGGTACAGCGTGGAGGCCGAAACCAGAACAGTAGGGCTGCGGGTGCTCCGCGATCCCAACCACAGTCTCGTTCCCTTCCTCCTCCTCCGTCAAACATGGACGAGGGCTGGACGGAAGTGGTGAAGAAGGGAAATAGAGTAAAGGGACAGACAGCAACTCTGGCAGCTCCCCGAAGGGGTCGAGCGCCGATCAATGCAACTCAAAATACAGCGCTGGTGGCCATGGCTGCTCCTCGCGAGGGTAGAGCACCGGCCGCCAGCAAGAAGAAAAGAGAAAGGAAGAAGCCGCGCGCAGCGCGGTCGGCTGCCGTCGTAGTGACGTTGCTGCCGGCCGCCGCCGAAAAGGGCCTCACCTATGATGAGGTGATGGCCCGGGCGCGCGCGGCCGTAAATTTGGAAGAAATCGGGGCGGAGGAGGGTCTGCGCTTCCGGCATACCGCCAATGGGGCGAAGCTGCTGGAGTGTCCCGGTGCCAATAGTTCTGGCATCGCAGACAAACTAGTAGCGACGCTCCGCGTGGCACTGCCGGAGGAAGACGTGCGCGTGCACAGGCCGGTGAGGATGGCTGAGATTAGGATCACCGGCCTGGACGATTGCGCCACCAGGGAGGAGGTGGCAGCTGCGATAGCCGCCCAAGGTGGATGTGCCCCGGAGAGCGTGACCGTGGGTGAACTCCGCTCAGGGTACTCCGGGGCCAGGTCGGCGTGGGCGCGCTGCCCTGTGGAGGCGGCCACCTTCTTAGCCACTCCTCCGCCGGGAAGATCGACGGGGGATCCGGGGAGACTGCGCGTGGGCTGGATAGCGGCCCACGTGCGTCTCCAAGAACCGCGTGCCTGGCGATGCCTTCGGTGCTTTAGTACCGGACACGGCCTCGCCAGGTGCACCAGCTCGGTTGACCGCAGTGGTCTGTGTTTCCGCTGCGGCCAGCCAGGCCATAAAGCGGCTTCCTGCACGGCCGCCCCGCACTGCGCTCTGTGCGCTGCGGCCGGGCGCAGGGCAAACCACCGGGCAGGAGGCAAGGCGTGTTTCCCGTCCGGTGATAACACCGAACGAAACCGGTGCCGGAAATCAAAGCGCCGGCAAAAGAGAAGGTTGGCCAGAGGAGCACTGGCCAACGTTGTAATCCCCGTTGCGGCGCCGGTGCCGGAGAGCGGGGGCAGCGGTGAAGGGGAGGGGGCGATGGATGTGGTCCAACAGTAATGGACCGCACCTATCGCTTCCTCCAAGGAAACCTGAACCACTCCGCCAGAGCTCAGGACATGCTGTCTCAGAGCATGGCGGAGTGGTCCATAGATGTGGCTGTGGTCGCCGAGCCGTATTTCGTTCCCCCAGCAAATGATTGCTGGTTTGGGGACGACGGCGGCTTGGCGGCCATAGTCATAAGAAGAGACGCGGCGATCCCCCCCCTGGCGATGGTGACCAGGGGTCAAGGGTTCGTCGCGGTGCAGCTGGAAGGGACCGTCGTGATCGGGGCGTACTTCTCTCCGAACAGGCCTACCGTCGAGTTCGGACATTTCCTGGACGGGATCGGGGCGATTGCTCGCCGCCTCGCTCCCCGTCCAGTGATTCTTGCGGGGGATCTTAATGCGAAATCTGTCGCATGGGGCTCCCCCCGCTCGGACGCTCGTGGTAGGCTACTGGAGAGGTGGGCGAACGCGGCCGGCCTCTGTTTATTGAATAGAGGTACGGTTGCGACGTGCGTGCGGTGGCAGGGCGAGTCTATTGTGGACGTTACGTTTGCGAGCCCGGCCATCGCGCGCCGTATCCGCGACTGGAGGGTTTTGGAGGGGGCGGAGACACTGTCAGATCACCGATATATTCGGTTCGATCTCTCCGCCCGCTCCACAGTCGCGGACGCCCGCGGGGGCCATCCCCGTGACGCGTCTCGATCATTCCCTAGGTGGGCATTGAAGCGCCTGAATAAGGAGCTCCTGATGGAAGCCTCTACAGTGGCGGCGTGGGCGCCCATGCGTCCACACCCGGTCGAGGTCGAGGGCGAGGCGGGGTGGTTCCGGGACACGATGCGTCGCATCTGTGATGTGTCGATGCCCCGGATCGGCCCTCGACTTCCCAATCGCCAGGCGTACTGGTGGTCGCCTGAAATCGCGCAACTCCGCGTGGAGTGCGTTCGGGAGAGGCGCGAGTGCGCCAGGCATCGCCGCCGCCACCTGCCGCGGCGCAACGATCCGGTTGCGTTCGCGGCAGTGGAGGCTCGGCTGCACGGCGCATTTCGCGTCGCGCAGAGAGCGCTGCAGCTAGCCATCAGAAGAGCCAAGGACCGACACATGGAGGGTCTCTTGGAGACGCTGAATGAGGATCCGTGGGGGCGGCCCTATCATATGGTGCGCAATAAAATGCGCCCATGGGCCCCCCCGATCACGGAGCGTCTCCAGCCTCAGCAGCTGCGGGACATCGTATCGGCGCTGTTCCCGCAGGAGCGGGAGGGATTTGTCGCTCCCGCTATGGACGCGCCGCCGGAATACGACGGTGAAGTCCCTGCTGAGGTGCCCCATATAACTGGGGCGGAGCTCCGTGTGGCCGTGCGCAAAATGTGCGCGAAGGACACTGCACCCGGCCCGGACGGCGTCCATGGCCGGGTTTGGGCCTTGGCTCTTGGTGCCCTAGGGGACCGACTCTTGAGGCTTTATAACTCTTGCCTCGAGTCGGGACGGTTTCCTTCATCGTGGAGGACGGGCAGACTCGTGCTGTTGAGAAAGGAGGGGCGCCCGGCGGATACTGCCGCCGGGTACCGTCCCATCGTGTTGCTGGATGAGGTGGGCAAGCTGCTGGAACGTATTCTGGCGGCCCGCATCATCCAGCATCTGGTCGGGGTGGGACCCGATCTGTCGGCGGAACAGTATGGCTTCCGAGAGGGCCGCTCAACGGTGGACGCGATCCTTCGCGTGCGGGCCCTCTCGGAGGAGGCCATCTCCAGGGGCGGGGTGGCTTTGGCGGTGTCACTCGATATCGCCAATGCATTTAACACCCTGCCCTGGTCCGTGATAGGGGCGGCGCTAGAAAGACACGGAGTGCCCCCCTACCTTCGCCGGCTGGTGGGTTCCTACTTGGAAGACAGATCGGTCACATGTACCGGACACGGTGGGATCGTGCACCGGTTCCCGGTCGTGCGCGGTGTTCCACAGGGGTCGGTGCTCGGCCCTCTTTTGTGGAATATCGGGTATGACTGGGTGCTGAGGGGTGCCCTCCTCCCGGGCCTGAGCGTAATCTGTTACGCAGACGACACGTTGGTCGTGGCCCGGGGAGGGAGTTTTGCTGAGTCTGCCCGTCTTGCCACCGCTGGGGTGGCGCATGTCGTCGGCAAAATCAGGAGATTGGGCCTCGACGTGGCGCTCAGTAAATCCGAGGCCATGTGGTTTCACAGGCCCCGGAGAGTACCACCTGTCGATGCCCATATCGTGGTTGGAGGCGTCCGGATTGGGGTCGGGGTGCAGCTGAAGTATCTCGGCCTCATTCTGGACAGTCGTTGGACCTTCCGTGCTCACTTTCAGAACCTGGTCCCTCGTTTGTTGGGGGCGGCCGGCGCGTTAAGCCGGCTTCTGCCCAACATCGGGGGGCCTGACCAGGTGACGCGCCGTCTCTATACAGGAGTGGTGCGATCAATGGCCCTATACGGGGCGCCCGTGTGGGGCCAGTCCCTGGCCGTGGGGGTGGCGAGGCTGCTGCAAAAGCCGCAACGCACCATCGCGGTCAGGGTCATTCGTGGTCACTCTAGCGCGCTGCCGTGGAGTGAATAGAGCGACCGGTCGACGGTGTATCGCGTCCCGACCCGGCAGGCTGGTTCTGGTCCAGCGGGGTATTCCGGGACACCAGCGGCACCGTCTGGGCGGCCCGACGGGCTGCCGTACCGAGACGTCCGACGTTTCAGAGCCTTCGATTCGCCTCGAAGGCTCCGTCGGCTGGGCGTCCTTGGGGTGAGCCGCGCCGTCTGGTTGTAGTGTTGACCGCGGTAGCCCCCCTACCTCATCCGGGTTCTGACCTCGGAGGGGATCGGACGTCGGGTGTAAGAGTGCAGGGGAGTCGTTTAGTGGGTGGGCTCTAAAATCCTTGGGCCCGCGGTCTGCTCACAACACCATGCAGATCGTTGAGTCTCACATACCCCGCGCGCCCCTTTTGCGCGGGGACCTCGTAGGAGGTTCGGCCCTCTACCCGAAAAAAAAAAAAAAAAAAAAAAAAAAAAAAAAAAAAAAAAAAAAAAAAAAAAAAAAAAAAAAAAAAAAAAAAAAAAAGTATCACGTAAAAACTATCAGTGGCGGGCTGACCTTCGTGCCCGGGGCGTGGCGCGTCCCAGCCCCAGTGTGGTCAGAGCGCGGAGGGCCCAATCTCGGCGGTCCGTGCTGGAATCATGGTCCAGGCGGCTGGCCGATCCTTCGGCTGGTCGTAGGACCGTCGAGGCGATTCGCCCAGTCCTTGTGGATTGGGTGAATCGTGACAGAGGACGCCTCACTTTCCGGCTCACGCAGGTTCTCACTGGGCATGGTTGCTTCGGTGAGTTCCTGCACCGGATCAGAGCCGAGCCGACGGCAGAGTGCCACCATTGTGATTGCGACTTGGACACGGCAGAGCATACGCTCATCGCCTGCCCCGCATGGGAGGGGTGGCGCCGTGTCCTCGTCGCAAAAATAGGAAACGACTTGTCGTTGCCGAGTGTTGTGGCATCGATGCTCGGCGACGACGAGTCGTGGAAGGCGATGCTCGACTTCTGCGAGTGCACCATCTCGCAGAAGGAGGCGGCGGGGCGCGTTAGAGACGCGCAAGCCCGCCGCCGTCGAGCGGGGGCCAGGGAGGCGGATTTCGCCCTGGCCCTCTAAGTGTTTCGGGTCCCCCTCATATGTCGGTCTGGGGACCGGCGAGGGGGACCTAAGAAGACGTCGTGCAAGCTGCTCTGCACGCGTTTTACGCAAGAGCATCCGGGTGATGGAAGGCCGGCTATCCTCGACCCACGCTGGTTCTGACCCAGAGGGGTATTCCGTAGGATAGCTCACTCTAACCGGCGCCATCTAGGCGGGCTCCGGATAGCCTGCCGACCGAGAGGGCTGGTGGTCGTGGCGCCGACGACCGCCAGTCCGGCGTCCCGAGGGGGAGGGTGATGGGAGAGATGTGCTCCGCACTAAACACTTCACTTTCCCCCCTTTGCCTTTTCATGAGTTCTGTCTCATGTGAGGTTTGGACGTTGGTTGTTGAGCGACAGGAGGTTTTAGTCGGTTCGACTCCGACATGCTCCGCCCGCCGTCCCCAGTGGAGGGCGGAAGTCCGGCGATTTCCTCCTGACCAAAAAAAAAAAAAAAACCACCAGTAATTACGCAAATTATAATTTTGCGGGTTTGATTTTTATTACACGATGTTGTTCCTTCACCGTGGAAGTCAATCGTGAAAATTCGTTGGTACGTATTTCATTGGAAAAATTGGTACCCGCCGGTGGGATTCGAACGCCGGTGCATCGCTACATACGAATGCACCGGCCGTCTTATCTTTTAGCCCGCGACAATTTCTATAGTTCGACCATTCTATCCATTTCTGCCATGACGCAGTCCAGTGGCACAGTTTTACAGAAGACAACCGTCATTGATAAGGCCACATTATTGAACCCCAATAACCGCATGACATCAAGGGGGCCGTGAGTTTCTTCAAAGATTTAAAAAGTAATATTTCTGATGAGGTCAAATGTCTAAATTCCAAAACACTGATTAAAACAAGCGCTTATTGAAACGCGGATTGAAAAGAGCAGTTGAGAGCGACTTGGCTCTAACATTGGTAGCGTCAGCGGCAGTAATCACATATTATAAATTTCGCTGTGATGCTTTTGTTTTTTTTTATTGCCAGGCAGACGAGCATACGGCCCACCTGATGGTAAGTGGTCACCGTCGCTCATGGACGTTAGCAATGCCAGGGGCAGAGCCAAGCCGCTGCCTACCAATTCTCTACCTTTGGCGAAAACAGAAAAGCTATTTAGCTAGCTAATAAAGCTATTTAAGTTAACTCTAACTCTCCCAAAGGTTTATTCCATACTGAGACATTTTTGTAAATTTTATCAAGACAGGATAATGTATTCTAAACATTTATGTAGACTGATGATTATATGGCCTATCTCATCGGTCATGAACTTCAGCATTCCCAAGGGCACAACGAAGCGGCTACCTACTACTGTCACTTCCAATCTAAATAAAACAATATATCTAATTCTGTTTTCCAGAATGTGTACAGTCAGTGCCTGGGTCGTGTGGGTCCCGGTGGGCCTCCTGTAGGTCCATATGGACCTCTCGGTGGGCCTGGGTACGGTCCTGTTGGGTACGGCGGCTGTGGAGGGTACGGCGGCTCCGGCATCGGTAACGTGGCCGTTGCTGGCGAACTCCCCGTGGCCGGCTCCAGCGCTGTAACGGGACAGGTGCCCGTCATCGGCGCGGTCGAGTTCGCGGGTCCTGCCTGCGCTGTCGGTTCTGTCTCCATCTCTGGCGCGTGCGGACCCACCTGCGGATGCGGCGGCTCTCCATACTATTAGTAATCTATGTTGTTAAATAAATTAATTGTTAAGTTTATACGGGTGTTTAATTCGAATTGAAATTTGAATGAGATAAGGCGGAAGATCATAAGTCGTTTATGATAATTCGTCTCTGTGTTGGTACTTCAATTTTTTTTTTTTTTTTTCAGTATAATAGGTTGGGGTAAAAGTATTTTCGGTTTATAGTATGTATGAACTTGTAATAAAATCTATTTGGCTATACTATTTGTATCTGGCTGGTTTTGGTATCGTTAAAAGTTTCAATTTTAAAGAAGATAATTCCAAATTCAAATTAGGTAAACGTGTGATTTTTATTTATTTTTCGTACTGTCAAGATGAGTGGATCAAATGAAGAAATTCAATTCATTTTAAAATTTTACTACAAAAAAGGTTAAAATGAAACGCAAGCCGCGAAAAAAATTCTCAAACCTGACGAGACTGATTCACATACTATGGGATTAAGGGTCTTATTGGTGGGAACGTTATAATATAAAGGTTTTGGGTTGACAAAATTCGTTAATTAGGGGTATCTATACTTTTTTTTTCGCAAGAAATCTTCGCAATGTTAAGGTATATTTTACATTGACTCTTAAGGACTCTTTTAGGACCTCTTGGGAGTCCGCACGGGTAGGTACCACCACGGTTCGAAGGGTGGGGGTAGCCGTTGTAACTATACAGAGACCTTAGAAATTATATCTCGAGGTGGGTGGCGCATTTACGTTGCAGATGTCTATGGGCTCCAGTAACCACTTAACATCAGGTGGGCTGTGGGCTCGTTCACCCGTCTAAGCAATAAAAAAAAAAAACAATTTAAGGGGGATAGCAAAGGATTTGTTAAATCAAGGACGTCGTTTAATGAGGTTCGTTATATTAACACGTTGACGGCTAGACTATTTGAGGGACTTTTAGCCGGTGCGTATGCGGTCTTTCCAAGGCGAGATTGGACTTGTTTACGCTATGAGACCTTATAGGCCTCAAAAATGTTTTCGTATATACCCATACTTATAGAAATGTGGACTTGTCGCCTTAAGCACTTAGCGAAAAGCTTTGGACTGCGGCATCAGGGAATCGTCGCTTGTGGGGCTTTTAAGTCGCATAACGCAGTCAACGTGTTAAGGTTGCACTGTATAATATATACAGCGGAAATGAGATATTGTTTGAGACAATCTCGCCGTTGTGAAGAGCCATCAGTAGCAGGCTAAGGCTTGGCTCCACCACTGGCAATGATGACGTTAGTATTTAACCACTCGACAGGCTGGTATGGAAATTAGATTGTAACGTGTCTGTGTCTGAGGGTGCCCTGGGTATGTTAATGTTACATGAGGCCCAGTCGAGAGACCCGGGGTCGAGTCGCACCACTTCTAGACACGTCACCACCGGTAGACAACCGGTGAACAGGAGACTCGTTGAGGAGGATCTCAGGGCGCCATCACTTACCGCTCTGGGAGACTTACACCAGTAAAAAAAACAAGTTAAAAATAACAATATAGTGTTTATTACACACACATATAAAAACATACGAGTTAAATTTACAATGGTTGTAATATAAAACTAGTGAGAGGTTATGATACAAATTTTAAATTAATAATGATGGAGTGTCGGTAGATACACCGAACACTCGAGAAAGTCACAGAAAGAAACTTAATATAAGATTATTTAAAAGGAACAGTAAGGTTCACCGGATCGCTTCCCAGCAACCGGGGTTGCTCAATTCGAGCGAGGATGGGAATGCGAGTGTCTTCTAGGTCTACCGCAGTCAAGTAGCTTTTCTTGGACCGACTTGCCAGAGCACCTCGCTTCCGGCAGCGTCCACACAGAAAGGTACTGCGGGATCTCGAAGAAGGTCACGCTCCGCACCCTAACTGTAGTACAATATTTTGTACCAGTTACAAGGACCTAAGTGATAAGACATAATTATGCTTTAAATTTTATTTAATTATAGATTGTGGACACAGTGTGGAGAATAATTTAAAAACACTTACCCTGGTTTATCACACGACACCAAGAATTCATGAAATTGACTTTGGTAAATGTCTAAGGATATAATCACCTCGCAGCTCGAGAGATGTTGAACGAAAAAGACTTGGACAAAGTGAACTTGTCCTTTTATATTATTTATCTGTCGTTTCTCGAAAATTCTGCATGCCAGTGATGTGCAAAATTTGTTGTCGAACAACATACAGAATCGCACAGTCACGGCATGCAGTGTCGAGTATGTGAGGTTTAAAATCATTTTTTTCACACTGCGCCAAGTATAAACGCTAGATGGCGTTAATTTATAAAAAAAATTATTTAGTTTTTTTTTGTGTTACAAGATATTCAACTATAAATATGTTAAAATCGAAGCACAGTGCTGTACCCGGTATTTCTTATTTAGGGGATGTCTTGTATATCGACGATAAGCACCGAGCTTCAGGTTTTGTTTTATAATACGCGACAGAGTCCTAGCGGGAATTTTCATTCCTCGCGTTAAATTTTTGCTTCCTAATGGGGCTTCGACGAATTCTGGCTTAACAGCATTAACAGCCTTTGTAGTTCTAGCGGCACGCGGTCGACCCGTTCTTTTCTGATCTTCGACAGACGAAGTGTTGTTGTATCTGTTGATAGTACGAACCACGCACATACGGCTGATACCAAGCTTTTGAAGTGTCTGGAATATGACCGACGGCTTCATACCCACTTTGTGCAAGGCGATCACTGCAATCCTATTTTCTTTAACATCCCATTCCATATTGTAATTTGATAATGAACACGAAAAATATTATGGAAATGGCGCAAAATCGAAAGAAGTTTTAAAAATAATATACGTGTTCCAAATTAAAAATAATTAAAAAGTTGAAAAAAGCAAAAGTTTTTATGTAACGGATTTTATGGCCAGACTATGTAGTTATAATAATATTGTTACGCGCTGGGATTCGGAATAAAAAAATGTTTCAACAAAGTACAACATAAAACTGTATTCAACACTTAGAACGCTTACAGCACTTCACAAACACTTTAAAATTCTCAGTTCGCTTCTTCCGCTTCGCTTCAGGTGTTCCGTTCGCTGTTTCGCTTCGAGTAGTTCCGATTACTAACTGACTGCATGCCATCTCTGCGACGCCGAGACGAAATTCCTAGAATCGTCGAGAATATTCCACAGAAGTCGAGTATTGTGTTTCCGCTATCTAAAATAGATGGCGTTGTACTTCTCGAGCGTACTAGATCCTTCGATATTCGTTAGATCATTCGGCGATAGATGGCGTTACTCTTACGGACGTAACAATATGTACTACGTACTTACTATAAAAAACTAAAGTATGCGTAAATAGCAAACAAAAGTAACAATTACTTTCAATCATATATCCTGTTGATACAAGTCAGTATACTAAAGCGAAGTTACAATATTATGCCGATATCTTCAGTGAAGCAATCCTGCTTGCCGATTCAAAAAATAAGTATGCGCACTCCTTGTTATAATTGAGCAATTATCCAATTACCAAACGCACTCCGACACTAATAACGTAAAATGTCTTCATGTGTATTATTGTGTATACACATGCCTTGCAGCTAATTGATAATGTAGGTATATAGATTATAGTGTAATATCTGTAGGTATGTATGTGTAAGCGAGAAATGTGCTATCACTAAAACTGTTCGACTGTTACACAAAACGTGATAAATATCCATATTATTACAGAAATATTATTAATTCGAAATTATGGAGGCAACACAAATCGTTGTTGCATCAGAGAAATGCATAAAATGAAAACCTAAATAAATGTTGCTGAATATTACGTAAGCGCGTTACAGTAATTTTATTGGGCCATCAATATTAATTTAATGTTTAAATAGAAGGACTTTAGGAGGAAAAATTCATACGAGTATTGTTTCTCGTGTAGTGACCAAACAAAATGGCCGCCAAGACCGCTATCTTTGTCAGCGTCTCCGCATTATTGTGGGTGGTGAGTTTATTTTTGTTTTAAATCAAAGTGGATATCAGTTTATCTATACTAATATTATAAAGAGGAAATATTTGTTTGTTTGTTTGTATTGAATAGGCTCCGAAATTACTGAACCGATATAAAAAAATCTTTCACTGTTGGAAAGCTACGCTATCCCCGGGTGACATAGGCTATATTCATAGATTATACACTTGCTATATTTATTATAACATATTTTCAAAAAATTAGGGATCCCTACTGAAACTCCAATAATGTGATTCAATGTGTAAAAAAAAATTACCTAAAATTCTTTACATCGCGTACGCTACTTCCCAAGCGAAGCCGGGGCGGGCCGCTAGTGTTAAAATAAATATATAGCACAGCTAACACTCATATAACACGGTATTTTACAACACGGTTCCACCCTAACACGAAAAAAATTGTCCCCTAAGCGTTCTTACATCACTGGTACTTAAGTACTTCTAAAACACGAAAACAAAATTTTTGTTTAAAATTGCTTAGAAAATTATATTATGCACTATGAACACATAATATATTCAAATAACCTAAATTTTACTGTTTATTTTATGTATCATTGAGATTAAGAGAGAGATAAATTGCATAGTTGAGATGCTTAATTTAGAAATACTACTGTTATTTTTGTATTGACTTCTAGTTTTAGCACGTTTTCGTACAACATGGGACTTTGTAAGAACGTATCTGCCGTGTTAAGGTAGGGCTACCTGTGTCGGGCGTCCTCGAGGTGGCGCCGCGTGTCTGGTTGTAGTGTTGACCGCGGGGACCCCCCTACTCTGACCGGGTTTTGACCCCGGACGGAGATCGGACGTCGGGTGTAAGAGTGCATGGGAGTCGTTTAGTGGGTGGGCCCTAAAATTCCTTGGGCCCGCGGTCTGCTCTCAACACCTGCAGATCTTTGAGTCTCGCATACCCCGCGCGCACTCTAGGCGCGGGGACCTCGTAGGAGGTTCGGCCCCCGGCCCGAAAAAAAAGGGTTACCTGTGTATAAATATATATATTTAATAACACATCAAATGGCTCTGTCGCTATCAGAATTTCTAACAGTTTTTTTTTTCTAATTTAAACTATCTAACTATCTAAAACTAATATATCAATGTTACTTATAGATAAAAAAAAATTTCATAATTTTTAGAAACAATTCAATGATTCCACATGTTCATCACAATACAAACATAATTTACTTGTTCATGTCATTAGTCTGGATCATAGATTTAATGTTGATTATAGCAACAATAATAAAATATCATTAGGGGTTGTACACACTAAACTTTTAAAAACAGATTCAGGGTTACCTCCAGCTTGTTTGTTTCCAGAGTGCTGCAAGTCAATACCTGGGTCGCGATCCACTGATCGGTGGTCTAGGAGCTCCATGTGGTCCCTGGGGACCGTACGATGGCATCGGATACGACGGTCTGGGATACGGAGGTCTGGGAGTTGGGGGATTCATTGGTCTCGCTCCCGGTAACCTGGCAGCATCGTGTGGAGGCGGCTTCACTGTCACCAGCACTTCGCCCATTGCTCCTACCGGCATTACTGTGACGTCAGAGAACGCCATCGAAGGATCTTTGGCTGTGATTGGACAGCTTCCGTTCCTGGGCACTGTGGTCACGGAAGGCACCTTCCCGTCTAATGGTAGAGGTCTGGTGTCTTACGGCTGTGGTGATGGTGCTATCGGTATTGTCTCCGAGACGCCGGTGGCAGCTCCAGGGGCGCCCGTCGGTCCGGGACTAGGTTATGGTCCAGGGATCCCCCCGGTCGGCTTCGGATATAAGGGCATCGGTCCGGGATGTGGATGTGGCGGGTTGTTCTAAATTTGTTACTTATTTCTAAGTTTGCTTTTAAATATATTTTGGAAAGAATGTTTTTGTGTATTTATTATATTATACGTATTTTGTTTTTGTGTTTTGACTAACGTGTTTTGGTACCGAAATGATAATGTCCGAATAACTTCTCGAGCGAGATGGTTTTGCGTATTATATTATCCGTTTTTTTTCCTACCTAAGCCGATAGCTTTGAGAGGCTATGTCAGCATAACCGGGCGAGTAGGTGAACTCGCGGAGCTCAAACCTGATGACGTTGCTAACACTAACCTTAGCAAGAGTAGTGCTTCGCAGAATCTACCACCGGATCGGAAACACGACCCAATGAGAAGATCCAACGAGAAACTCAGTGGGCTGTGTCTGTGGGTTAATTTACTCGCCTAACAAGCGCAAGCGACGGGTTCGACGAGAACGATGACCGGTGCTTGACGTACCTAGAAGCGCCATTAGTGGATCGGGAGGATCCGAAATGACGTGTTTTGGGCGACGTCGACTGATTTATATTTTTAGTAGTATTTTGGGCAAAATTGTCCGAATGTTCATTCGGTTTTCTTAACTTGCATATACGGGTAAATGAGCCCACGGCCTGCTATTAGGTGGTGACTTCCGGTCTATTAATATCACGATATGAATTTCACCCCCAGCAGGATAGCAGAGACCTCATCCAAACTATATGGGAGTACTGCGTTCATCCGCAGTGCATTTCAAAAGATCCACGTTCATACGACTCTGGAACTAACTCACCACCATCTTATTTTGTTGCTCATCCAAGGAAACAAAGCAAAAGCAATCACCACCCCTCAACCCGAAACCCGTGTTTTCTTTGCAAGCACAAATATACAAGTACCTTTGTCGGCTCACAATATAAAGCGAAGTAAACTGTCCCTTTGTAACAATATAACACTCTATAAAACTTGCATATGTCCTGTCATGACCTATGCAAGTCTGTGTGTGTAGTGTGCAGTGTTCGCTCACTCGACTCACGTACTCATATGTAAGCTATCTCCAGATCATTCAATGTCGTTTCGGTAGAATCGCCATTAGAGCACCGTAGAATGTGAAAAACTTCAGTCATCACGATACCCTAAGCATAGAACCAATACGTAAATATATAAAGGATAGCCGTAGCCGCCCACTTTGCTGGGCATTTAAAATTAGCATTATTATTCATTGTCATTATTATTAGGGAGTTCAACAGTCATATAAATATTAGCCTATCCATCAAGTACATGTATTTTCTACATGGATAACAAGTTTCAAGTCAATCGGATGCATGTTTCAATAGTTATAACGGAACATCCAGACAAAACCACTGTAAATTTATATATAAGTATAGATGCGTCTATGCTGTACAGCAAGACGATCAAGAAACCGGTGTCGAATAATAAAACTAGATAATAAGTGTATTAAAAATGTAACTTAAATGAGATTGTTAATAAAGGCTTATCTTATCTTATCTTATAGATGCGTCAGAACGCTACTTTGAAAAAGCGGCGCGACACGATAACCTTATCATGGCCGCCGCTAATTACATACCTGACCCAGGCGACGCAAAAGCAAAGCCGCCATCACTCGAGACCTGTCAGATCCCCGGATCTACTCTCGGTGCTTTTAGGCCCCTTAAGCATCGGTCACCGTCCTCATCGAACTCGTCGATGACTACGAAGAGTTCGACGAGAGAACTAACCCATAGACGAAAACCTAATGAGTTTCTCGCCGGATTTTCTCATTGGGTCTCAATTCCGATCCGGTGGCAGATTCTGCGAAGTACTGCTTTTGATAGGGTTAGTGTTAGCAAAGTCAGTGTCTCTCAGGTTGAGCTCATGAGCTCACCTAGCTGTTTGCGAGAAGCTGGAATATTCCTTAAGCTACCAGCGAATTGGTAGGGAAATAAAAATGGCAATTTCCCTACTGATGATAATGACTAACCACTGTCAAAGAAAAAGTATTTTTAAGAACGCAGATCATTGTTGATGTCTATGGGCTCCGGTAAACATGTAACACCAGGCCGCCGTGAGATCGTTCACTCGTCTAAGCTAAAAAAAAAGCTTGAAAATTTTCGAGAATATGAATTTCGAGAAGAAGTTATATTTCTCAATAGGGTTAATTTCGCACCAAACTCCTTTATCAACAAGTTGTATTCATAACGAGGGTATTCGCAGAAGACGTAAGGTACCTGATATAGCCTGAAGAGTTGCAAGATTTAAGTGGCAGTGGATAGAGCACATTTCTCGTATAATAAATGGCCGTTGGACTCAAAAAGCTCTCGAGTGGCGGCTGCGTATTGTAAACCGGAGCGTGGCTAGGACGGTGGAGTGATGACCAGCGGAAATCCGCTGCAGCAGTCTGCGTAAGACTGGTTATTATGGTGAGCCTTGGAGCCGGTCTATAAATAAATAAAATAAATATTTACTAACAATCACGCCACGTTAACTGGTCCCGTGATAAGTTCGTAAAGAACTTGTGTTACAAGGTATTAGATAACGGAAATAAATGTAAGATTTTTATTATACATATACATATATTTAATATACATCCATAACCCTGGAAAGACATTTTATATTTATTATACACATATCTTTCCTTGGCGGAGTTCGAACCCGTGACCCCGTTGTGTAGTGACCATGTCACTTACCACCAGACGGCCATTATGTCCAGTAGAAGTAAATAGGATTGAAAAAACAAAAGCTAAAACAAACAAAACTTATTTAAGCGGCGACTAGAACACTAGATTGACTAGGCGTCTTTTTTGGTCATTCAAATGATCGCTTAGCTTACAAACGAATTGATATCAATTTGCGAGTCACTTACCGGATTGTAT
Source organism: Bombyx mori (assembly GCF_030269925.1). Classification (NCBI taxonomy): domain Eukaryota; kingdom Metazoa; phylum Arthropoda; class Insecta; order Lepidoptera; family Bombycidae; genus Bombyx; species Bombyx mori. The sequence continues at coordinate 2,584,388 of NC_085108.1, read as the reverse complement.
CTTTGTTTCCCAACGAGCTTGCCTACTCCGAATGCGAGCATAAACTACGCATCTAATATTAAAAGGATTTTATGTACACAAAAACGTGTCAATAGCATAAATAAGAACAAAAGCCCAATAACAAAATGGCGATAATTTTTAACGTGCATGCCAATATGCGATTCCGCCTATCGTCTGTAAAATATCAGCTTCAGTCAAATACGTCTTGGAATTGCAAGCTTTAGCCGCTTTGATTTAAGTCTGAGGATCCTGTGTTAGAAAAATGAGAGTCTTTGTTCGCGAATTCGGACACGTCAGTATCTTTATCATGATCACTTTAGTATATAATGGTGAGAAGATCCATTGAAAGTATTGTTATTCTAAGGATACTAACATGAATACCTCATTCGTCTTCCTTCTCTGCCTCCAGACTTGCTTGATTGCGGTATGTATACCTTAAATTATATTTTTGATCGTGTCTTGGGCGATAGAGTTTTTTTCTCTTTTCTCTTAATGATCAATTGGTGTTGGGCCATTTTTGCAACTGTACAGGGAGTCATTTAAAGTAACTTAATTGAATTTTGTTCTGAAGTCTTCTGAATCGAGAACTAGATAGAATTAGAAATCCCATTTTACCCAATTGAAACTGTTTTTTTTTCTATATTTATTTTGTTTGCGTAGCTCATGTTAGACCTTTTTTATTGTATACATGAGCCAACAAATCTACCACCAACTTATTTTAAGTGATCACTGGCTCGTCTCAACTTGAATACCGCCTATTTACCTTGAAACATGAGGTCTAAAACTTAATTGTATAGCACGACTGTCTGACCCTTCAAACCGAAACCTATAACTGTCTGGCCGTAAAAATTGGCAGGTTAGTGGTACCTACAGGGGCCACAAGACCTGACACCGTATTTGGCAGATTTAGTTTTTCACTATTACTATTTTCTTACTGGTGTTGGGACGTCCTGTGAGTCCGCACGGGTAGGTACCACCCTGCCTAATTCTACCGTGAAGAAGTAATGCGTTTCGGTTTGAAGGGTGGGGCAACCGTTGTACTGTAGAAGAATAGAGAAGCTACCTCATCGAAGATATGCTCTTTGATGAGGTAACCTGAACTTTGTTTGGGTTGTAAAACACACGTTGAAATGGAGAACATATATTATTCTTCTTCTTTGTCTCCACCTTATCCCACTAGGTCGGTGCAGCGAATTTTGCTATTCCATTCTCTTCTATTAGCAGTCATCTCAACAGTCACTCCTCTCTTTCTCATATTGTTATTGTGTCCACCTATGTCTTCTTCTGTCGATCTCTTCTTCCTCTACTGTGCACTACCATTTCCATACATCTTCTAGTCACATGTATCTCGCCGTTATTATAGTAGCGTTAGGTTGACCGAGAGGAATATCAGTAGACCGCTTTTACTTCTACTTCTGAGGCGGTCTTTTCATTGCTGATAGTCATGTATCATTCATTATACCGCTAGGGATGATAATAAATTGAACTGAATGAATTTCGTTTGATGGTACTTTTTTCTTCAGAGCATTTACGGACAGTGCACCGGGAGAGGTGGCTACGGTGGGTTGGGATACAGCGGTCTGGGCGGAGGTAGCTGTGGCAGTTGTGGCGGATGCAGTGGCTACGGAGGCGTCGGAGTCGGTAACATGGGCGTCACCGGTGAGATCCCAGTTGTCGGTACCGCCACCATTACTAGCAAGGTGCCCATCGTCGGCTCTTTTAGATTCGGTGGCAGTGCTTGTGCTCCCGGTAGCGTTTCTATACTTGGACGCTGCACTCCCCCTTGTGGATGCGGCCGATGTGGCTCGTCTTAGCCGCGCGGTAAATCGCATTGCGACTGGTTCGGTTTGTAAATCAAACTGCACTACATCGCGCCTTTTATGAATAAATAAATAAAGCTGTATCCGTTTGATTGCGCAGTTGTAGCCGAGATTAAAATATAATTGTGATAACACGTAATAGACTTTTTAAAGGCTTAGACGGTATGCTAGGATGTTTCTTCTTGGAAATACGTCTCATGGATTTGTCGACAAGCGGCCGACTATTGTCGACTGACATCGCTTAATAAGTGTCAACATATTTTACTCATAGTTTATATTAATAAAATCTGGCTCTATTACAAATGTGCCAATTAAATACGTAGATACAGAATTACTGTTTTATTATCTACCACAATACTAAAACGTGAGAGGAATGTTTCGATCGAGTGACCTAAAAATCTATTTTCGATCAACAAGGAGTTTTTAGTTGAGTGCATTCTTAGCTAACCCACAAACGGACATAGCGGATTTGATTTTTATCAGACGACGCTGTCTCATCTCTTTGTTTTGTAATACGATATGCAACTGGTATGTTTTTTTTATTATTTACAAAAAAAACCACACACACACACACATTAGATGGTTATATTAATCTATACTTCTATACTAATATATTTTTTTATATTATAAAGAGGAAAGATTTGTTTGTTTGTTTGTATTGAATATGCTCTGAAGCTACAGAATCGATTTGAAAAATTCTTTCACTGTTTGGAAGCTACACTATTACCGAGTGACATGAGCTATAACATTTTTTGAAAAAAAAATAGATATCCTTACTAAAACTCCAATAATGTAACCCAAGATATAAAAACATACCTAAAATATTCTTTACATCGCGTGCCCTGCGAAAACTATTGATGATAGAATAAAATAATGTACTAAGACATTGTAGAACACATTATTATTTACCAAAAATGTCGCGACAGCATATGTCTAACTATTAGAGTTATGCCGCGATAAGTGTTCTTTTATTTAAAAAAATAAAACAACGTCGTTGAAATTTTTGTTAAAGATCCGAGCGAAGCCAGAGCGGGCCGCTAGTGCTAAATAAAACATAATAAACATATAAAAACAGTTCTTAGATTTATTTATCATGAAATTATCACAGGGTGTTCCTGATTAGTACAAGGCTCCTCCGCATCCGCATCCAGTACCGGCATAGCCTGAGAAACCACGGTAACCAAAGCCTGGTTTGGTAGTAGCGATAGGCGCAGTTGCAGTCGGGGCTATCGGCCCAACGGGGCTCTCGTCAGTAATGCCAACAGCACCATCACCGCAACTGTAGTTAATGCCACCAAAACCAGAGCTAGAGAAAGTGCCTTCTACATCAGCGGTGCCCAGAAACGGTAGATTTCCATTGATGGCCACATTACCCTCGTAGTAATTCTCGGATGTCACGGAAAGCCCAGTGGGTGCTGTAGATGATGAGCTGACAACAGCCAGGCTGCCTCCATTAGAGGCTCCCAGAGCACCCGCTGCAGCGATATCTGGAGATCGACCAGCACACCCAGCTCTGCTTTTCCAGCCCCCGTATCCGATACCATTTGCCCAATCACCGCGTATCGAACCAAAACCGGGTACACGCATTTGACTCGAAGCAGACTGTGGAATTTAAAGCAGATATTGATTGTGCCTAGGATTGTGAAGACAAAAAATGCCGTGATCTGGACACGAAATGGGAACATGGTAAGCATAAACCCCCTTCTAATATAGCCTTAAATTGCTTCAGTGACGACCTCACGTGTACAAAATACTCTAAAATATTTACAACTATAATTGGGTATGTCGATGGTATAGGAAGCATCAGACCTATAGAATGAACATCAAGTATGAAATACATTGCCGTAGTGGATTTTTTTTTATTGCTTAGATAGGTGGACGAGCTCACAACCCACCTGGTGTTAAGTGGTTACTGGAGCAAATAGAAATCTACACCGTAAATGCGCCACCCACCTTGAGATATAAGTTCTAAAGTTTCAGTATAGTTACAAGGGCTGCCCCGCCCTTCAAACCGAAACGCATTACTACTTCACGGCAGAAATAGGCGGGGTGGTGGTACCTACCCGTGCAGACTCACAAGAGGTCCTACTACGAGTAATAATTGAAAAACTTAAGCTATTTTTCCTATATAATAGAGATTTTGAGTTTTAGCGACTGCGGAAAAAGAAGGTGGGTACCTTGAAAGCGTTTAATGCATTGTTTATAGTTTCCGTCAATCGGAAATAGTTTTTACTGGTGGTAGGACCTCTTGTGAGTCCGCACGAGTAGGTACCACCGCCTTGCCTATTTCTGCCGTGAAGTAGTAATGCGTTTCGGTTTGAAGGGTAGGGCAGCCGTTGTAACTATACTGAGACCTTAGAACTTATATCTCAAGGTGGGTGCCGCATTTACATTGTAGATTTATATGGGCTCCAGTAACCACTTAACACCAGGTGGGCTGCGAGCTAGTCCATCCATCTAAGCAACAAAAAAAATAGTACCCAGATTTCCAATTCGGTGATCGGTATCCTGAATTTTTCGAACTCTGATGTGTAAGTGCATCTAAAGCAATAAACATAAGCCAGAACTTACATGAACAAAAATCATTGAGTAGCAAATAAATCCGATGTATTTGCGAGACATTCTAATGTTGGCTCTATGCGAACTGGTGTATGCAATAGCGGTTTTCCTATTTATACCTAATATAAGTACTGCACGTGAAATATTTGATGATGCAAATTTAATTATATTATTTTGTAACTTTTAAAATGCATCTATGATAATGTATTTTTTTGTAATACACTGACCCGTTGATAATGGTCAAAGAATTTTATAAAACAGTTTAATATTGATTATGTTTTCATTCGTGGAATTCTTTTGTTGCCTAATAGATAACAGTTATCTTTAGGCATGATTGCTTTTTTTTCTTTAATCAAGGTGGGTGGCGCATTTACGATGTAGATGTCTATGGGCTCCAGTAAACACTTAGCACCAGGTGGGCTGTGGAGCTCGTCCACTCATCTTAGCAAGGTCCGTGCTGGAGGCGTGGTCTCGCCGCTTGGCGGACCCGTCGGCCGGCCTCCGTACCGTCGAGGCGGTCCGCCCGGTTCTCGCGGACTGGGTGGGCCGCGACCGCGGATGCCTCACCTTCCGGCTGACGCAAATGCTTACCGGCCACGGTACTTGCACAAGATAGCCGGAAGGGAACCGACGGCGCAGTGCCACCACTGCGCGGACCGCGACGAGGAAGACACAGCGGAACATACATTGGCGCGTTGCTCTGGATTCGACGAGCAACGCGCCGCCCTCGTCGCGGTCATTGGAGAGGACCTCTCGCTGCCGCGCGTCGTGGCTACGATGCTCGGCAGCGACGCGTCCTGGAAGGCGATGCTCGACTTCTGCGACTCCACCATGTTGCAGAAGAAGACGGCGGAGCGAGAGAGGGAGAGCTCTTCCCTTTCCGCACCGATCCGTCGCCGTCGAGCCGGGGGCCGGAGGCTGGAATACGCCCGTACGTCCCGGCCCCTGTAGGTGGCGGCCTCCCCCCGGTGAAGGTCAAGGGGCGATCTGAGGGGGTGAGGCCGCACGGCGCGCTACCAGCACTCTAGCGCGCTGCGGTGAAGTGAATAGAGCGACCGGTCGACGGTGTATCGCGTCCCGACCCGGCAGGCTGGTTCTGGTCCAGCGGGGTATTCCGGGACACCAGCGACACCGTCTGGGCGGCCCGACGGGCTGCCGTACCGAAACGGCTGACGTTTCAGAGCCTTCGATTCGCCTCGAAGGCTCCGTCGGCTGGGCGTCCTTGGGGTGAGCCGCGCCGTCTGGTTGTAATGTTGACCGCGGTAGCCCCCTTACCTCATTCGGGTTCTGACCTCGGAGGGGATCGGACGTTGGGTGTAAGAGTGCAGGGGAGTCGTTTAGTGGGTGGGCCCTAAAATCCTTGGACCCGCGGTCTGCTCACAACACCATACAGATCGTAAAGTCTAACATACCCCTTTGCGCGGGGACCTCGTAGGAGGTTCGGCCCTCTACCCATACCCCCTCTACCATAAAAAAAAATCCCATGGAAAGAGTGCGGCGTGCTTCTATTGATAACTGGCCTCAACGTTTAAAGGACTGTATTGCAGTCAATGGAGACCACTTCGAATAAGCTATTTATACTTTAAATTGTTTTATATTTATGTATTAAACTAACACACTGTAAAAGTAATAAATGTTATTTGCAATAGATTTTTTTTTATTTTTAGTTGTAACAGTATTTATGGCCAGACTAAGTATATAAGATAGAAGATTAATACGTGAAGCAAAAACTTTGTATCCCTTTTTACGAAAATTGCGCGGACGGAGGAGTACGAAATTTTCCACACCTATAGAGAATATAGAGAAGAAGTGCACAATATTAATTTTTTTTTTAAATAATGCATAAATGATACAGATACACACACTACATACCATATATTTGACGCACACACGCATGCATACTATTTATTTTATTGTCAAACTTTTGTTCTTGACGTCTGTTGTCAAATTGAGAAAAGATTAAATAATGTTTGTCTTTGTTAATATTTTTATTCTTATTACTATTTATTCTTGGCGAAATTTATGATTATAGAAGTATAAAATACAATCATAATAGTGTACAAACTTACAATTCCAATTAATTATAGTCGAATTTCGACTACTGCTGGACCACTAGTCTTTATTAATATTTGTCTAAAGTGTAGTCTTCGCGAAATATGTGATTAATGAGGTATAATAAAATGGTCTTTGACAATAGAACCTTATTAATGTTCAAACTTATAATTTCAATTAATTATTGTCGAATTTTTACTATGCGGGACTACTAGTATTATTTATACTGTCAGAAAATTATATATATAATACAATCATATATCCTCTGTTTGCTTCCAACGTATTCTCACATACTTCGATCACTTCGCTCGTAGAGGCCCCGATAACATAGAGAAGCTGATGGTAGTTGGTCAGGTTGACGGGAGAAGATCACGCGGACGTTCACCTACCCGCTGGTCTGATCTAGTAAAGACGATCACCGGCCTGCCGATAATCGAAGCTATAAAGACCGCCGAGGATCGCCGCACTCAAATACCTCTCTTTCTAATCTTTCTACCATATAAACCGAAGCGATTGGGATGTTATTTGCGAGTACATGATATGCCACACTACAATTGTCTTGTAGTCCTATACAAATAATTACAGAAATTATAAATTTAGCATGCTTTATTAGGTGATATTAATCCTTCATTGTATAAGTAAGTCGTTTGCGATTTTTCACATCAAAAATTTTTATCCGACAGCGGGATTCGAACTATAGCACCATCGCTCGATATTTTACCGGCCGTCTTATCGTTTAGGCCACGCGGGCTTCGGAAACATGCGTCATTGAATACTGCCTAAATATTGTTGGAAGCTTAGTGCTTACGTAGCTCTTACTCACTATTAGTGCAGTGAGATATTTGAATTCGAAAATTTCCTTAAAGTTACTTACGTAACTAATTTTATTGTATGTAATTGCGAAATTGTAATCACACGAAATGTTTCTTGGAAATAATTGAAAGTATTTTTTTTTATCAGCAAATACACTGACGTAATATCTGTTGTTTATTGTAACCTAAAAAAAATTGGGTATAAATACGCGCTCACAATTGTATTATGTTGAGTATAATTTTTAGGAAATAATGTCTGTCAAATTTTGCGTTCTTCTCGTGGCCGGACTTCTAACAGTGAGTATTTAAATTTTTAGATTAGTTACTAGAACTATATTGTCTTCTACGCTTACTTAATAAATAAAATCTAAAATAACATGTAAATGCTAAAGTCGAGCTTACTTATGAGCTTATTCCAGCACACGACTTAGAGAAACAGAGTGTTTATGAGGGGTAAAATTTTCCTAAATTAAATATGTTTAAAAATATATGAGATTGCGAAAATCATTTTAAAATTTTAATGTGAAAAAAAAAATAGGCCAAAAAACAACACGCACTCTATATGTGTACATGTATGAATTACCCAGACTATTATTTGAAGGGTACTTTCAATGTTTTACACATTTAATGATTATCCGATATTTCGACATATTCCATACATCCTACCCGGAAGGTCTGTGATGAAATAATAGCGTGTGTAATGTAAATAGTCGCGACAGCTTAAATTATGGTGGCCCATAGACCATTACAGTTTCTCCAGACGAGTGAAGCTCAGTTTGATGGGATATGAACGTTAACAGCCTTTCCGAACATCAAGAGAAGCTGCTTCGCTAATGTATCTATTAGCGGATCGGAATCACGATCTACTGAAAAGATCCGGTGAGCAACACAGTGTACTAATGCTATGGGCTGAGTTTCATGTCGAACTCTTCGATGATTCAGGCGAGGACGGTGCTTCTAGCAGCTAAAGCAGTATTTACTAATCTTCAATTAATTTCCTTTCACCAAATTTCCAGTCCGCTCTCAGTCAATGCTCGGGTCGTGGCTGGTACGAGGGCCTGGGCGGCGAAGGACCGGGTTTCAGCTCCTGGTACAACCGTTACGGTAACCGTGTCTTAGTAGACCTTGCAACGAATTCAGCTCTGGGAGCGTCTAATGGAGGAAGTTTCGCAGTGACCAGCGTGAGCCCATGTGCTCCTACCGGCATTGCCTTGTCATCCCAAAACATTTACGAAGGTCCTGTTGGTGTGGCCGGCAATCTACCTTTCCTTGGAACTGCTGCCGTCGAAGAAACCTTCAAGTCCATTGGTGTTGGCCATATATCGTCTCAATGTGGGGACGGGGTCGTGGCTATAAGAGCTGAAAGTCCCGTCTCTGCTATTACACCAAGCCCTGTGCCTGCAGTCCGGGGAGTGGTCAATGGGCTACTAGGCCAAGGTACGGAATGTGGCTGTGCTTCTTACTAGAATTACAATGTAAGAATATGATTAAACAAAATGGAAAAAAATATTGTTTTTTTTTTTAACAACTATACTTTGGTTGGTTGGTATTGTTGGAGGTGATAAGACCTGGTGATTCTTGATACGATAACACTGAACAATATACTATTGGAATAATTTACGTGTTCGCAGTGTATTTACGTATAGCACGCAATGTAACAAAGTTCGTAATTAGCTAAGGCACAGGATTAACGGCCTAAAGGAAACAAGTTTGGTAGGCTATGGTAGGCAGCGGCTTGGCTCTACCCCTGGCATTGGTGACGTCCATGAACGATGGTGACCACTCACCATCAGGTGGGCCGTATGCTCGTCTGCCTACAAAGGCAATAAAAAAAAGTTTGCTTTTAACTACCTTTGTGTTACATTACCGGTTCACATAATATGGTACTATTACCGCTGATGACCGTTCTCAACGAAATTCAAGGCTAAATGTAACCTATTAATACAAAAAACTGAGTTTCTTATCGGATTTTGGCAGTGAGTCGCGATTCCGATCTGGTGGTAGATTCAGCTAAGCACTGCTCTTGCTAGGGCATCTATTAGGAAATCATTTCAGGCTGAGCTCCGTGTTCGCCCGTCAGACAAGGTGACAAGCTAGAATACACTGATTACGTAGATATAAATAAATAATAGTTAAAAAAAAAAACAAAAAAAAACACGCTTTATAGAAAATCCAACTAAAAAATAGAAAATAAAATTTGTAAATTTGAATTAAAAATGGTGTAAGAAAAAATGATTTTATTGTAAAAAAAGCGTGGGGTGCTTTTCAGGATATTATCAAAATAATCCTACTCACATCTGTTCATAAAATATTTATAACTACTGATACCATGCACCCAACGATTTTTTCTTACACTATTTTTAATTCAAATTTATTAAAATTTATTTTCTATTTTTTAGTTGGATTTTCTATAAAAGCGTATTTTTTTAGCTATTTTAAACTATTATTTATTTTTCATTTTTTAGTTGAATTTCAATTTTATCAATTTCTTTTTCAGATTTTTTTACTATTGAATTGTCACCGGTCCTTAATAAGTATACCAAATTTCGAGTTATTTCGACGTTTTGAAGGTAGTCAAAACCATGTTCAAAGATTCTGTTAATTACTAACATACATACGTCTGAAGCTAATAAAAGCGTATTAAAAAAAACTACTACCAAATTATTATAGGAAGAACTTTACTTCGGAGCCGGAGGTTGACCAAAAAATTATCTGGTTACGCATTGTGGCTTAAAGCAGCGGGTCAAAATAATATGGACGAACTCGTGCACCACAATCAAGCCCTAAGAGTTATATAGTACAGAAAACAGAAAGAACATGGTCTTTGCACTTTGCAGAAGTTTTTGTACACAGAAGAAACTTTTTTATTTATTTATTGCTTAGATGGGTGGACGAGCTCACAGCCCACCTAGTGTTAAGTGGTGACTGGAGCCCATAGACATCTACAACGTAAATGCGCCACCCACCTCGAGATATAAGTTCTAAGATCTCAGTATAGTTATAACGGCTGCCCCACCCTTCAAACCGAAACGCATTACTGCTTCACGGCAGAAATAGGCAGGGTGGTGGTACCGACCCGCGCGGACTCACAAGAGGCCCTATCACCAGTAATTACGCAAATTATAATTTTGCGGGTTTGATTTTTACTACACGATGTTGTTCCTTCACCGTGGAAGTCAATCGTGAATATTTGTTGAGTACGTATTTCATTAGAAAAATTGGTACCCGCCTGCGGGATTCTAACACCGGAAACCAACAATATTACGAGGTCTATCAGTTTAATTGGAGTACCATCATCGCGTTACCAAGTTAAAGTGTGCAGCAGTGGCAAATGTTAACCGTGTACCCGCACGTCATTGGGGTATAATCGGTATTCCCGACTACCCACCTTGTTTTTTTCTTTACCTATCTATTCGCCGGCTGCCTTAGGGGTTATTCTAGATTGACGCGGCCGAGATATCTAGCAGTGTTACGACATACACGACAGACAGACGGTGTTTCCCAAGCGTTATGACGTGTCCTTCTTCAAGCGAGGCTTGTGGAGTGGGCCTGGCTTTGTCCCTAGCATTGCTGAAGTCCATGGGCGACGGTAACCACTCACCACCAGCAGGGCTGTACAGTGCAATAAAAAAAAATACACTCTAAACCCAAACGTCGAGCGATGGGCTCAGTTGAAAATAATCCATTAACAATTATTTTTGTTAGTGCCCTAACTAAAATTTCTTTCTACACATTACACTACAATCACTGGCGGTAGGGCATTTTGAGTCCGGACGGGTCGGTACCACCGCCCGCCTATTTCTGCCGTGAAGCAGTAATGCGTTTCGGTCTGAAGGGTAGGCAGCCGTTGTAACTATACTGAGACCTTAGAACTTATATCTCAAGGTGGATGGCGCATTTACGTCGTAGATGTCGATCGGCTCCAGTAACCACTTAACACCAGGTGGGCTGTGAGCTAGTGCACCAATCTAAGGAATAAAAAAAAGTTTGATTGGACGGAACGACAAAGAGAATATCTTCTAAAAATTTCATTTCCATCTTTCATCACAATCACTTTTACGTTTTTAAAATAATGACTTTATTGGCATATTAATTACTACAAAATCGAAAATGGATACTCAAAATTTACCAACAAGTATTTAATTATTTAATGGTTTTTTTTATTGCTTAGATGGGTAGACGAGCTCACAGCCCACCTGGTGTTAAGTTGTTACTTGAGCCCATAGACATCTACAACGTAGATGCGCCACCCACCTTGAGATATAAGTTCTAAAGTCTCAGTATAGTTACAACGGCTGCCCCACCCTTCAAACCGAAACGCATTACTGCTTCACGGCAGAAATAGGCAGGGGTGTGGTACCTACCCGCGCGGACTTACAAGTGGTCCTACCACCAGTTTATTTAATGGTTCTGATATTATTATCAATTTTCAGTTCATTAGTAAGATATACAAAAACCACAAAACTATTATCCATTTTTTATTTAAATTAATAAGAACGAATCAACATAAAAAAAACAACAATTTTCTTAAAAATTAATGAACTATCAGTATAACCCGCCGCATCCACATGGCCCGATTCCTTTATAGCCTGCATTGACAGGCCATTGACCATAGCCGATCGGGGCTGGTGCAACAATAGGAGCTTCTGAAACTATGCCGATAGCGCCGTCACCACAACCGTAGAGAACAGCACCAATGCCGCCAGTACTGAACGCACCATCCGTAGCCACTGCACCCAGGAAAGGTAGCTGACCGAAAATTCCCAAGTTACCCTCAATTGTATTCTCAGAAGCAACAGTCAGCCCCGTGGGAGTGGTGGGAGAGAGACTGTTGACCGCCAGGGCACCACCACACGATGCAGCTAAATTGCTAGGACTCAGGCCAATAAACCCTGCTGAATAAGGTACGCCGTACCCCAAGCCATCGTATGGACTAATTGCGTCATAGCCTCCCCATCCTGAGCCGTAGGCACCTCCAAATCCTATAACAGGATCACGACCCAAGCATTGGCTGAAAGCTAACTGAAATAAAAACATAGTTTTAAATATGTACGTTGTAATGTTTTTGGTTTATTTTATAACTATTCTCTGTTTAAATGTTTTCTGTTTAAGCGGTAGGCAGCGGCTTGGCTAGCGGTAGGCAGCGGCTTGGCTAGCGGTAGACAGCGGCTTGGCTCTGCCCTTGGCATTGCTGAAGTCCATGGGCGACGGTAACCACTCACCATCAAGTGGGCCGTATGCTCGTCTGCCTACAAAGGCAATAAAAAAAATATATTCCAAAAATTGTAACAACTGTTAATTCTTTTAAGACAAGAAAATCCCTTTTTACTCATTCGCATCTTCATACATTAGGCGTCTTATGACAAAATTTCTGTATAATAGTAGAGCTTGAAGTATATTGGTGGCATCTATGAGGTTTAGTTAAAATACCAAATTTCCAAAGTCAACAGTTTTGGAAAAATTCACAATTAAAGGCAGAGTAGATTGTGTGAAGATGTTTATTTTCCAAATTCGTTGAAAAGGACTAAAGCCAGGGAGTATCATGACTGAATACACCGATATCGTTGGCAATAGGGAACTTTTTTTAATCACGTTCGCAGATTAAGTTAGAACTCTCATCTAAGATTTGGTAAAAGTGGCAGTTTTCCGGCGTGCATTTAATACTGGCTGTGCTTAGCTTGTTAATTCTTATATAGCTAATAGAAAATACGAAACTGATGTGAAAAGTGGACGCCATTAAAAAATAGTCATGTCTTTTCGAAATGTTTTTTTATTTTTTATTTCCTAGATGTGTGGACGAGCTCACAGCCCACCTGGTGTTAAGTGGTTACTGGAACCCATAGACATCTACAACGTAAATGCGCCACAGACATTGAGATGTAAGTTCTAAGGTTTCAGTATAGTTACAACGGCTGCCCCACCCTTCAAACCGAAACGCATTACTGCTTCACGGCAGAAATAGGCGGGGCGGTGGTACCTACCCGTGCGGACTCACAAGAGGTCCTACCACCAGTAATTACGCAAATTATAATTTTTGCGGGTTTGATTTTTATTACACGATGTTATTCCTTCACCGTGGAAGTCAATCGTGAACATTTGTTGAGTACGTATTTCATTAGAAAAATTGGTACCCGCCTGCGGGATTCGAACACCGTTGCATCGCTATATACGAATGCACCGGACGTCTTATCCTTTAGGCCATGACGAGTTCAGTGCTTTAAATCATAGATCATTTACTATTTAGGAATTCTAATTGTTTGGTATCTGTTTTAAATGCTTTCAGACCTTAGCAACTTGCATAAACCTGAAGCAAGATTAAAAAAGGTCCAGCCTAACTAGGAATCGTTTAGAATAATGCACTAATCAATCGAGGTTACATATTTACCTGCACGAAGAGAGCTGAGGCGCAAAGAAGAACTACAATAGTGGTCATATTTGTTCAGGTCTACCCTCCAAAGACAAGAAACGAATGTCATTTTGCATCCCTAGCTGATATTTATATGTGGCTTTAAACTGGTAAATAAGTTACATTGAAAGAATTGCCTAGGAGTTAAGTAAGCTTTGATAACAATTAGCTAAATGATAAAGTTTCAAGAAATAATAATTATGTACTCATTGTAGCTTCTGTTTTGATATGGGAATTGTGAAAGGTTTCAGCATTGTATTAAAAATTTGGGAATTTTTTTTTTTTATATTTCCAATTTCTTGATAGCGTTCAATATGTTGATAAGGTCAGGGCACAACTTGTTTTTAAAGTAAACCTATAAGGACTATAAAATGTATGGCTTTAACTAGCTAACCCGGCAAGCGTTGTTTTGTCATAGACATTATGTCAAGGATTTTTTGTGTGGATCACGCTTAAAATGTATGACAAATTTCACATTTTACCCGAATGGTAAGGAGTAAGCTGGAATGGTAAGTAGGTATTTTTTCTGTTTAAATGTAATATTGTTTCAATAAATGCTATATGTAAACTGCCGTGTTAATGACTAAACCACTACAAATTTCAGATTCAATAAAAGCGCAACATAGCACTTTCTTCCCTTTTTTTCTGTCACTATCAATCTTCTCTTACACTAGTGGTTTGATATTTGTACAGCTGTATTAAATATTATCTCTATCGTCGCTTTTTTTTGTTTCTATCTATACTTATTAAATAAATAGGTATAGGTATGAGTTGTTAGCTCCAAAACCGTAATCCACACATACTGGTCAATGCTATTTGGTGCATGTCACATGTCCTTGAATGATTAGTTCTAGGATACGCTGGTTACCTCCTGGAGAGAGAAATTTTCTCTCCATTTCTGAAGACAGTACCAGAGAAAACTCTTAGAAAAGAAAAGAACAGAAGAAGTTTTTATACCAGTTTCCACGAATGAGGGCAATGTCGATGATAAAAACAGTTATGAACTTAGAAACTCGTTTAACACACCACAAACTTCTACATCACTAGATATAGACCACAAAGAATCAGTAACCCAAAACTTGAAGAAAAAAATTAGAACTTTGAAGAAATATATGGCGAATAAGGCACAAAAAGATAAAATAGAAATAGAGTTATTGAAGAGAAAAAAAACAAATACAAAAAAATAATTCTGAGACTTAGGAAACGCTTACAGAATCCTAACACAAAAGCAAAAGCTCTAGAGAAAAGAGCATTCCACTATACAATTATGCGTAAAAAAACATTTTAAAGAAGCATAAAGTTTTGTCAGAAGCACAGAATTTCTTGCTGAGAGAGAAGAAACAGCCCCAGCAAAAAAAAATTTAATACGAAAAGTTGAAACAAGATATACAAGATTTTTTTGAACGCGACAACGTTTCTAGAGCTTTGGCAGGCAAGAAAGAGTTTATAACACGACAAAAGGAGAGAAAGCAGAAGAGATATTTGTTAGATAACATGAAGAACCTGCATAAAGTATTTGAATCCGAATTTCGAGCAGTGAGTTATTCTTACTTTTGCAAACAACGCCCATACTGGGTATTGATTCCAAGTGTAAACCAAAGAGATACATGTGTTTGTAAAATGCATGCAAATATGGAACTATTGATTCAGGCTCTGTACAAAAGAAGAATTATAAAACACGCCAGCATCAATGTTAAAGTCAATTTTCTCTGTTGTGGAAAAAATAAATGTCTTATTGAGCGTTGTAACTTGTGCGAAAACAAAACCATTTGCTACGAAGAATTTGATAATAAGGACCTAATAACATTCAAACAATGGCAAAATTCTACAACCAGTTATGAATCCAAAGGCATTAAGAAAAATAAAAGAATAATATCAAAAACAAAAATAACAACTAACCCTGAAGAAGTTGTTGAGCTGTTAGAACAGATGATTCCAAAGTTTCTAAAACATAAAGGGCTGCGCAGATGGCAATTTAGTGCAATGAAGGGTTTAAGGGAAAATCTTAAGGATAACGAAGGTATCATTCACATAGATTTCAGTGAAAACTATGCTTTAAAATATGAGTCTGAAGTTCAGGCTTTTCATTTTGGGGGAAGTAGGCAAGAGCTGTCACTGCAAACTGCTGTCGTCTATTTCATAGATAAGGAAGGTAAGTTCACTAACAAATTCAAATTCAAATTCAAAATCATTTATTTCAACTTAGATGTCAGTATGACACACTTGTTGAATGTCAAAATACAAATAACAATGTTAACTCTACCACCGGTTCCAAAAAAGCCACAGTCCTGAGAAGAACCGGCGAAACAAACTCAGCGGGCTTTTTTTTTTTTGGTTTTTTTCTCAAATATTTTCTTTTTTTAAAATAAATAAAAATATTTACAATAAAAGAAAAAACAAGTCAAAAAATACAATTAAAAAAATAATAATAATAATGAAAAATGAAAAGGCCAGGAGCGAGCGCCTCATTCCCATCATTTTGCACAGTAAGGTAAAATCTACGTCATGACTCTGCTGCGGTATGGGGCCATCTTATACCGCTACTAAAATTTGTCAAATTGGCTAATAACAATATTACTGCTCTTCACTTTTTATCTGATTCCCCAAGTAGCCAATATAGAAATAAAACTATGTTTTATGTCATCAGTAAATTATATTGGTATTTCGATGGATTGAAACACATTACTTGGAACTATACTGAGTCTGGTCATGGAAAAGATGCAGCTGATGGGGTAGGAGCAGTAGTTAAGCGTACTGCTGATGCTGCTGTACCACAAGGCAATGATGTTGCTACAATAGAATCCGGTGATGATGGTTTTAACTTAATTTGATAGACAAAGAAATATCGTTTCATATTCAGAAAACGATTTTTATATTCTCACCCAGGTTTAAAGAAATCTGTTTTTTTTCTGCAGCTAAAATTAAGTTGTTAATTATTTTCTTCGAAATCAATAATCGCTCTCATCATTATTTACAGTATTAAATAAGTTAATTGTTGTTAATGTTGCTAAAAATAAGCCCTTACGTACATTTTATTATTATTATAATATCCTCATAATAATAATAAAATGAAATGAAAATCCGGAAGCCGGCAACGATATTGTTGTTGTTGTTTTTAAATTCGCCAATAATTAGGCAAAGAGCGTAGCCTATACAGCCTAGTCTGTCGTAGTTATATTTTTTTAATGTCAATAAAAAGCCGGTGTATCTCTTTTTATTGCTTTTTGGGAGTTTTGACGTCAACTCGTTGAATAGCACATTGAGTGAGCGCAAAGTTCCACAGACCTTTTACCTTGAAAAAAAAAAAAAACAGTCAATGCTATGTTAGCCACAGTTTTATTCCAATGCCTCAATAATCGTGAATAACGATTATTTTCGTTTAATACACAAAACAACACCCAATTTATATATTATACATCACAATAAACTATTAAAAAAAATTTAAAAAAAAACTTCACGTGACGCTACACTCGGGTTGCTGCCAAAACTCTCTGATCATAATAATATATAATAAGAATAGAGTAATGGTAGGCCATTGAGATTTTTACTAATGAAATCATTAATATCTAAAAATATTAAATAATTCATGGTTTTAAGTAATAATTATTATTACAATATATAAATATGGAATTGAACAAAAATAAACTAAAAAGTCTGTGAATTATTGCCATTAGCTATTGTTTTTAATTTGTTTTCAAGTCACAGACAACTCTTTCGTGTGGCAGCATATAGGTTTACTATAAGGCTATATGGGCTAAGCCCTTTGCCTATTGGCGAATTTAAAAATTATGGCACTCAGTTTTGGGATGTTATCAAATAAGTAATTTATTCTTTTGTAAAACAATGCCAGGGTGAAAGAAATGTTGATATATAAACTAAACAACGTGAAAAAATAAGGCATAGTTTTTCAAGTACAAATAGTTTAGACATAAAGTTGGCCCACTTTGGGGCATTGTCCTTTAGCTCAATTTCCAACTTTTGGTTACATGCTCCCAATGGAAAACATACTTATTTAGGTCGCTCACTTTCAAACCGCAAAATAAAGTTTTATAGAATAAAAGAATTGAATATATCGAACATTTTACTTATTTGATTAAAATAACACTTAATTATTTACAATATAGATTGCTAATAGTATGGAGAACCGCCGCATCCGCAGGTGGGTCCGCATGCGCCAGAGATGGAGACAGAACCGACAGCGCAGGCAGGACCCGCGAACTCGACCGCGCCGATGACGGGCACCTGTCCCATTACACCGGTGGAGCCGGCCACGGGGAGTTCGCCAGCCACGGCCACGTTACCGATGCCGGAGCCGCCGTACCCTCCACAGCCACCGTACCCGACAGGACCGTACCCAGGCCCACCGAGAGGTCCGCCATATGGACCTAAAGGAGGTCCACCGGGACCCACACGACCCAAGCACTGACTGTACACATTCTGGAAAAACGTACCGGTAGTGATTAATATAACTCGAAAGACAAAATGATTACTATCAGTACTCAAGGCAGATCTTAGAGGAAAACCTGGAATAAGATATCCAAGATTACTTATACTGCAGATAGAGGGTTGGGAAATATTTGCTGACATAAGGACATGGAAATGGACGTCTTATAAAGTCCCAATTATACATGGCTATTGCGCTCTTCGAAGGGGATAAATTTCTTTTCATTACCATTACATGCTGTTAGAATAAATTGTGGTCGCATCGCTGGATACGAGAAAACCGGACGTTTTATCATGAAAGCCACGGAAACCGTAAATTTATACGTATTCAAAGATCTACAAACACGGGACAGTGTGGAATCTTGTAAAGACCTGGCCTAATAATAGACATTAATTGGCATTGTTAAACTTACTTGGATCAAGCAAGCCTGAACGCAAAGGAGTAAGACGGCGAATGTAGACATGACGTTAAACTTCTGAGGGCCTTTGAATCTTAATGTTTTGAACTATTAACAACTGTCTTTTATACTGAAAGATAAAAACACTGATTTATTGAAAAACACACAAAGATAGTACCAAAATTGGGTAAGGTCTTTGAATTACATACAGAAACAATCAGAGTTGCGTGATCCATATACGTTAATGTCGCAATTTTGATATATATAAAAGAGATTTGATATAAACGTTGTGTATTCGCAAGTTGTTCCTCAATTGATCAAATAAAATGGCGTTCAGGGATATTGTGGTCCTTGCTTCAGCACTTTTTGTTCAGGTGAGTGGATTTAAGAAGATTATTCCTTTAGTGAATTGAAATATAAGAAAGTCCAAGCTGACACGAGTTGATTTTGCATCTAAATGCAAAAATACACACTCATTGGAATTAGTTTCACTATACAAATGATAAGGAGAGATCATTTTTGCATTGATGTGGAATGTACTTCCGATCCACTTGGGTTTTTTTTTTTTTAAACAGTCACGCCACGTTATCTGGTCCCGTGATAAGTTCGTAAAGAACTTGTGTTACAGGTACCAGGTAACGGAAATAAATGTAAGATTTTTATTATACACATACATACATATATTTTATATTTAATATACATCCATAACCCTGGAAAAGACATTTATATTTATCATACAAATATCTTCGGCGGGATTCGAACCCGCGACCCCATTGTGTAGTGACCATGTCACTTTTGACTACACCAGACGGCCGGTTATGGAGTTCGGGGCGATTATAAGGGCGTGAGTGCCGTCAATAATTTTGAGATTTGAAGCCAGTTTAACGTCCTAGTATTTGCCCAAATCGAATGAACGTCGGTATCAAATATGTACTTCTGCCGAACTTCTTGTTCTTATTCCGTTAGCCAAATGTATTAGCGCTTCACTTGGTATCCAATTGGAATTATAAGCCATTAGACTAAAACTTAAATGCTGCTTTTGAACATGAATACGGAAGCTCAATTGTAAATTTGCGATGCTCCTATTGATTATCTAAAAAATCCTATATCAGTACAGTTTTCTACTATAATTTCTTTCTTCTTTTTTTCTATTTTTTCACGTGACAACGTCTAATAATTCAATGGAGCCGGCTGCACGCACGAAAAATTATGACTCATGCGGCGTTACCGCACTCTGAGGCGTAATTTCTTATGATGTTGTCACGTTCATCTATCGTCAGTAAACCGACTTTACAGACAACCGATTTTTTTTGTAACAAAGTTACTAAAGGTAATTTTAGGAGTTAATAATTTTTTCTATAAATATCACACGTATGAAATATGACAATTATGTGGTTGACATTGAACCAAAGAGTTCGATACGAAGGGTACAATTAGATAAAGATATCTAATCATTATAATTTTCCAGTCTGCCTTGAGCCAGTGTGTCGGCCGAGCTGGTCCCGGTCTTGGAGGGTACCGAGGCGGTTGGGATGGCTTTGGTTACGACGGTCTGGGATACGACGGTGCCGGATACGAATGGAATGGTCGCCTCGGCTGTGGTGGTCTCGGAGATGATATCGCAGCGGCCAGCGCTCTTGGAGCCTCTCACGGAGGTACCCTTGCTGTGGTGACTTCTTCTGCCGCTCCCACTGGCTTGGGCATAGCTTCTGAAAATTCATACGAAGGCGGCGTTGGTATATGTGGTAACCTACCATTCCTGAGTACTGCGTCTATAGCCGGCGAACTCAGAACCGGTGGTACCGGTGGTATCGACTATGGGTGTGGTAACGGAGCTGTTGGGATAACAGTGGAAAGCGTAATATCTCCTGCCATTAACTATGCTCCTGCTGGTGCTCCTTTAGGCAGGAGCTTCAATCGCGGCTGCGGATGCGGTGCTGCCAACCCATATTAAAATTTAATGATGTTATTTTAATGTGTTAATAAAAATACTTATCAGTTAATTCTCTTACTTACTACATCCGTCAGTGGTCTTCGCTCTAAATAAAGCGTCTCAAATGCAAATATTAAGCTAAGAGCTTTAATTCTATGCTTTGCTGATGAATTTTGAAATACATACATATTTTAACGTATTTCCTGCCCGTTTTGGTTTTGTAAGCGGTAACATTACACATTCGATTTTTTTTCAAACATAACAGTGGACTTAGATCGAAATTATCCAAAATTACTAGACAAGGAAAACATATTTTTTTCTATAACAATACTTAGTTAAGTGGCTGGGTCTTGTCTGTAACTCAAATATTATGTTAGTAAACTCGGATTTGTGAGGAGAGAGACTGTACAGAAATGGGTTTGGATATAACCAGCACCTTAAATTGCTTTTTCTTTATTAGGCGTTATGATAAACACATCTGGTATTATTTTTTTGAACGATTTGTTACCCACTTTCCACATTCGGTTCCATAAGAAATCTGGATTGTGGCGGTAGTTATCATTCAACACAATATATTTAACAGAGGGCTGAATCTCGCTTACGACATTTTCAAGATAAGCTTACATATAAGTTCGGAACAATAATATTCTCGGATCTTTGGTCTACCAAAGACCTTGCCTTTGTCGTTAAACTTCTTAGAGGGTAATTGTGACAATTTGCTTAGACACTTGGTCGGATACTTGGTATTAGTTTAGTTATTTTCCCCTTCCGAAAATATATTGTAATTTATGAGGATTTTTATGTATATGAGCATAGTCATAGGGTAGATGTATCGTATTTTACTTATCATTCAATTATTCCAAGAAAAACATATAAAATAAGGAAATAGGTATAACTTTGCAAATTCAATGGACCAACTTATTAAAATTTAAGCTGAGCTTTTTGTACTAGTATTTACAAAACGAAATTAAATAGACACGGATTCCGAGAACTAGTACTAGTAGAGTAGTTTTGACAGCGTATCTTTCTAGACCGGTGTTTCCCAAGGTAGGGCCCACGCCCCCCCACACAACGTGGTCTCGCCTTGTCGCGGCGGTGGGGCTTAAGTGTGCACCCCGATACCGTGGAGCAGCATTGTCTGCAGAGGGGTGCCGCGAACTAAGAAGACTGCACACGGTGTTCCCTTTTCCCACCTTTGCTGGACAAAGGGTGCGTGAAGCGGGAGAAGGCTCCCTTCTGGAGACCTTTTGGAGGCTAGGCCATGTCCCCGGCAGCTCTTTGACTGCTAAAGGGGAAGGCCCTCCAGAGGAGGGTACCGGTACGCCGGCGTGGCCACGTCGTGGTCAGACGTGTGGGTCTGTCAGCAATGGTAGACCCCACGTGGATGAGAAGTGAACCGGAGGGCACTCCCTTCCGGTCGCTGGTTGCCATGTCCCCGGCTGCCTCTTGGCGGCTACAGGGGAAGGCCCTCCAGAGGGGGGTACCGGTTTACCGGCGTGGCTTCGTAGAAGCATACCGTAATCCCTACCGAGTAGGGGACGGGGGCCGCTGCCTAGCAGGGGCCGCGAGGATGTGTACCTCTATAAAAAATGCCCTAATCTTAAGCTTGTGACGTGCCCGGTGATGAGATGAGTGGCTGGAGGGAGTCCAGTCGTAAGGGCCGTCCCAGGGGACCGACCCCTGGTTAAATAACAAAGGACCAAAAAATGATGGCAAACTTAAAAATAAAATTACCCCAGGAGGGTACCACCCTAGGTGGAGAATCCCTCCGTGCTTCCACCTCGGTGGGAGCATGCTGCCCCGCGTATTCTGGGGGGGGCAAAGCATGCCACGATGAAGGGGGCTGTGCGACGGGCAGCGGAAAACCCGTCGAACCGAGGTGTGACAGCGCTGGCTCGACGCGCTCTGCGCTCGTCAGCGAAGGCGAGGCGGCTGGTCCGAAAGGGACAACCGCCAAGAAGATTAGGCGGAAGAGGAAGTCTTGGCGAGCTTCCTCTCGTGAGGGGGTAGGGGAGCCAGCGTCATCCTCTGGCGCAGATGCCCCGCCGGAAAAGGTGTTGGTAATCTCCGATGCAGCCTCTGCTGCGGAGGAGATGCCGCCCCCTAGAGGGAGACCCGCCCGGAAAAGGGGCGCGCCGTCACCGGCGCCATCATCAGTGTCAATGTCTGTCGCCTCGTTGGATGGGCAGACGACAGAGGAGGAAGAGAGCGGCCTTCAGGATCCTGCCATGGTCATAGACAGGGCCATGAAGACCGTGAAATCATACGCGGCCAATGGCACCAAGACCAAAGCCGCTGGTCGTAAACTGCGAGAAGTGGTCTCGCAGGTCTCGAAAGTTCTGCCATCAGTTGCTTCTGCCAATGACCAGGTGGTACAGCTGATGGCGGAGAATTTGAGACTTCGAGCACAGCTCCAAGCTCGGCAACGGCCCGATGATGGAGCAGCGACGTCCTGGGTCGCTGGAGCCCCTCGGAGCTCCCGTCTCCCGGCGCTGACTAGTGATCAGTGGCCTGTGCTGCCACCACCGCGTGCGGCACAGGAGCGTCCGCGTCTCCCGTCACCGCGCTCTAGAGAGACGACCGCCGCCGCGCGGCAGCAAGCACTCGCGGGGCCACGGATGCTGGCTCCGCCAGAACCGAAGACCTTCAGCCTGGACGAGGTCATCAACCGCACCGTCCAGGCTGTAGTAGAAAAGCTGGGCGGGAGGCTAGCGGCTCTCGAGGCGAGAGTGACTGTTTCGGCCGACGTTAGGCAACCGGCGGTGACGGGTGCTTTGGCCACCCGTTCCGCTCCCGTACGGGCTCCGGCCACCAGGTCGGGCCCGGGACGGGATCGAACTAAGCGAGGGGGCGGCGCTAACGCGAAGCCTCCATCACAAGCACCCCAGTCCCGTCCGCTGCCTCCGCCCCCGTCAGACATGGACGAGGGGTGGAACGTGGTGGCCCGGCGGGGTGCCAAAAAGGCCTCACTGGCAGCTCCCCAAATGGGTAGAGCGCCAGTGGCCATGGCGGTTCAGGCTGCACCCCAACAGGGTCGAGCACCTGTAGCCGCCAAGAAAAACAAAAAAACAAAAAAAAAAAAAGGGAAGAAGTCGTCGCGGGCGCCGCGATCAGCGGCAGTGGTTCTAACTTTACTGCCTGCCGCTGAGGCCAAGGGCATCACATATAATGATGTGATGGCCCGGGCGCGTGAAGCAGTCAACCTGGACGAGATTGGGGCGGAGGAGGGCCTCCGCAGCAGGCAGACGGCCAATGGGGCCAAGCTGTTAGAGTGTCCCGGTGCCGATAGTCCCGGCATCGCGGAGCGTCTGGCGGCGAAGCTCCGTATGGTCTTGCCTGAGGAGGAGGTGCGGGTGCACAGGCCGGTAAAAATGGCGGAATTAAGAGTGACCGGCCTGGACGACTGCACCACCAGGGATGAGGTGAGAGCGGCCGTCGCTACCCAGGGCAACTGTGCACCGGAGAATGTAACCGTGGGTGAGCTGCGCCGTGGTTATAACGGGGCCAGCTCAGTGTGGGTGCGTTGCCCGTTGGAGACGGCTGCCTCCCTGGCTGCTCCTCCGCCCGGGGGACCGTCGGGGAATCCAGGCAGGCTGCGCGTGGGCTGGATAGCGGCCCACGTGCGCCTGCTTGAACCACGCGCCTGGCGATGCCTCCGGTGCTTTAGCACCGGACACGGTCTCGCCAGGTGCACTAGCTCGGTTGACCGCAGCGGTCTGTGTTTCCGCTGCGGCCAGCCGGGCCATAAAGCGGCGTCCTGCGCGGCCGCCCCGCACTGCGCTCTGTGCGCTGCGGCCGGGCGCGGGGCTAACCACCGGGCGGGAGGAAAGGCGTGCCTCCCGTCCGGTGATAACACCGAACGCAACCGGCACCGGAAGTCAAAGCGCCGGCAGAGGAGAAAGTTGGCCAGAGGAGCACTGGCCAACGCTGTAATCCCCGCTGCGGCACCGGTGCCGGAGGGTGGGGGCAGCGGTGAAGGGGAGGGAGCGATGGATGTGGTCCAACAGTAATGGACCGCACCTATCGCTTCCTCCAAGGAAACCTGAACCACTCCGCCAGAGCTCAGGACATGCTGTCTCAGAGTATGGCGGAGTGGTCTATAGATGTGGCTGTGGTCGCCGAGCCATATTTCGTTCCCCCGGCAAATGATTGCTGGTTCGGGGACGATGGCGGCCTGGCGGCCATAGCCATAAGAAGAGACGCGGCGATCCCCCCCCTGGCGATGGTGACCAGGGGCCAAGGGTTCGTCGCGGTGCAGTTGGAAGGGACCGTCGTGATCGGGGCGTACTTCTCTCCGAACAGGCCTACTGTCGAGTTCGGGCATTTCCTGGGCGGGATCGGGGCGATTGCTCGCCGCCTCGCTCCCCGTCCAGTGATTCTCGCGGGGGATCTCAATGCGAAGTCTGTCGCATGGGGCTCCCCCCGCTCGGACGCTCGTGGTAGGCTACTGGAGAGGTGGGCGAACGCGGCCGGCCTCTGTTTGTTGAATAGAGGTTCGGTTGCGACGTGCGTGCGGTGGCAGGGCGAGTCTATTGTGGACGTTACGTTCGCAAGCCCGGCCATCGCACGCCGTATCCGCGACTGGAGAGTTTTGGAGGGGGCGGAGACACTGTCAGATCACCGATATATTCGGTTTGATCTCTCCGCCCGCTCCACAGTCGCGGACGTCCATGGGGACCCCCGTGGTGCGTCCCGGTCATTCCCCAAGTGGGCACTGAAGCGCCTGAATAAGGAGCTCCTGATGGAAGCCTCTACGGTGGCGGCGTGGGCGCCCATGCGTCCACACCCGGTCGAGGTCGAGGGAGAGGCAGGGTGGTTCCGGGACACGATGCGTCGCATCTGTGATGCGTCGATGCCCCGGATCGGCCCTCGACTTCCTAATCGCCAGGCGTACTGGTGGTCGCCCGAAATTGCGCAACTCCGCGTGGAGTGCGTTCGGGCGAGGCGCGAGTGCGCCAGGCATCGCCGCCGCCGCCTGCCGCGGCGCAACGATCCGATTGCGTTCGCGGCAGCAGAGGCCCGGCTGCACGGCGCATTCCGCGTCGCGCAGAGGGCATTGCAGCTGGCCATCAGAAGAGCCAAGAACCTACACATGGAGGGTCTCTTGGAGACGCTGGATGAGGATCCGTGGGGGCGGCCCTATCATATGGTGCGCAATAAAATGCGCCCATGGGCCCCCCCGATCACGGAGCGTCTCCAGCCTCAGCAGCTGCGGGACATCGTCTCGGTGCTTTTCCCGCAGGAGCGGGAGGGATTTGTCGCTCCCGCTATGGACGCGCCGCCGGACTACGACGGTGAAGTCCCTGCTGAGGTGCCCCATATAACGGGGGCGGAGCTCCGTGTGGCCGTTCGCAAAATGTGCGCGAAGGACACTGCACCCGGCCCGGATGGCGTCCATGGCCGGGTTTGGGCCTTGGCTCTTGGTGCCCTAGGGGACCGACTCTTGAGACTTTACAACTCCTGCCTCGAGTCGGGACGGTTTCCTTCATCGTGGAGGACGGGCAGACTCGTGCTGTTGAGAAAGGAGGGGCGCCCGGCGGATACTGCCGCCGGGTACCGTCCCATCGTGTTGCTGGATGAGGTGGGCAAGCTGCTGGAACGCATTCTGGCAGCCCGCATCATCCAGCATCTGGTCGGGGTGGGACCCGATCTGTCGGCGGAGCAGTATGGCTTCCGAGAGGGCCGCTCAACGGTAGACGCGATCCTTCGCGTGCGGGCCCTCTCGGAGGAGGCCGTCTCCAGGGGTGGGGTGGCTTTGGCGGTGTCGCTCGATATCGCCAATGCGTTTAACACCCTGCCCTGGTCCGTGATAGGGGGGGCGCTGGAACGACATAGAGTGCCCCCCTACCTTCGCCGGCTGGTGGGTTCCTACTTAGAGGACAGATCGGTCACGTGTACCGGACATGGCGGGATCCTGCACCGGTTCCCGGTCGTGCGCGGTGTTCCACAGGGGTCGGTGCTCGGCCCCCTTTTGTGGAATATCGGGTATGACTGGGTGCTGAGAGGTGCCCTCCTCCCGGGCCTGAGCGTAATATGTTACGCGGACGACACGTTGGTCGTGGCCCGGGGGGGGAGTTTTGCTGAGTCTGCCCGTCTTGCTACGGCTGGGGTGGCGCATGTCGTCGGCAAAATTAGGAGATTGGGCCTCGACGTGGCGCTCAGTAAATCCGAGGCCATGTGGTTCCACAGGCCCCGGAGAGTGCCACCTGTCGATGCCCATATCGTGGTTGGAGGCGTCCGTATCGGGGTCGGGGTGCAGTTGAAGTACCTCGGCCTCATTCTGGACAGTCGTTGGACCTTCCGTGCTCACTTTCAGAACCTGGTCCCTCGTTTGTTGGGGGTGGCCGGCGCGCTAAGCCGGCTTCTGCCCAACGTCGGGGGGCCTGACCAGGTGACGCGCCGTCTCTATACGGGGGTGGTGCGATCAATGGCCCTATACGGGGCGCCCGTGTGGGGCCAGTCCCTGGCCGTGGGGGTGGCGAAGCTGCTGCAACGGCCGCAACGCACCATCGCGGTCAGGGTCATCCGTGGTTATCGCACCATCTCCTTTGAGGCGGCGTGTGTACTGGCTGGGACGCCGCCTTGGGTTCTGGAAGCGGAGGCGCTCGCCGCTGACTATAGGTGGCGGGCTGAACTTCGTGCCCGGGGCGTGGCGCGTCCCAGCCCCAGTGTGGTCAGAGCACGGAGGGCCCAATCTCGGCGGTCCGTGCTGGAGTCATGGTCCAGACGGCTGGCTGATCCTTCGGCTGGTCGTAGGACCGTCGAGGCGATTCGCCCGGTCCTTGTGGATTGGGTGAATCGTGACAGAGGACGCCTCACTTTCCGGCTTACGCAGGTGCTCACTGGGCATGGTTGTTTCGGTGAGTTCCTGCACCGGATCACAGCCGAGCCGACGGCAGAGTGCCACCATTGTGGTTGCGACTTGGACACGGCAGAGCATACGCTCGTCGCCTGCCCCGCATGGGAGGGGTGGCGCCGTGTCCTCGTCGCAAAAATAGGAACCGACTTGTCGTTGCCGAGTGTTGTGGCATCGATGCTCGGCGACGACGAGTCGTGGAAGGCGATGCTCGACTTCTGCGAGTGCACCATCTCGCAGAAGGAGGCGGCGGGGCGCGTGAGAGACGCACAATCCCGCCGCCGTCGAGCGGGGGCCAGAGAGGCGGATCTCGCCCAAGCCCTGGCCCTCTAAGTGTCTCGGGTCCCCCTCACGTGTCGGTCTGGGGACCGGCGAGGGGGGCCTAAGAAGACGACGTGCAAGCTGCTCTGCACGCGTTTTACGCAAGAGCATCCGGGTGATGGAAGGCCGGCTATCCTCGACCCACGCTGGTTCTGGCCCAGCGGGGTATTCCGTAGGGTAACCCACTCTAACCGGCGCCATCTAGGCGGGCTTCGGACAGTCTGCCGACCGAGAGGGCTGGTGGTCGTGGCGCCGACGACCGCCAGTCCGGCGTCCCGAGGGGGAGGGTGATGGGAGAGATGTGCTCCGCACTAAACGCTTCACTTTCCTCCCTTTGCCTTGTCATGAGTTCTGTCTCATGCGAGGTTTGGACGTTGGTTGTTGAGCGACAGGAGAAAAAGGGCCCACGCCCCACAAAAGGGCAATTTGATAGTTAAGGGGGACAATCGCACTAAATTAATATAGAAAATGTGTATTAAAATTATTTTGAATATGAATTTCTTTTTTTTATTATAATATTATATGTTTTGAAATATTACTTACAGTGTTTTGATAACAATTTCACAGTGATTTCTTCAGAAAACCTATCATTTATGTTTCTTAAGTGAACATATTTTTTTTTATTATTTAAAAAATTATGTATGGAGGCATAAAAGTTTTAGAAATGTTACAGTGGGGCGTGGGGCGCACAAAAAATGTTTGGAAACACTGTTCTAGACGCTCATAGTACCGAGAAAATATGTACTGTACTTAATAGACACGGTTCTTTCTTCCCAGTCGTTCACTACTGGCGGAGTGGTCGTGGTTACGTAAATTTTAATGTTTGGTTGCGGCTTTTGAGAGACTTCTCCATCTTTCTCTGTTTGTGGCGGTACGTGTACACTCAGTAAGGGAACACTTCGTAGATAACTTAACCAAGTCTGTCCACCTTGTGGATGATCGGCCGCGAGAGCGTTGACCGTCTACTCTTCCTTGAACCACTAAACGTTCCAATGAGCTTTCATTACGAATGATATGTCCAAACATATTAAGGATTAAACATATTAATAGACACGGTAAAGAATAAAAAAAATTCCGTTAGTAAGAGTAACACCATCAGCCGTCATCCAATACCAGAAAATAACTAGTACTATCGGGAACGCTCGAGTAATGTAACGCCATCTATTGTCAAATAAAAACATATATCAAAACGACTAGTACTATCGGAAATGTTTTCGATAATTGTAGACATGTTGTGGAGGTTTTTAAGCGCGTTGCAGAGATGACACGAAGGCACCTGAAGCGAAGCGGAGGAAGTGAATTGCGATTTCTGAAGTGTACCTTAAGTGTTGTAAGAGTTATAGATATGTGGCGGGTAGCCATCATACAACGCAAGATAATTGACAGATGCTTGAATCTCGCTTACGACATTTTCAAGATAAAGCGCATATATACAAGTTCCGAACAACAACATTCGGACCGTCGGTCTACCGAGCAATATCATCCGCTCGGTGGAAGATCTTCCCTTTGTCGTATACCTCCCCAAAGATAGAGTTGTAAATAGAGTTTTAGAAATTGTGCTTCAGTGAAATTTTTAGCAAAATAAATTTTAAATTTTATAGCAACAAAGATATAGCAACAAAGACTCAACTTTTCCTGATGAAAATCTGACAACAGATTAGATTATTGTTTTTCAAGAAACAGATTGCTAAGATGCAGGATAGAGAAAAAAAAAAGTGAATTTTTTTTTGTACCGAGCCTTAGCGTGTAACAATACTTTGGAGACTCATGTCGACATGATACTGGTTGTAAATGAGCAAATAGCGATGTCTTCATTAAAAGCATTAGCGGCGGTAGGGAAATAAAAAGCAACTAATAATCTATATATTAATACGTGAAGCAAAAGCTTTGTATCCCTTTTTACGAAAATTGCGCGGACGGAGGGTATGAAATTTTCCACACTTATAGAGGATACAGAGAAGAAGTGCACAATGCTAATATTTTTTTAAAATAATGCGTAAACGATACATTAAATCAATAAAGAAAACATTACACACACTACATACCATGTATTTGACGCACACACGCATGCATACTATTTATTGTCAAACTTTTGTTCTTGACGTCTGTTGTCAAATTGAGATTAAATATTCTTTGTCTTTGTTAATATTTTTTATAGTGTAGTCTTTGCGAAATTTGTGATTATAGAAGTATAAAATATAATCATAATAGTGTACAAACTTACAATTCCAATTAATTATAGTCGAATTTCGACTACTGCGGGACCTCTAGTAAACTTTAAACTGTTTTAAAAGAATGGTGAAGGAACACTACTTATCTTCTTAGTGCTGTTTGTTTGCATCATCATTTATTATTTCCATACTGTTGATGTATTATGTGTATGTAAGTGTATTATTATGTATATAATTGGTATATAAATATAGGTATATATTTCATATTATATGTAAACGGTATATATTTTGTTTATTGTATGTATATATTTTCTGTAATGTATTATCTATAGTACACCGCAACATACCTGCTATATTTTTTTATATTTTCCAGAATTTTTATAAATTAAACGGTTGTCTGGAAGAGATGGCTTTTAGCGATAAGACCGCCTATTGTACAAATGTATCTGTTTTTTTGGTTGTTTTTTTGAATGTAAATTGTGTTTTGGTGTGCAATAAAGTGTATTCTCTCTCTCTCTCTCTCTCTCTCTCTCTCTCTCTCTCTCTCTCTCTCTCTTCTCTCTCTCTAATAAATGCAAATATGAATGTAGCCAAAGCCACTAGGCAATTCACCAATAAGGCGATCAAAAAAATAACCTTCTAATATATATTGTAACATACCTTTCGAGGTCGTCGTGGCCTAAAGGATAAGACGTCCGGTGCATTCGTATCGAGCGATGCAACGGTGTTCGAATCCCGCAGGCGGGTACCAATTTTTCGAATGAAATACGTACTTAACAAATATTCACGATTGACTTCCACGGTGAAGGGATAACGTCGTGTAATAAAAATCAAACCCGCAAAATTATAATTTGCGTAATTACTGGTGGTAGGAACACACGTGAGTCCGCACGGGTAGGTACCACCACCGCGCTTATTTCAGCCGTGAAGCAGTAATGCCTTTCGTTTTGAAGGGTGGGGCAGCCGTTGTAACTATACCTTAGAACTCATATTTCAAAGTGGGTGGCAGCATTTACCTTGTAGATGTCTATGGGCTTCAGTAACCACTTAACACTAGGAGGGCGGTGAGCTCGTCCACTAAGCAATAAAAAAATTAAAAAATATGTAAAACACTAACTGTTCAATTTAAGAAAATTTTAGTATAACGATTGATACTCTATTTATCAGGTTCATTGATTTTATTATGAGTACACTAATGTTTTTGATATCTTAAAAAAAACTATTGATAATCGCAATTGCATCAATACCTAATAATTAAATAAAATAATTAAATAATAATTAAATAAAACAATAAATATTAAACATAAATACTTTTCAAGTAAAGGCGGATAATCATTGTTGTTAACTCAGTAGTTGTTAAAATTGTGAGAACAAAAAAAAAAAAATTTTTAAAGAAGTCTTTATTAAAGTAAATTAAAAATTATTGCATTAATATCCGTAGTTAGCTCCACAACCGCATCCGCGGTTCACACCGCTGTAGGCAGCTGGTGCGATACCAGCTCCATAGACAGGGGTAGGGGCTGCGTTATAGACAGGGGCAGCAATGGCAACAGCTGGAGCGTAACCAATACCACCTTCAGCTGTTATACCAACGGCACCGTCACCACAGCTGGAGTTAATACCACCAACACCAGCAGTGGGGAATTCACCGGCGACAGCTGCTGTACTCAGGAACGGCAGATTACCGCAGACACCCACGGAACCCTCGTAAGAATTCTCAGAAGTCACGCCCAGGCCGGTAGGAGCTGCAGACGAAGATACGACAGCAAGAGTACCTCCATGAGAGGCTCCGAGGGCGCTGGCAGCTGCGATATCATCACCGAAGCCTCCACAACCAACGCGACCGTTCCATCCGTAACCGATACCATCATAGCCCAGACCATCGTAGCCAAGGCCGTCCCAACCGCCACGGTATGCTCCAAGACCAGGACCGGCTCGGCCAAGACACTGGCCCAAGGCAGACTGGAAATAAACAATATAATACTTCAAAACGATATCTAAGGATTTTTTTTCTTTTTTTAATTTTTTATTTATACAGCCCACCTGTTAAGTGGTCACTGAAGCCGAAAGGCATTGCTGAAGATCTAAGTTCTAAGGTTTCAGTATAGTTACAACGGCTGCGCCCACCCTTCAAGCCGAAAGGCATTACTGCTTCACGGAAGAAATAGGCAGGGTGGTGGTAACTACCCGTGCGGACTCACAAGAGGTCTTACCACCAGTGGTAACAGTTTAACAGTATCTGTCGCTAGAACGGAAAGATCTGTCATCGTCAGGCTTCACCAGGCTCTCATTATGATGAGCCATTTGATATCATGTTCTCAAGAATGATATCACTGCTCATCATGCGATATCATCGACGCCTTCAGTTCTAGCACTAGGAGCAGGCTTGGGGACACCGGTAACCGTACTCGTCGAACTCGACAAAGAGGTTGACGTGCAACCTAACCCACGCATCAGCCCGCTGAGTTTCTCGCCGGATCTTCTGAGTGGGTCGCGATTCCGATCCGGTAGTAGATTCATTCGCGAAGCACTTGAGTTGTTAAGTCTCCTTCGGAGGCGCTCGGGCAGTTGTTAGCAAATCCCACCCCTCCTGGTTGAACCTTTGCTCGCCCACCTGTCCTGCTGAAACTGGAAAGGCCTTCGGGCCACCAGTAAACTTTCAATCATAAAAAAATGCGATATCATAGCTCATTGTTAAGCCTTGCGAACAGACAAATTTGATTTGTTAATAATGAAAAAAAAACATTTAACTCACCTCTAGAAAAAGTGCTGAAGCGAAAACTAGGATAGCTTTAAATGCCATTTTTCGTATGTATTCTAAATAGTTTGGAAAGCTACAAACTTGTGGACGCTGTTACAATATTTAGTGGCATTAAATACAATAGAATTTCATCATTGGTCATTGCGATTATTTAATTTCAAGTATGTTCAATAATTTGTTGGTACACGCGATAATGATAATGATTTCTGCAATTAAATTGTAATGACGACGAACCGATAAACTAGTATTACCAAAATAACAACGATATATAAAGACTTTGTTGTGATTAAAACAACATTGTAACTAAAGTTGACCTTTGAAAACAACCAAATATGTCTAAACTTGTTGTCTTCTTATTCTGCATTCAAGTTTGTTTTATACAAGTGAGTCTTTTTTATCTTATTTGAGCTATATTATACATTTGGATTTGTAAGCTAAGAGTTAGTGAGATTTATTTTTAAGATCCACTGCGGCTCAAAGTGGATGACGTTTATATTAGACACTAACTGTACCCGTCCGCTTCGCTGGGAATTTAAAATTAACATGATTATTTCTCACCCCAACAAAGTTTCTCATCATTAACGCCCCCGCGACTGGTGTCCAACATTCATATAAATATTAGCCTATCCATTAAGTACATATATTTTCTACATGGACACAAAGTTTCAAGTCAATCGGATGCATGGTTCAGTAGTTATAACGGAACATCCGTAAAAACCACTGTAGATTTATTTATTAAATAATAAATAATAATAATAAATATTTACTAACAGTCACGCCACGTTAACTGGTCCCGTGATAAGTTCGTAAAGAATTTGTGTTACAGGTACCAGATAACGGAAATAAATATAAGATTTTTATTATACACATACACATATTTAATATACATCCATAACCCTGGAAAAGACATTTAGATTTATCGTACAAATATCTTCCCTTGGCGGGATTCGAACCCGCGACCCCCTTGTGTAGTGACCATGTCACTTACCACTACACCAGACGGCCGTTAATATTAGTATAGATGTATAGATAAAATACCGCTACATGCAATCTGACTAATGTAGTGAGTGACATTAAGTATAAAATGTAAGCATTTTTGGGTGGCGCCTGAGAGTTGCGGGCTCCCATTAGTATAAAAGTATTTGAGACGAAAACTATTTCAAAGTTCTCCAATGATCCAAATTAATCCAAAGTTTAGGGTTTAAAGTTTAGTGGTTGAAAGTAATTGACATAAATGCTGAAGTTCTTTTCTATATTTTCCAGAATGTGTACAGTCAGTGCTTGGGTCGTGTGGGTCCCGGTGGACCTCCTTTAGGACCATATGGGGGACCTCTCGGTGGGCCTGGATATGGTCCTGTCGGGTACGGCGGCTGTGGAGGGTACGGCGGCTCCGGCATCGGTAACGTGGCCGTGGCTGGCGAACTCCCCGTGGCAGGCTCCACCGGTGTAACGGGACAGGTGCCCGTCATCGGCGCGGTCGAGTTCGCGGGTCCTGCCTGCGCTGTCGGTTCTGTCTCCATCTCTGGCGCATGCGGACCCACCTGCGGATGCGGCGGTTCTCCATTCTATTAGCAATCTATATTGTAAATAATTAAGTGTTATTTTAATCACATAAGTAAAATGTTGGATGTACATAATATATTCAATTCTTTTATTTTAAAGTGGGTGACCTAAATTAACCTGTATTCCATTAGAATGTAATCGAAATTTTGGAGTTGAGCCAAATTAGTAAATCGTGTTGAGTTTATCAGTTTATTAATAGTTTTTTTTATAATTTGAATAACCACGAACTTTTAAAACAATACAAAAAAGAAGTGTGGTGTCGTGGGACACCGGATAGGAACGAAGTTCCTTATTATAAAAATATTAATTTAAAGTTCTATTCGAGGTATAAAGAAAATAATTATTCGGGTATACATTTTTATTATGATTTTTTTATTGATAAAAATAAAAAAATAAAACTACTTTACAAAGCTCAACAAATCATTGACTAAACAGTTTTGATTTAAGGACAAACATTACACTAACAGATTTTATTCGAAGCTGTTTATAGAGAGATTATAAGTAGAATAGTACATAGAGATTATGTACATAGAGGTACATAGCGATAGTACATAGAAGTATAATATATAGAGATTATGGAGGGTATTTTTTTCCTACCTATTCTAGTAACCTCGAGGGGCTATTCTAGATTCGTTGAGCTAGTAGGTGAGCTCATGGGCTCAAACCTGACGACGTTGCTAACACGAACCCTAGCAAGAGCCGTGCTTCGCAGAATAGCGGTAGGCAGCGGCTTGGCTAGCGGTAGGCAGCGGCTTGGCTAGCGGTAGGCAGCGGCTTGGCTTTAGCGGTAGGCAGCGGCTTGGCTCTGCTCTTGGCATTGCTCAAGTCCATGGGCGACGGTAACCACTTACCATCAGGTGGGCCATGCGCTCGTCTGCCTACAAAGGCAATAAAAAAAAAATCTACCGCCAGATCGGAAACGCGAAATTCAGTGGGCTGTGTCTGTGGGTTAATTTACTCGCCGAGTCCTTCGTCGCAAGCGACGGGTTCAACGAGACATGTAGACCGGTGCTTGGGGTACCTAAAAGTACCGTTAGTGGTTCGGGAGTATCCGAAATGACGAGCTTTGGGCGACGTCGACTGCTTTCCATTCGGTCTTCATGATCGAGAATGTAGTTACCGGCCGCCACGATGAGGGGGTTCTTGTGTCGTGCCGCTTTCTCGAAATGGCGCACCGATGCCGACTGTAGATACTGATAGACTCTAGGTCCAGGTCGTCGTGGAGGTCGATGTGTCTGACGTACCACGGGGCTCCGACGGATGGAGGGTAGAAGTAAGAAGAAGCATCTCAGTATATCAAAAAGTGTCGACTAAAAGGCAGCCAATTAAGGTGGCGCCATGGTAGCAAGTGGAAAGATTTTAAAAACATTGCCATAAACTATTAGAGTAGGATAATACTGTCGGACTGGCAACGGGTGGGGAACAAAATACTGGAGTAGAGACCTCGTACTGGACGTCCTAATGTGGGCAGACAATCAGTAAAGTGGACCGATGACCTGGGAAAATAGATGGTTAGGACTGAATGCGCAAGACAAGAGACCGAATATAATGGAGTGCATAAGAGACCTACATTCAGGATTGGGTGGACACGGTTTGTAGAAGAAACGTTGGAATTTCGGCATATATGCATATCTATCTAATAGGGGTTACAGTATGAAATTGCCGTTTTATTGTAATATGTACTTCGAATTGCCAACCTTCATGGTTTGAGTTTATTGAGTGAAACTTTTTTCAAATAGTACCTATGAGGTACCTACCAAATGGTACCTTTTAAAAAATGTGCAACTTTAAAAAATGTGTAATTACTGGTGGTAAGACCTCTTGTGAGTCCGCACGGGTAGGTATCACCGCCCCACCTATTTCTGCCGTGAAGCAGTAATGCGTTTCGGTTTGAAGGGTTGGGCAGCCGTTGTAACTATACTGAGACCTTAGAACTTATATCTCAAGGTGTGTGGCGCATTTACGTTGTAGATGTCTATGGGTTCCAGTAACCATTTAACATCAGGTGGGCTGTGAGCTCGTCCACATAACTAGGCAATAAAAAAAAAAAGCATTCGATTGTCGACTTGCAGTTGTTTTTTTTATTCAGCTTAGAAGAAAGATGGAAAATTCGAGGGATTTTTTAATACAAATTCCGACGCGGAACTAACGCTACAGAAACAGCTCGCAATATCAATGTTGCGTTTGGAGAGGGGACTGCTAATGAATGCACCGTGCGAGTTTGGCTTATACGCTTTAGTGGTGGAAATTTTGATTTGAAGAACGAGCCAGGTGGAAAACCCCCCACGCATGTGAATAACAATGTATTGAAAGAGATGGTGGCAGCCGATCCGAGCCAAACTACCCAGGAATTAGCAGCATGCTTTAACGTTACCTTACCAACAATACTGACTCATTTGCGTCAAATCAATGCCATAAAAAAATACCAAAAACATGCCTCATGTTTTGACTGATCTGCAGAGATTCTGCAGAAAGAAACGCGTGTTGAAACTTGGGTTGCCTTGTTGAATCGGTACAGAAATTAGGGAATATTGGATCGAGTTGTGACATGTAATGAAAAGTGGATTCTTTACGATAACCAAAGCGACCCCAGGTCAAACGAACAACAGTGTCCTAAACCAAAGCTTACCAATAAAAAGGTAATGATAGCTGTTTGGTGTTCTCAGCATGGTGCTATTCACTAAAGCTTTCTCCGATCTGGTCAAGCAATAACGGCAGATATCTACTGTGCCGAACTCCGAACAATGTTAGCAAAACTTGCAGCGAAACAGCCCGATTTATGAATTCCATTCCATTCCTTCACCATTATTGCTCCATGATAACGCGAGACCTCATACAGCACGAGAAAGCGTTTTACACAGGAACGGCAATTAGAAACCATTCACCACCCTCCGTATTCGCCAGACCTTGCTCCAACGGACTACAATTTTTTTCGTGATTTGGACAACTGTCTACGTGATAAAAAGTTTTTTGCCCAGGAGGCAATGATACCGTCATCTCGTTTTTACCATCGCACCGCCCGCCACCGGAGTAGAGTTCATCCATACTACCTGGAGCCACTGCGGTCATCCACAGTGCGTTTCCAGAGATCTTTTTTGCCACGTACCATCCGGCTATGGAATGAGCTCCCCTCCACGGTGTTTCCCGAGCGCTATGACATGTCCTTCTTCAAACGAGGCTTGTGGAGAGTATTAAGCGGTAGGCAGCGGCTTGGCTCTGCCCCTGGCATTGCTGAAGTCCATGGGCGACGGTAACCACTCACCATCAGGTGGGCCGTATGCTCGTCTGCCTACAAGGGCAATAAAAAAAAAAAAAGGCAGTACAAAATGCTTTCACACAGTTTGTAGAATCTAGATCACCAGAGTTCTATCGCAAAGGCATAATAACTTTCCTATTAGATGGCAGCAATGTATAGTTTTTATTGGTAAATATTTTGATTCAATATATATGTTAAATGAAAGAAATATTTTTCAGTACAAATCGGCAATTTCATACTTTAACCCCTAATATTAATACGTGAAGCAAAAATTTTGTATCCCTTTTTACGAAAATTGTGCGGACGGAGAAATATGAAATATCCCACACTTATAGTTTATATAGACATGGGAGTGCAGATTGTTAATATTTTTGGACAGCATTTCGGAATGACGTATCAATTTTGCAAGAACTCAAAAACTCCTCGCGGCTGTCAACCGAATGTCTTCGCAGATTCCTTGAACACTTCGGTGACTTTGCACGGAAGGATGGTAGCAATCTCAAGAGGCTCATCGTGACCGGTAAGGTGGATGGGAAAAGGCCATGGGGGCGCAGCCCAATACGTTGGTCCAACCAGAATAGATGGAGAAAGATCGTGCGTGCTAAGGTGATACAAAAGGTTGGTCACGACCCTCAGCAGTGAGGAATACGACGCAAGGAGGATATTAATTAACAGTCCATTTTCACGATCGGATACTAAAAATTGAGATTCTAATCGAAAGCATATCTAACTAATAGCATATCTAACTAACACTAATAGACCGGAAAATAAATGTTTTTTTAGAATAAAATAATTGGATATGTCTTAAAATTTTACTTTTATGATTAAGATAACCCTTAATTATTTACAAGTTAGTAATCTATGTTACTAATAGTATGGAAGACCGCCGCATCCGCAGGTGGGTCCGCATGCGCCAGAGATGGAGACAGAACCGACAGCGCAGGCAGGACCCGCGAACTCGACCGCGCCGATGACGGGCACCTGTCCCATTACAGCGCTGGAGCCGACCACGGGGAGTTCGCCAGCCACGGCCACGTTACCGATGCCGGAGCCGCCGTACCCTCCACAGCCGCCGTACCCGACAGGACCGTACCCAGGTCCACCGAGAGGTCCGCCATATGGACCTAAAGGAGGTCCACCGGGACCCACACGACCCAAGCACTGACTGTACACATTCTAGAAGAAAAACAGTTATTGGTTAAGCAGTACTGCAACTAATAGTCACACAAATACCGAATAAGACTGGCTTCAATCACAACTACTTAATTTTTTCAACCCCATTACTCGTATTAGTTCTAAGCTTATTTTCACATATTTTGCAGAAAAGTAAATTCTCAGCAAAATAATTTTATATTATTTATTAATGTTATTAACTTATTAAAAACGTTATACGTGCGCGCGCTTAAACACTTCCGCACAGGTCGATACCTAATCCTTACAATCAAACTGCGCAATAGTCGGTATTCCGACGTGCCGCACTTTAAACGCATTAATAGAGGGTCGATCTATCGACGGTTCGAGTTCAAAAGATTACAACTTACATGGAACAGGCAAGCCTGGATACAGATCGCGAACACAACGAAGTAAGACATTTTGAACGGCGGATTGAAAATAAAAAAATATTTTTCGAACGTAGCCATTTATAGTTCCGGAAATAAAGCTTTTTTTTTATCAATTTACACAACACCCGACCAATCTAAGGCAATCGATTTCAAATGACGTAATCATTAAAGTTGCCTCAGTTCTATGTGTTAGTAGGTTCGCTTATCTGAAAAATCGGTTCGGAGGCACGTACCGTCTCTGTTATAATACTGCTGTTACGTTATTGATAAAGATGTGCATTTTGATATAAAAGACCGGTCTTTAATTATCGATAATCATTATTAAGTTTTCTTTGACCGGTATAAAGTCATTTTCGCGGCATAATGCCTAGAATTTTGTTGATTGCGTGCGCTTTTATTTTCGTGTTTAAGGTGAGATGTTTATAATTAATTTACGCTTTGAGGAGATAGACCAGTCCAGATTTTGCTAGAGTCCTTAATCAAGCGAAACGCAGTCGTGTTGAGTACCACAAATCAAATGTGAACCTCCAATTTGGCATTTGTAGAGAATGCCTATGCACACCTACAATCCTTCAGTCGTGGCCCAAATATTCTATTTGAGGCCATTCTAGTTTTCAAACTAAAACGTATGATACCATTCTAGAAAATTCTGGAAAAATTCCGGAATAGGCCCATATTTGTGGCCGAGCTAATTTTTGTTAAAACCTTTACTGAATGCAAATTCTTGTTTTTGGCCTAAGCTTATCATTCGTTATTTGGGAATCACAGCGACTGGTCGCATATGACAGTATGCTAGTTGACAATATTTAGTTTGAGGAGAAGAACTGAAAATATAGCAACTAAAAACAGGTTAATCATTAAAAGTTCTTTCTAAATTCCGTTTTTATTTCAGTCTGCTGTAAGCCAATGTGCTGGCCGTATTGGTTCGTTGCGGGCTGGCCCACTCGACGGGTGGGGTTACGATAGTCTGGGCTATGATGGCTTCGGTATTGGCGGCTGGAACGGCCGCGGCTGTGGAGGTCTAGGCGATGAGATAGCCGCTGCTGCGGCGCTGGGAGCCTCTCACGGCGGCACGCTCGCTGTCGTCTCAACCTCAGCCGCTCCTACCGGTCTGGGCATAGCGTCTGAGAATATTTACGAGGGTTCAGTCGGTGTCTGCGGTAACCTGCCCTTCCTGGGTACTGCTGATGTCGCGGGCGAGTTCCCAACAGCTGGGCTTGGCGGTATCTACTATGGCTGTGGGGATGGTGCTGTTGCCATCACCGCGGAGAATGGTATTTCCGGTCTTTCTGGTTTCGGATACGCGCCGGCCGCCGCTGTAGCTACTCCCGCCTTGGCCGGTCCCACCATTGGCTACGGAACCGGAATCTCTTCCCTGGGCTACAATGGCGCTGGTCGGGGCTGTGGTTGTGGCCCAGCACCCTATGGCTACTAGTTTAATGAATGAATGAATGAATGTATTTTTTATAATTCTCCAATACAAATAAATAGTTTGCAAATTTTATGTTTTTTTTATTGGGTAGACAATTGAAAGAAATCAACACTTAGTTGCAGTAAAGAGCTCACCACGGCTCAAATCGATCATAACGTAAATATCGGTTTTTAACCTGAAGTTTATGTTTCAATTGTATGGTAATTATGCGGGCACTGGTCTTTCCCATATTCCTCTACGGGGCGGAAACATGGTGCATGAAAAGCTGCGATATAAAAAAGATCGATGCCTTTGAAATGTGGGTGTGGCGAATACCGTGGACTGCCACGAGAACTAACGAGTCCATTCTAAAGGAGCTAAATATCCGAAAAAAGCTCTCTTCCATCTGCCGGGAACGTGTTATGAGCTTTTTCTGACACATCATGGGGTCTCCCAGACATGAATTAGAGAGGCTCATAATTTCGGGTCGCATCGAGGGCAAGCGCGCCGCTACCAGAACACTACCCTAGTCAGATCTAGTAAGCGAAGCACTTGGTGGTAGCCTGTACCATGCGGCCCATGCCACCCATGATCGAACACAGTGGAAGAACGTCACGTGTGGTCGCGATTCTCAGTAATGAGAGAACGATACAGAAGAAGAATTATTCTGTCATCGTGGAGGACCTTTGTGAACATGCGTTAAGTGCGTATTTTATTAGGTAAATTAGTACCTGCCTGCCTGCTTGATTTGAGCATTGGCGTAGTCGTTACGCTCAGTGCCAGTATACCGGGCGGCTGGTCCTTTAGACCATATATGGGTAACAGCTGGCCCGCTGTAAGATATGATCCGGCCCGCGAGACATTTTGTAAAAAACATACTTTTTTGTAGCCCTTATAGGCAGACGAGCATACAGAGGTGGCCATAAATAAATAAAATACTAACAATAAAAGCAGATGAGGAAATCGCGTAATCATTTTTTTCGCATTTCTTTTTCATTGGAACCTCCCGCGGTGTCTATGTCTGCAGTAGTTTCTAGAACATCACAGCACAGATTCAACCTTAAAACTTAAGAATGAGAAAACGAAATTTCTATTTTATATCAACTCAATAGGTA
Organism: Bombyx mori; assembly: GCF_030269925.1. Taxonomy (NCBI): domain Eukaryota; kingdom Metazoa; phylum Arthropoda; class Insecta; order Lepidoptera; family Bombycidae; genus Bombyx; species Bombyx mori. The sequence goes on along the minus strand of NC_085108.1, from coordinate 2,542,949 downwards.
AGTCAGCCTTTCCTAAAGTGGGCAATAACGTCCCCTAGTGAGCGTTGCAGGCTTAAAGGGGGGCGGTAAGAGACCCAGAAAAAAAATGGGGGCGTGGTGTAGAGGCTTTGGAGGCGATTTGTAACTTACATTTAATATCATCTATGTATTGTATCGACATTGATAATCTAGGAGGATTCTTAGACACCGACTGAGCTCTCGCTATAGTGGTTTTTAAATAAAGCAAGGCCAACTAGACGAGATAAAAAATGTAAACAAAGTTTCAGGAGTAAAAAACATTTTTATTTAAATAAATTATTACAAAGTTCGAATTTTAATCGCTGTCATCTGTACTAGACAAAGATGATTCGTCGGAAGAGTCCGAGTCAGATGTGTTTATGATAAAACTATTGTATTATTGTATTATCTCTCTGTATTATGTAAACTCTATTGTATTATCAATCGTATTGTCAAAATTGCTATAAAAACTTCGAACGCAATCCAAACAGGAATTAACTTGTTCACAAAATGGCGGACCAAATGTTGACAACTGCGGTACTCAGTGCTTTCCTGTACCACGAAACACACAACGACAGCTGTTGTCGACCAACTGACGCCATAACTGCGCGTACGAGTGATAAGGACAGAGATAATAATCCCTCGCTATCGCAATGTAACTCATGTAACTTTTTTTTATTGCTTTGATGGACGGACGAGCTCACAGCCCACCTGATGTTATGTGGTTACTGGAGCCCATAGACATCTACAACTAAATGCGCCACCCATCTTGAGATATAAGTTCTAAGGTCTCAGTATAGTTACAACGGCTACCCCACCCTTCGAATCGAAACGCATTACTGCTTCACGGCGGAAATAGGCGAGGTGGTGGTACCTACCCGTGCGGACTCCCAAGAGGTCCTACCACCAGTATATAGAATCCCAAATAGATCCCATTGCTATAGAAATTTTGGGGCTTCTGATCAAAATACCGCGACAATAGGTTTTGGCAGTTCTCTTGTGATGTTAACCTGTCACTGCCTAACGAATTCTGAAGAGACCGAAACAGGAGGAAATCTGAAGGTGCAAGGTCAGGACTATACGGCGGATGCATTAACACCTCCCGGGCCGAATAACCGTGCGGGATTCATTCCTAGTTATTTATTTATTATTACTTTTACAGTCAAATCTCGGAAGACGCCTAAAATGTTGTTGGTCGACATTTGAGTAGGTAAGAAAACCAAAATTTTACCTAAATTTTATAGATAGATTTGACCATACCTGAATACTCAAATATGGAGAAGCAACACCTTATACTGTGACCGAGAAAACTTTAAAATATTTGAAGCGTCCGGAATAATATATGACGGAGACCCTGGTGCTATAGTGTTTTTAAAATGATGACGTCAACGCCATTCTCTTCTTCATTATCATTGTCTTTCATAGTGACAGCAATTAAGACTCCCTTTTCCAATTCCAACTCCATTTAGTACATTGCAAGTGTACAACGATAACAACAGAGAGCTCCGCCTCGTTCGGATGCTCGAGCCGAAATGCTTTGTACGACAATAGTCACTCGTATATATAATAAAATAGTGAGGGTAGCTGAGTCATAAATTCTATTGAATACCGACTTATACAGTTGTTGGCATGCGGAACATTAAGGAAATAGTTAACTTTAACAAATCTTAGTTAGTTAACTAGGTTAGTTAAATAGTGACGCTGCGCCGACATATAATAAAATTTTGTGGTCATCAAATTATAAATATTCCCACTAAACTCGGTTTAAATTCGATTTTGCTGAACTCAGAAAAACAGAATAATTTGAGGTCGCCCACTTTAAAATAAAAGAATTGAATATATGTACACCCAACATTTTACTTATGTGATTAAAATAACACTTAATTATTTACAATATAGATTACTAATAGTATGGAGAGCCGCCGCATCCGCAGGTGGGTCCACATGCGCCAGAGATGGAGACAGAACCGACAGCGCAGGCAGGACCCGCGAACTCAACCGCGCCGATGACGGGCACCTGTCCCAATACAGCGGCGGAGCCGGCCACGGGGAGCTCGCCAGCCACGGCCACGTTACCGATGCCGGAGCCGCCGTACCCTCCACAGCCGCCGTACCCGACAGGGCCGTACCCAGGTCCACCGAGGGGTCCGCCATATGGACCTAAAGGAGGTCCACCGGGACCCACACGACCCAGGCACTGGCTGTACACATTCTAGAAAACAGAGTTAGATACATTGTTTTATTTAGATTGGAAGTGACAGTAGTAGGTAGCCGCTTCGCTGTGCCCTTGAGAATGCTGAGGTTCATGACCAATGAGATAGGCCATATAGTCATCAGTCTACATAAATGTTTAGAATACCATACCTTGTTTTGATAAAATTTACAAAACTGTCTCAGTATGGAATAAACCTTTGGGAGAGTTAATCACTAAGTATTAGACTCAGATACCTCTATTATAAATGGCCAGGGTTTTTGAGGTTTTTGATTGAAATGTCGCGAGCCCGAGCTAAGGCAATAATTCAAAACAAAAGTGGACCTTAAAGCTCCAGAACCCAAGGCTGATATCGGTTTGACGCTAAATGGACACCACAACGTAAAATTTCCGCTCTAATTTAAGATCGAAATATCTACTGTATTTGTAAATATATGTATAAACATATTTATATTTTTAAGATTGAAGAAATACTGGTGGCCCGGTGGCCTTTCCAGTTTCACCAGGAGAGGTGGGCGAGCAAAGGCTCAGCCAGGAGGGGTGGGATTTGCTAACAGCTCCCCGAGCGCCTCCAAAGGAGAGCTGACAACTCAAGAGCAGCTGCTTCGCGATTGAATCTACTATAATAGTTTTTAGTGCCAGTTGCTGAATTAGGAGCTTGGTAAGCTCAATCTCCTGAATATATCTCTTCAGACTTTTATCATATATAAAGCACATCAGATAGCTTCTGTCTCCAACGAAAAGTCTCGCTTCAGAAAAATCTAAAACTGTTATTGTGATTGTATAGTACTCACTTGGATTAGACAAGTTTGAAAGCAGAATAAGAAGAAACAGTAGAAATAGGAAGACATATTGTTTCTAATAACAGCAAAGTGCGAACTTAAAGTATTTCTAATTCGCATCAGACACTCTTTTATACTTTAAAACAAGCAATTTTCATCATTTGTATTTGTAACATTTATTACGTGACAGTTCGATGATAGCTATCGCTTTGAAGATGCCCCAACAATAATTGCCAAATTTCCGTATTAATCGGTTTAATTATCGCAAAGTCTGGTCGGTCACGTATTTTCGACTTAGACCACTGTTTCACCCATTATCAGATAACGGTTTTGTATAAATAGGAAGGTTGTTGGCTGAAGAGACATTCAAGGACTGGCGTTTTGAGGAGAGCGAACTAACAAAGCAAAATGTCTAGCAACTTTATTGTTCTATGTGTTTCGGCACTCTTTATTCAGGTATGGATTTGAATTCGCTGTCTTAATCAGTCGCAAAACGTTCTGAGCTCTGATTTAGATTTAAATTCTAAGGACGTACCTTCGACAACAGTAGCAAACAGGTAGCGGACACACAGTCATACAAAAAAATATTGATAAAATTTGATTTTTTACTGGTTGTAGAACCTCTTGTGAGTCCGCACGGGTAGGTACCACAGCCCCGCCTATTTCTGCCGTGAAGCAGTAATGCGTTTCGGTTTGAAGGGTGGGGCAGCCGTTGTAACTATACTTAGACCTTAAAACTTATTTCTCAAGGTGGGTGGCGCATTTACGTTGCAGATGTCTATGGGCTCCAGTAACTACTTAACACTAGGTGGGTTGTGAGCTAGTCCACCCTTCTAAGCAATAAAAAAAAACGAAAAAATAATAATAATATAATTTCTTGTAGTAATTTTTGGTGTTGTTTTACTTACAGTGTGCTGTAAGCCAATGCGTTGGTCGGATTGGTTCTCTGCGTGGTGGTCCCCTCGATGGCTGGGGTTACGATGGTCTGGGCTATGATGGCTTCGGTATTGGAGGCTGGAGCGGCCGCGGCTGTGGAGGTCTAGGCGATGACATAGCCGCTGCTGCGGCGCTGGGAGCCTCTCACGGCGGCACGCTCGCTGTCGTCTCAACCTCTGCCGCTCCTACCGGTCTGGGCATAGCGTCTGAGAACGTTTACGAAGGTTCAGTCGGTGTCTGCGGTAACCTGCCCTTCCTTGGTACTGCTGATGTTGCCGGCGAGTTCCCAACAGCCGGCCTTGGCGGCATCGATTATACTTGCGGCGATGGTGCAGTTGGCATAACTGTCGAGAATGCCGTTAATGGCATCTCTAATGTTGGGTACGGACTAGCTCCAGGCATAGTTGGACCTGCTGTAGCTGCTCCTGCCCTCGGCTACGGACCTGGAATCTCTTCTCTTGGCTACAACACCGCTGGTCGCGGCTGCGGGTGTGGGGCTAATTACTATTAATGATATTATAAATTAAATGATTTTTAATTAATCATGAGGAAATAAACGAAATGAGTTATATATATACAATTGGTTTTCTTTTTCTTGCTGTCCCTGCAAAACGAATATTATGCAACAGTTTTAAATTAAAATAATAATCTTCTTCTTCTCCTTTTTCTCCACCTTATCCCACTAGGTGGGCTCGGCACAGCTAATTTTTCTGTTCCATTCTCTTCCATCTGTTGTCATCTCAACACTCACTCTTCTCTCTCTCTCTCTCTCTCTCTCATATCGTCATTCACACACTCCATCCATGTCTTCTTCGGTCGACCTCTTTCCCCTCTACCTTGCTCTACCATTTTCATCACATCTCCTAGTCACATGCATCTTCTCTCTACGTATCACATGTCCGTACTACGCTAACCGTCCGCTCTTTAATTTGTTGATTACCGGGGCTACTTTCACACTTTCTCTGTTAAACTCATACTTTATCTTGTCCATTCTTGTCACTCCACATATCCATATCGACATTCGCATCTCTGCCAATTAAAATAATCTATATATTAATACGTGAAGCAAAAAGTTTGTACCCCTTTTTACGAAAATTGCGCGAACGGAGGAGTACGAAATTTCCCACACTAATAGAGAAGGAGTGCAGAATGTAAATATTGTTTTTTTTAATTATGCATAAAAATACATTAAATCAAAACATTAAAACACACTACCATGTATTTGACACACACACGCATGAATACAATGACTATTGTCAAACTTTTCTTATTGCTTATAGTCTGTGGTCAAATTGAGAATAGATTAAATAATTTTACCTTTATTAATATTTGTATAAAGTGTAGTCTTGGCGAAATCTGTGATAATAGAAGCAAGAGTTTAATAGTCTTTGACTGTTTGACAATCTATATATTAATACGTGAAGCAAAAACTTTGTATCCCTTTTTACGAAAATTGCGCGAACGGAGGAGTATGAAATTTTGATGAGAAGAAATGCACAATGCTAATTTTTTTTTAATAATGCATAAAAGATACATTAAATCAATAAAGAAAACATTACACACACTACATACCATATATTTGACGCACACACGCATGCATCCTATTTATTGTCAAACTTTTGTTCTTGACGTCTGTTGTCAAATTGAGATTAAATATTGTTAGTCTTTGTTAATATTTTTTATAGTGTAGTCTTGGCGAAATCTGTGATTACAGAATTACGAGTTTAAAATAGTCTTTGACTGTTTGATGATTATATAGAATCATAATAGTGTACAAAACTTATAATTTTAATTAATTAAATTCGAATTAATTTTTAATTTTTAGCCGACTAACCTAATAGGTGTATGGCTCTAATAAAGAATAAAAAAAATAAAAATAAAAAAATCGAATTTCGACTGCTGTGGGGCCACTAGTAATAATAATAATATGAAAATATGGCGAAACTAGAAGATATCGAGAGATGTGGTGGCTATCCATGTCGGTTTTCCATACGTCCTACTACCAGTAATATTTATTTTATTGCCTTTGTAGGCAGTCGAGTGACAGGTAAGATACCACCGAAGGATCAAAAAGGACCTTTTTTTATTGCTTAGATGGGTGGACGAGCTCACATCCCACCTGGTGTTAAGTAGTTACTGGAGTCCATAGACATCTACGACGTAAATGCCCCACCCACCTTGAGATATCAGTTCTAAGATCTCAGTAAAGTTACAATGGCTGCCTCACCCTTCAAACCGAAACGTATTACTGCTTCACGGCAGAAATAGGCAGGGTGGATTCAGATGAGGTCCTACCTCCAGCTATAGAGACAATGTGAAGAAGATGGCGAGGATGAATGAGGGAGCGGCCTAAAAATGAGATGTCAATTAATTGTTAGTTTTAATAAGAGAGAAGATTTGATTTGAGTACAATAAAACTACAATCCACTGAGTCAGTTTTTTTATTTTTTTATTATCCTTGTAGGTAGACGAGCGTACAGCCCACCTGATGGTGATTGGTTACCGTCGCCCATGGACTTCAGCAATGCCAGGGACAGAGCCAAGCCGCTGCCTACCGTTATGTACTCTCCACAAGCCTCGTTTGTAGAAGGACATGACATAGCGCTCGACTATGCTACCACAAATTAAGGATGATGTATACGCTAAGTAAAGCAAAGAAAAAAGTATATATTATAATACATGGACAAAGTAAAAATCAAAAGGTTAGCTTAAAAAAAAAGAAATTATGTGGTGTCGTGGGACACCAGGTAGGAAGGAAGTTCCTTCGGTTAATGTAAAATCGACACAAATTGCAAAAAAAATCGTGCTCAATTTTATGTAGGTTTTCTTGATTTTTTTCTTAAATTTTGCTGATTAGTTTTTATTTAAGTACAAGAAAGTATTTAGGAAATTCAGTATTTTAGGAAATAATAAATTACTTAACATAAAAAAAACAACGTAATTCAAATTATCAACTAAAATAACAAAATATGTCTCTTTATTTTTGTTTGACAACATAAAATTACATAGAAATAGAAAAATAGAAATAATAATAGAAAGAGAATGGATGAGAGAACGAAAAGAAAGAGGGAGAAAGAGAAAGGTATTATACACTACTCGCTTGTGTATGCGACTGTCGCGCCTGCGCACGTCTCATTTAACGGTTTTATTCCACGCACTTTTTTCCATGGATTTTTTCTTACTGTTTTACACACTTTATCACATTTTTTTCAGTTCGGTCGCGCAGCAAAATCCCTATCCCCTCCAAGCCTGCCGTAAGGAACTTCGTTCCAAAAACTTATGTCAATGCTGTCCCCACTAACTATACTGAGACCTTACAACTTATATCTCAAGGTGGGTGGCGCGTTTACGTTGTAGATGTCTATGGGCTCCAGTAACCACTTAACACCAGGTGGGCTGTGAGCTCGTCCAACCATCCAAAAAAAAAAAAAAAACATTCGTATCTGGCGATGCAACGGTGTTCGAATCCCGCAGGCGGCTACCAATTTTTCTAATGGTATTCCATTAGCAAATGTTCACGATTGACTTCCACGGTGAAGGAATAACGTCGTGTAATAAAAATCAAACCCGCAAAAATTATAATTGCGTAATTACTGGTGGTAGGACCTCGTGTGAGTTCGCACAGTTAGGTACCATCATCCTGCCTGTTTCAGCCGTGAAGCAGTAAATTACTGCCAGTAATGCGTTGTGGTTTGAAGGGTGGGGCAGCCGTTGTAACTATATTGAGACCTTAGAACTTATATCTCAAGGTGGGCGACGCATTTATGCTGTAGATGTCTATGGACTCCAGTAACCACTTAACACCATGTGGTCTGTAAGCTCGTTCACCCATCAAAGCAATAATAAAAACATCGAATTAATAAAATAAAAATAAAATATCTTAAAAATTAGACGGTAAAAGTCGCTCATTTTTAAATTTTCCGTACCAATTATCAAATTTTATAAATTTTTAAATGAAGATCTCAAGTTGATAAAAATTACTAATTCCCAGATTTTGGCTTGACCCGAACGGTATTTGTTGCGCGCTGGGGTTCGAGATAAATAAAAGTTCCACCAAAGTAAAATTTAAAACTCTAAATAGAGTTACGTGTTAATAACACTTAAAGCACTTACAGAGCACTTAACAATCGTAATTCGCTTCTTCCATTCCGCTTCGCTGTTTCGCTTCGAATAGTTCCGATTGCAAACTGACTTTGTGCTATCTCTTCAACGCTTTTATAGTCGATAAGACATCGCTAGATTTATCCAGAACATTCTGGGAATGTCGAGTAGCCTCGATGTGTGTTTCCGCTATCTGACAATAGATGGCGTTGTACTTCTCGAGCATTCTTTATGACATTCGTTTCTACTATTCGACGATAGATGGCGTTGCTCTTACCGGCGTAAAAGTAATATCAAATAATGATTATTTCCTACAATCCAATAGGGTGCGGTGTGGTAGATGTCAGATCACATCAGCTGAGCCCGCTTAAGTTAGTAAGAGAATCTAATCTAGTATTAGAAATCTGTACGGGTAGACACCACATGTCTTCCTACTTCCTACTTCCTATTAATGCCACAAAGCATTCCCGCATTCTAGTTTGAAGCCTGTAATATTCTTTAATTGCTGTAATTTAGAGTAACAATATATTATATAGTATGCTAAGCCAACCGATGGGTCGTAAAACGTTCAACGTCTTTGAGGGTTTGTTCAAAGCGATTAAGGTATTTTGTGAACGCTTTGAAATGAGGTGCTTAGACAACTCTACTCTACTCAATTCAAATTGTTTCACAGAATGCCAAAATTATAGACATGTCAGTGTTTGATGTATGAAGTCGCAACACTCTTGAAATCGCATTCCGACTTCTGTTTTCTCTACGACTCTGTGAAGTTGTTAAGGCTTCGTCAAACAGAACGCGTAATTAGCGCGCGTCAGAGCGCTACGCCATGACGCCGAGATGTGTTGTACTACTACGGTATCATACCGTCACACAGAGCGCCAGCTCTATAAGCGCTATAGCGCTGGCGCTCTGTGTGACGGTATGTTACCATTGTAGTACAACACATCTCGGCGTCATAGCGCGGCGTTAGTTTAGCGCTCTGACGCGCGCTAAGTACGCGTTCTGTTTGACGAAGCCTTTAAAGTACATTTTACAAAAACGTTCTAATTTGTAATCTCTTGCGCGTAATCATAATGTTAGTTTTCGTTTATAATTCGTGTAATGGATTTACGGAAATTGTGAAATTTAGCGATAAAATCCACTGAAAACTCGTGTCCGCGCAATATAATATGTGTTATTGCTAAAGAACTATGTAATTGTGTAATCTAAAATATTAAAATTTCAGTAAGTCTCATGTAAGGTAAGTTTATCGAATAATAACTGATAATAGAATATAAGGCTTACGCCAACAACTTATCTGTATGATGCCATAATTTCAATTAACTTTCCGTATATAAGACGTAATTCTTTATTTCAAATTTATTCCTTTTAATAAGAGCTCGAAATGGCCTTACGAACTGCACTTTTTTGCTTTTCTGCGCTCTTAGTACAAGTAAGTAGTTACAATTTTAAAAAGGTGGATGAGCTCACGGCCCACCTGGTGTTAAGTGGTTATCGGAGCCTATAGACATCTACGAGGTAAAACTCCGTCACCTACCTTGAGATATAAGTTCTAAGGTTTCAGTATAGTTACAACGGCTGCCCCACCCTTCAAACCCAAACGCATTACTGCTTCACTTCAGAAATAGGCAGAATGCTGGTTTCTACACATGCGGACTCACAAGACGTCCCAACACCAGTGATTCCCACCGTCCCACCTAATTTGCTTTTGTTTTATTTCAGAAAGTACACAGTCAGTGCTTAGGTCGTGGAGCAGCCGGGCCGTATCCCCCTTACGGCCCCGGCTGGGGGGCTTATGATGCCGTAGGATACGACGGGTACGCTCCGGGAGGATTCATAGGACTTGCCCCCGGAAACCTGGCGGCGTCCTGTGGCGGAGGTCTCGCTGTAACCAGTACATCACCAATAACTCCCACCGGTCTCACGGTGAATTCGGAAAACTCCATCGAAGGCACCGTCACGATAGTCGGTCAGCTACCGTTCTTGGGTGCCGTTGCTACTGATGGAGTATTCTCGTCTGCTGGCGGCGGGACGGTCGTGTACGGATGCGGTGATGGTGCGATCGGCATTACCAACGAAATGCCTATATCGGCGCCTACTGTGGGTCCAGGCTATGGCCCAGTCGGCAGACCTTACCCTGGTTTCAAAGGAATAGGGCCTTGTTAAGCATTGTTATAATTGTTATTATGATAAGTATATAAATATGATTATAATTAATTTATTGTTTCTGTCTTTACCTCTCCTATATTTAAGGCTAGACGGCATGAAAGTTAATTGAATTACTTAAAATAATAGTTTTTTTTTATTAAAGCTTTCAAAGTTAAGCATAAGCTCAGAAAAAAAGTTATGTTACGCACTATTGTATCGAAGGGTGAAAAGCTCTTTCGTTTACGCCACATTTGCGTCAGATTAAAATTTGAAAAAATATTGGTACCGAGTCCAGGCCACCCCCGACCGAGAGCCAGCGCTAAAACTATAAAAACGATCCCTTGCTGCGCCTTTGCCTCCTCTCAGACACAGCCCACTCCTCGTCGAACCCGTCGCTTGCGACGAAGGGCTCGACCAGCGAACTAAACCATAGACACAGCCCACTGAGTTTCTCGCCGGATCTTCTCAGTGGGTCGCGTTTCCGATCCGGTGGTAGATTCTGCGAAGCACGACTCTTGCTAGGGTTCGTGTTAGCAACGTCATCAGGTTTGAGCCCCGTGAGCTCACCTACTAAAGTTAGGGTTACGCTGAAATAACCCCTAGGGCTATCAGCTTAGGTAGGAAAAAAAAAGAAAAAAAAAGCCTTTGCCTCTTTTTTGTGCGTGGCGTTCGTGTGTGCGGTTCTTGTTGAAACATGTTTGGGACTTGTGTAATTTTTCGTTAATAGTAGATTGAAATCATTTTGTTAGAAGTATTGGTTAATTCAGTGAACTATAATTAGGCCAGTTCTGTGTAATTTATTTCTTATTTAACTACCTCACTTCTGATCGATAATAATATCATATCAAAAATCTTCTTCAGGTATTTGATTGGGGCAAACTTAATTGAAGTCTGATTAAAATCACCGAACTAATGATGCTAATACCAAAATAAAACGCACCTTTACAAAGATAAATGTCGCTTATTAAGCGAAAAGACGCTAAAACCACAAACCCTCGTCACTCCTTGATATTTAAGACTAATTTTAAACTTTAATTTCCCGTTCAGCATTGATATAATGATGATATGTTTGACGTTTCTGTACTTTATAGTTTTCGTGGTCACGGAAGACCGAGAGAGAGAGAGAGAGAGAGGTTTTTTTATTGCTTGGATGGGTGGACGAGCTCACAGCCCACCTGGTGTTGAGTGATTACTGGAGCCCATAGACATCTACAAGGTAAATGTGCCACCCACCTTGAGCGGTAGGCAGCGGCTTGGCTCTGCCCCTGGCATTGCTGAAGTCCATGGACGACGGTAACGGTAACGGGCCTACGAGGGCAATAAAAAAAAAGATATAAGTTCTAAGGTCTCAGTATAGTTACAACGGCTGCCCCACCCTTCAAACCGAAACGCATCACTGCTTCACGGCAGAAATAGGTGGGGTAGTGGTACCTACACATGCGGACTCAAAAGAGGTCCTACCACCAGTAAATAATTACGCAAATTATATTTTTTGCGGGATCGCTTCGTGGAAATCCTGCGTGGAAGTGGTCCTCCATCGTGCAAGTTATTCGTGGACTCGAATTAAGGATGTGTTTGATTGGTCTTACTAGACTGTCGCATCGGTCGTTACAACTACCTTAGGCTTCTTATGCTTTAGACTTCGCATTATGATTACTTTTTTTTCCTACCTATTCTAGTGACCTCGAGGGGTCATAGATTCGCCGAACAACTAGGCGAGCTCACAGGGCTGGGACTTTGCTAACACAAGCCCTAGCAAGAGAGTGCTTTGCAGAGTGTCCCGTCGGAACGAAAACGCGCCTCACTGAGAAGATTCGGCGAGAAACTTTGTGGGTTAGCAGTATGAAAGACTCAAAATTTAGCACATATACAAATAATATTGTTACGCGCTGGGGTTCGGGATAAATAAAATTCTACCGAATTACAAGTTAACACTGTATTCAACACTTAGAACACACACAGAACACTTTAAAATTCTCAATTCGCTTCGCTTCAGGTGATCCGTTCGCTGTTTCGCTTCGAGTAGTTCCGATTACTAACTGACCGCGTGCCATCTCTGCAACGCTTTTATAGTCGAGATGAAATCCCTAGAATCGTTGAGAACATTCCACAAAAGTCTAGCATTGTGTATTTCCGCTATCTGACAATAGATGGCGTTGTACTTCTCGAACGTTCTAGATGCTACTGGATCCTTCGATATTCGTTCGACTGTTCGGCGATAGATGGCGTTACTCTTACCGGCGTAACAATATTCATCGTTTGAAAACTTACTTCACGATCCCCTCAAAAATCACTTTTACCTTAAAATCTTAGTGAAGTTAGGTGAGATATGTTCACATTCAGTAGCTATGATCCAAAGATGACTACGTTCATCAATCACTGGAGCTGAAGCGAATTTTGGTTAACCGCTATCCCGTCCTTAATCATGAAGTTTTCATAATAATATGCTCCCACCAAAGTCTTAGATGGACCTTTGGACCATCTAGTTACCACAACAATTTCCCTACTATTTATTTGAATAATAAGCACACTAGCGTATTGCGTGCTTGATTATGTAAGATTGTAACTATACTGAGACCTTAGAACTTATATCTCAAGGTGGATGGCGCGTTTACGTTGTAGACTATTAAAGAACATCTGTGCAATAAAGCTTACTATAAAGTCTTATCTAGAAGATTGCACAAAGTGGGAATGAGTTGCTCGCTCCTGGCATTTCAATATTGTAGTAATTGTTACGTTATATTACTCATTGTAAAAAATTCATATTTAAAAAAAAAACTAATATTAAAAAATAAATAAATAATAATTTTATATGTAAAAAAAAAAAAAAAATGGCCGCTGAGTTTCTTGCCAATTCTTCTCAGGACGGAGGCTAGTTCTTGTGAATTGGCGGTAGTTTTTTTGACGTTCAACAAGTATGTACTTGCATTTATGTTGAATAAATTTTTTTGATTTGAAATTTTTTTTGATTTGATTTGATTCGATTTGATGTCTATGGCTCCAGTAAGCACTTTATATCACGTGGGCTGTGAGCTCGTTCACTGAGATATGAGTTCTAATGTCTCCGTTTTTACAGTACAACGGCTGCCCCGCCTTTCAAACCGAAACGCATTACTGCTCCACGACAGAAATAGGCAGGGCTATGGCACCTACCCGCGCGGACTCACAAGAGTTCCTACCATCAGTCAAAACCGTCGAAAAGTCATTGGTGCAAGCGTTTCACCATTATTATCTGATAACATGCGTTGACTAATAAAATTTCAATGATCACGTAATAAGTGCGTATTGCGTGCCTGATTATGTATGATTGATGATAACGCATTAATTTTCCATATATTAATGCTTGACAAAACCGAAGACAGCATAGTTCAGATCCAATTGGAACAATGGCCTTTAAAACACTCCTCATCTGTGCTTCGGCACTCTTCGTCCAGGTATTTTCTTTCTTTATTTTTATGGAATGTTTCATGTTTTTTATTGGGGGTAGGAGCTCATGTGAGTCCGCATGGGTAGGTGCCACCACCCCGCCTATTTCGGCCGTGAAGCAGTAATGCGTTTCGGCTTGAAGGGCGGGGCAGCCGTTGTAACTATATTGAGACCTTAGAACTTATATCTCAAAGTGGGTGGCGAATTTACGTTGTAGATGTCTATGGGCTCCAGTAACCACTTAACGCCAAATGGGCTGTGAGCTCATCTACCCAGCTAAGCAATAAAAAAAAAACTATTCAGTTTTAAGGATGTCCCCTGTTTTTTTTTTAATATGTAGCAAATTACTTAGGAAACGTTTTTAAATATTATGTAGAAGGATTAGAAAATCAAGTTGCAGATACCATCTAAAGGTAGGTTGTCTCACTTCAATGTGCGTGCTATCCCTTTCGTTTTTTATTTAATTCACAACTAAGCGAATTGAATTTTGACTATGTTGAGTAATTAAATGAAAATTATTTTGTCTGCAGTCTGCTGTCAGTCAATATCTGGGTCGCGTCGGTGGCTGTGGTTGTGGAGGGGTTGGCAATGGTTTGGGCTACGGTGGTATCGGCTACAACGGCTATATCGGTAACGATATCGGCGCTGCTGGAGCTCTAGGAGCTTCCAATGGAGGGTGTCTCAACGTCGTCAGCTCCTCTGCCGCTCCTACTAGTTTAGGTGTAGCCTCTGAGAACTCTTACGAGGGAACTGTCGGTGTCTGTGGTAATCTGCCCCTCCTGGGTACTGCAGTCGTCACCGGCGAGTTCCCTACTGGTGGTCTTGGTGGTATTAACTACGGCTGCGGTAATGGCGCCGTTGGGATCACCGCTGAAGATCGCGCCGGTATCGGCTACGCCGGCGGCCTCGGCTACGGATCTGGCTACGGACTCGGCTACGGAGGCTACGCCGGCAATGGATGTGGATGCGGTGGCGCCTATTGAATGCTAGAATATATATAAAAAAACACGTTTTTTTTGTAATAAATTCTTTTAAAAAAATATACTTTTTATTATAGATACTTCGACATAAATGGGAAACAATATTATTCAACAGCTAGGATCTAGAGAATTAGCTTACTTAGTTTTCGGAAAATCGCTTAAAAATTCAAAGGTAACATTAAGCAGATCGCGAATGCGGCAACCAGGGCCTTGAAACTATGATACTTTAAGATATATACCTTTAAATGAGCAATTCTTGTATATATATGTATGTAATCTGAATCTCGAAAACAGCTCCAACGATTTTCATAAAATCAGGGTTTTCGGGGGCGATAAATCGATCTAGCTACGATTTATTTTCAGAAAATGTTGTTTTATTCGTGTTTTCAATAATCAACTCTTCGCGACATCTATTGGCGAATAATAATACTATTTTTCTTAATTGAGAGCAACACAAGATGGCGTTGTACAAAAAAAAATCGAGCAAAGCTCGGTCATCATCTAGTGATACTTTAAGACTTGTAGCGACCTACCCCTAACTTATATGTTGTTAAAGCTAAGGTATTTAATGCGCAAAAAGGTGGCATCTATTATGCGTAGAGTGTGAGGAAGCAGCAACAATATCTTGAGGGTATTAGCAGAAAGACTAGATGGACCAACCCTGGGTAGGCTCATCAAGTTGCTTGTCCTACATGCTGCTTGATGAGGCTGCCAGGGACTGAGTTACTAGATATAAATACTAACATAGTTCTTAAACTATTTGAAGTCGTCGTGGCCTAAAGGATAAGACGTCCGGTGCATACGTGTTGAGCGATGCACCTGTGTTCGAATCCCGGGCGGGTACCAATTTTTCTAATGAAATACGTACTCAACAAATGTTCACGATTGACTTCCACGGTGAAGGAATACCATCGTGTAATAAAAATCAAATCCGCAAAATTATAATTTGCGTACTTACTGGTGGTAGGACCTCTTGTGAGTCCGCGCGGGTAGGTACCAACACCGTATCTATTTTTGCCGTGAAGCAGTAATGCGTTTCGGTTTGAAGGGTGGGGCAGCCGTTGTGAATATACTGAGACCTTAGAACTGATATCTCAAGGTGGGTGGCGCATTTACGTCGTATCTGTCTATTGGCTCCAGTAACCACTTCACACCAGGTGAGCACGTCCACCTATCTAAGCATTACAAAACAAAGGAATACTAACACACTATGAGATTATGTCTTGAAATAAAAGATTTTTATTTATTTATTTATTTATTTATTTACTAGCTGACTCGGCAGACTTCGCAGTGCCTCAATCGATAAATAACAGACCTACACTTTTGTATAAAATAAACTTAAAACAAACAAAAAAAATCCGTTCGACGGGGGAAACCTCAAAGGAAAAAAAAAGTTTTTTATTTAATTCTGAGCATTCTCATATTTATGTACCTTTTAAACCTTCTCTGGACTTCCACAAATAATTCAAGACCAAAATTAGCCAAATCGGTCCAGCCGTTCTCGAGTTTTAGCGAGACTAACGAACAGCAATTCATTTTTATATATAGATAGATAGATAATTCATAACAACTTCTTATCAAATGGCACCAGCTTTATTACAGGTGTGTACTGTGAGGAACTAGATATGATGATGAAGAAGCTAGCGGATGTTTGACCAGTCTTGGTTGGTCCCTGGTCCCTGCTGCTCCTACACGACAACGCTCGACCTCATGCGGCTCAACAGACATCGCGGCAAAGTGATTGCACTTTCATTACAGTTAACTGATGTAGTCGTAAGTTAAAAATAAAGCAAGTCAAGTTGTAAAAAAAAAATTATAGTCTGAACTGTTCGAAATGTAATGTTTAGTTTATGTAGGAGACCGTTTGAAACATAGGTTATACACATAAATTAGTTATAGATAAGCAACTCAAGCACTCAACAAAAATGTTTACGGGCGTCGCCCACTAGACGTCCTCGCTTCGATTAGTTTTTTATTGCTCCTGTAGATGGCAGTAACATATTACTTATCCTATATTCTATTTTAAAATGACGGATTTTGTAAATTTTCATAAACCACAAATTGATAAAATCTAGTCAATTTATCTGTAACAAATAAAGACTTGTATGATTTTTATTTTGTTTATTTTCTGTGTTTAATTATACAATAATTAAATACCTTAGCTTTAACATCATATAAGTTAGGGGTCCCTCGCTACAAGATGTCGCTAGTTCCTATACTAAAAATATTTGTCTTAAAGTATCATAGTTCCAGGGCCCTGATTTGAAATGAAGCCGCATTCGCGATCTGCTTAACCTTTGAACGTTTAAGCGAATCTCCGAAAACTAAGTAAGCTAATTCTGTAGATCCCAGCAATTGAATAATATAGTTTCGCATTTATATCAAACCATCTAAAATAAAAAGTATTTGATCTTAAATCACTAATATTATTAAAATTCATTAAGAATATTTTTTCACAAAGAATTTATTAAAAAAAAGTTTTTTTTTATATATATTCTAACATTTAGTAGGCGCCACCACATCCACATCCATTGCCGGCGTAGCCTCCGTAGCCGAGTCCGTAACCAGATCCGTAACCGAGTCCACCGGCGTAGCCGATACCGGCGCGATCTTCAGCGGTGATCCCAACGGCGCCATTACCGCAGCCGTAGTTAATACCACCAAGACCACCAGTAGGGAACTCGCCGGTGACGACTGCAGTACCCAGGAGTGGCAGATTACCGCAGACACCGACAGTTCCCTCGTAAGAGTTCTCAGAGGCTACACCTAGACTAGTAGGAGCGGCAGAGGAGCTGACGACGTTGAGACACCCTCCATTGGAAGCTCCTAGAGCTCCAGCAGCGCCGATATCGTTACCGACATAGCCGTTGTAGCCGATACCACCGTAGCCCAAAGCGTTGCCAACGCCTCCACAACCACAGCCACCGACGCGACTCAGATACTGACCCACAGCAGACTGTGAACAAAAACAAAACAGTGTTTTTAATCAGATTCGGATGAACTTGTGTTATGAAATTATATTTAATTGTACTATTCCTTTCTCGTCATCCGCAGTTGCAGTCTCCTTCAACATCTCTTGTTATCTCTATCTTATTATACTATATATACCTAACCCTTATATTGATCATTAGCGGTAGCACCGTCCCGCTTCTGCCAAGAAGCAATCATCGGGAATTTTCATTTCTTCGATGGCTTACCTTCGGAATACTTTGCTTTGTGATCGGCTTTAAATATATCTGGTCAGTCTTTTTCAAAAATTGTCACCGATGTCTGTCATTGAATTTACACATCATCTCCCGTCAGCGCGTAGTTAGAATATCTCCTTAGAGTACCAGAGAATAGGTACGGAAAGAAACGCATCGAAAAATCCTAAGTTGACGACGTCGCATGCGATGATGCGTTCCGATTTCTAAGTGAGTTAGGTATTTGTGAGGTCCAGTTAAGCTGATAGTGGTGATAGAGCAAAGACTACGTGGTCAGATTCTCATTTGTCAAAACCGATAACATTACTCACGGGCATGCCTGAAGCACTAAAGGCTGCTGAAGCTAGAGAGAACAGTTTTGCAACGAGTGACCATAGAGTCTTCAGATTAGAGACGGCCTTCAAAAATTAAGATACCCACTCGGAAGAAGAACGTTAACTGGGCTTTTAATTTTATTGCCCTTGTAGGCAGACGAGCATACGGGCCCGCCTGGTGGTGAGTGGCTAACGTCGCCCATGGACTTCAGCAATGGCACGGGCAGAGCCAAAGCGCTGTTTGCCGTTAATTACTCTCCATGAACCTCGTTTGAAGAAAGGTTAAAGACATTTTCTTTTGGACTCACAGAAACTAATCTAATTTATAGTATTTATAGTAACTAATTTAATCCTAGCTTGTGAAAACTTCCTTTTATTAAATTTTTTTTTTTTTAAGCTGCCCTCAGGTTGTTATTACTGTGTGCTTATTATGTTTTGTATTCATGTACATGTTTTGTATTCGGGTTCACCGTTTAATTTGATTTTTGTTTTGTTTTTTTCTTAAATTTTTGGTTTTGTTTTCGGGTTCACCATTTAATTTGATTTTTATTTTGTTTTTTTCTTAAATTTTTATAATTTACTAATTTTACTAATTTATACCATATTCTGAGTATGTACACACGTACGGAGTCTTCATTCCCGCAAAGAACCAAAGGGAAACGGGGGTGACTGAAAATCAGCGCTGTTCAATTTATCAACCTTGAACAGCAATAGCTGAGCCACCTCCTTTTGCCTTTTTCTCTTTTTTTTGCTTTTCTTTTTTTTTGTATTTCATTTTATGATGTGAAAGGCAATAAATGATCTTTATTATTATTATTATTTATTACATACCTGATGAAGGAGTGCTAAAGCACATACGAGGAGAGCGTTAGTTGTCATTTTGAAGCGTGCGAGAGCCAATTGATTGAACTATAATTGTATTAACTAGTCGACTACTTTTATACAAGACCGCATTCTATTTTATCAGCGTTGCTAAATTGGAATTTTCATTTCCACTGTACGAACGGAATGCATGTTTCTTATCTATTATATTATATCTATTACGTGAATTCTTTACGGCAATAAGCAAAATTTGGACTGTCTTTTAAGCAAACTGCGCGTAAAGGAATTTGAGAAACTCAATTCGACTAGAGGTCCCGCAGTAGTCGAAATTCGATTATAATTAATTGGAATTGTAAGTTTGTACACTATTATGATTGTATTTTATACTTCTATAATCACAAATTTCGTCAAAACTACACTATAAAAAATATTAACAAAGACAAACAATATTTAATCTATTCTCAATTTGACAACAGACGTCAAGAACAAAAGTTTGACAATAAATAGTATTCATGCGTGTGTGCGTCAAATACACGGTATGTAGTGTGTGTAATGTTTTCTTTATTGATTTAATGTATCTTTTATGCATTATTTAAAAAAAATATTAGCATTGTGCACTTCTTCTCTATATTCTCTATAAGTGTGGAAAATTTCATACTCCTCCGTCCGCGCAATTTTCGTAAAAAGGGATACAAAGTTTTTGCTTCACGTATTAATATATAGATTCCTGTAAATATGAGGTAGAAATTTTATTTCTTCAAATGTAAGAAATATTGGTTACTTAATTATCTTATCTGATCATATGGTACATTGAGTGACCAACACTTCAAACTAGACACGACCTTTATCTATGAAGATAACGAGTGAGAAGAAGATATGATATCTTCTTCTCACTCGTTATCTTACTCTACAGATTCTGACCTGAATATATCATGAAAAAATCCATAATTTAAAAACTTCAGTGAAGTCCGTTGACAACGGTAGGCAGCGGCTTGGCTCTGCTCCTGGCATTGCTGAAGTCCATGGGCAACGGTAACCACTCACCATCAGGTGGGCCGTATGCTCGTCCGCCTACAAGAGCAATAAAAAAAAAATTTGGCTGAATGTCAAAAAATATTCACCTGTTAAACCCACGGCACAATAACAAAAACCATCTTTGAAAGGTCAACCTTAAATTAACAGATTTAAGCTTCACAGACACACACACACACACACACGCACACGCACGCACGAACACACACACGCACGCACGCACGCACGCACGCACACACATCAGACACAAAACCATTTATGTAATATATTATTATGGTCGATTAGGGTTTATGGTATTACACCAGATACTGTTCCAGCAACAACGGTGCTTTTAGGTACCTCAAGCACCCTTGCGACGAGTTTCTCGCCGGATCTTCTCAGTGGTTCGCGTTTCCGATCCGGTGGTAGATTCTGCGAAGCACTGCTCTTGCTAGGGTTAGTGTTAACAACGTCGTCAGGTTTGAGCCCCGTAAGCTCACCTACTTGTTAGGTTACGTTGACATAGCCTCTCAAGACTTACGGCTCAGGTAGGAAAAAAAAACTCCCAGCAACATTGCAAAGTATTAAAACGAATCGGATATTTCATGGACGAAAGCATCGAAAGTGAGCAACAAGAATTTTTATTATTATTAATGTACAAGTCTTCGAACTGCGAGCAAATCAGGCCCTTGCAAATCGATGTTACTACATATCGGCCCAGGTTCCCAATACGTAACTCGCCTTTACCAAATCACTATCAGTTGCAAAAATATTAATAATGTCATCGCTTTATCAGAACCATGTCGATATCAGGCTTTTACATAATTTTTAAATTGCACAATTCGAGTTCTATAACAATTTTCGTTCGTATATAAACTGGGCCATTTCCTTTTTGGTATCATTCGCAAATTATTCGCCTTTGTTAGTTGAATACGAGATTTTTGAAATGGCCGCCAAAGTTTTACTGGTTTTTTGCGCACAGGTCTTTTTCGTTCAGGTAAATTGCTTTTGCAATAGTTCAAGTAATGTGATATGTTCACCAATAAATTTGATAGACCTCTTAACTTAGGGTATTCATCTACACAGCGGCCTGTGGCTAATTATATGGCGCGAATTATTGTAAAATAAACCCGTCCAGACTTGTATTAATGCTCTGTCTATTTTCTGTGAAGCAATTTTGTGTTCCTTCGTCATGTAGAACATGAGATTTTCTTCTCCTCCACTTTATTAGAGTAATAACCATCTTAAATGTAAAATTATAATATTTTCCAGGTGTCGTTATCCCAATGCATCGGTTATGATGCGTACCCAGGCCCTATAGGAGCTTGGGGCTATGACGGATTAGGTCCCATCGACGGCTACGGATTCGGGCCATACGATGGTGTCGGCGCGCCCTGGTCTGGTGGCTGTGGAGGTCTCAACCCCGCTAACTTAGCAGCATCATACGGCGGCGGACTAGCCGTCACCAGCATATCACCAATAGCACCAACCGGAATCACGGTAAACTCCGAGAATGTCATCGAAGGTACCGTTAATGTGTTTGGTCAGCTGCCGTTCTTGGGCGCTGTGGCCACCGATGGTACGTTTGGCACGAACGGTGTTGGTACTGTTCTGTATGGCTGCGGCGATGGTGCCATTGGCATCACGAATGAAGCTCCCATCGCTCCCGCCCCTGGTTACGGCCCAGGCTACGGGCCTGGATACGCAGGAGGCTACGGATGGAATGAGTTCAACGCTCCCGGACCGTACGGATGCGGATGCGGTCTCTATTAATCCTATTTCATTTATTTAGTAATAACTTTATTTGTTGAATTTGCATTTGTGTTTTTGTTGGTAAATAAATGTATTACGTTTGTATCCTATTTTTTTAATGACCAATGATGTACATATAATTTAAAAATATATATAAATTATATCCACCTCTATTTGAGTCGTTTGTGAATACGTATATACCACAGCAGGGTATATACCACAGCAGCGTTGTTTGAATATTTCATCAGTCTACCTGCGATTGACCACTGCCTTTACATACTGGTAGGGGATATTGTAAGCCCGCATAGGCATCCAGCTTATTTATACCAGCCGGTGAGACCACAGAAACCTCTAAGGTGGGTCAAACTATAGACCAGCCTCTGAAGTTGGGTCAAAAAAAATTTAATTTTGAAGAACAAAACTTATAAACATCGGTGTTTTTCATTTAAATAAAATTAAATGTCTATTATTTCCTCCAGAATTCACTCCAGAAATTCAAAAAAGTTACATATCTGATTTTCCTTCTTTTTTGGTAGCTTAAGGGGCTATTCCTGCTACGCGACGGGTACAGACAAATAGATGAGTTCGCAGGCTCAGCCTGAGAGAAGTTGCTAACACTAGCCTAAGCAACAGCAGTACTTCGCAGAATCTAGCACCGGACCGGAATCGCAACCCAATGAGAAGACCCGGCGAGAAACTCAGTGGGCTGTGTCTATGAGCTAGTCGCCAAGCTCTTCATCATAATCGACGAGTTTGACGAGGACGGTGACCGGTGTTTGCGGTGAAAAGCTCCAAGAACGGACTCGAGGGATCCGACAAGAGATGTTTCGGGCGACAACAGCTTGACGTTGCCCCGTCGAATGGATAGGATAATTTTCTTTCTTCAGTAGATTGTTTTTATTGCCCTTGTAGACAGACGAGCATACGGCCCACCTGGTGGTGAGTGGTTTCCGTCGCCCGTGAACTTCAGTAAAGCCAGGGGCAGAGCCAAGCCGCTGCCTACCGCTTAATACTCCCCACAAGCCTCGTTTGAAGAAGGAAACATGGGCAACCTTCCACGTGGTCTGGTGCCTTCTACTTTCCCCTAATTTTGCACTCTATGTTGTCATATCCTCACCGGTAGACATGTTCAAAAAATAATAGTATGCGCCCACGTACGAGCGCGGACAGGCGCTGCTTAATGCCGAGTTCTTGAAGAATGGAGAAATTGGTGCGAAGATTCGTCCGTGAAATACCAAACATTCCTCTCCAGCACCACATCTCCAGATTTTTTTATTGCTTAGATGAGTAGACGAGTTCACAGTCCACCTGGTGTTAAGTGGCCCATAGACATCTACAACGTAACGCGCCACCAGTCTTGAGATATAAGTTCTAAGGTCTCAGTATAGTTACAATGACTACCCCACCCTTCAAACCGAAACGCATTACTTCATGGCAGAAATGGGCGGGGTGGTGGTGGTTGGTACCTACCCATCCGGACTCAGAAGAGGTTCTAACGCCAGTAATTATGCAAATTATAATTTTGCGGGTTTGCTCTCCATTACACGATGTTATGGCGGCGTTCGGCAAACTGCGTGGAGTTTTTTCATCGCACATACCACAGTGCCTGACAACGAAAGTTTTTAACCAGTGCGTCCTACCGGTAATGACTTACGGAGCCGAAACGTGGACACTCACAGTACGGTTGGTCCATCAGCTCAAAGTCGCTCAGCGAGCCATGGAAAGAGCCATGCTCGGAATTTCTCTGAAGGATAAAATCCGGAATGAGATTATTCGACAGAGAACTAAAGTCATCGACATAACTCAAAGAATCAGCAAGCTGAAGTGGCAGTGGGCGGGCCATATATGCCGTAAGACTGACGATCGCTGGAAAAGACGGGTTCTCGAGTGGAGGCCGCGCAGCGGAAGACGTAACGTGGGACACTCCCTGGCTAGATGGTGCGATGACCCCCGACGGTGGCCGGCAAGAAGTGGATGAGGAGAGCCGCAGACCGGGCTCCGTGGTGTGGATTAGGAGAGGCCTATGTCCAGCAGTGGACGACTGTGGGCTGTTAATGATGATGATGATGACACGATGTTATTCCTTCACCTTGGAAGCCAATCGTGAACATTTGTTAAGTATGTATTTTCATTAGAAAAATTGGTACCCGCCTGCGGGATTCGAACACCCGTGCATCGCTAGATACGAATGCACCAGACCTCTTATCCTTTAGGCCACGATGACTTCAAAATATATATTTAATTTCAATTATGTTCAAATATCTCGAATACTTCATGTTATTGGGCAACAAATGTACCAGCTTCAAGCCGAAACGCTTCTTTTTAGCAGTAATAGACTGAAAATTGGCCTACATTTACAACGTCACAATACATCCTACCACCAGTCAACCTAATGCTTAAAGATTCATTTGAGCTCAATTTATTTAGCATTGATTTTCTAAGTATTATTAAACAAATTTGCCTAATCTATAAACTAGTTTTGAATTCCTTTATTCCTTTTGCAGTCAGCACATATCTAACGCGATGTAGTTACCATCGGCCATGGATATTAGCAACGCCAGAAGCAAAGCCAACTTGTTATGCATAAACTCTAAGTCCCGCTTCAAAGTCGAATCACAAAGCCCTCCATAACCTAGAACCGAATGGTTTGGTGCGAGGCGATGTTAAGAGACCAGACGGTATGTCGATCTTCCAGGGAAGATGGGTCGGTCGCTCGTTTGGGATGCGACTTGTGTAGATACCATGGCACCGACACATCTTCTGGCGACTAATTCTAACGCTGGCAGCGCTGCTTCAACGGCTGAGGGCCTCAAACGGCGGAAATATGAAAATCCTTCTAAAGATTTAATTTTTGTTCCATTTGGGGTAGAAACTTTGGGCCCCTGGGGTCCATCTGCTAAAATTTTTTTAAGGACCTTAAAAAAAACTATTTGAAGCCTCGGGAGACCAGAAGGCCGGTACGTATTTTGCACAAAGAATTACCATTGCTGTCCAGCGTGGAAATGCTGCCAGCCTTTTGGGAACGCTGCCAACTGGCGGTGAGCTAACACAGATTTTCTATTTATAAGTAGCTTTAATTAAAACTAAAATTACGTTTTTACAATATACTTAAAGTAACTCCATAAATATATTGACAATAATGAACGCAACGAAATATTTTTTTAACAACATTTATTCAAAATAAAAATAATACACCTAACTAGTTACCGGCTTAATGGTACGGGCCAAAGCCGCATCCTGGTGTTCTATAGCCTACATCGTCGAAATTGTAAGGTATAGGCGCATAATCTAAGACAGCCGCAATCCCTGGTGCTTCATTGATGATCACCGCTGTATCGCCACACCCATACGCCACTTCTCCAGTGCCGGTGGTAGGAAACTCTCCAGACATAGCTATCGAACTAATAAACGGTAACTGTCCTACAACTTTCACAACACCTTCGATTACGTTCTCTGACAAAACCGATAAGCTGGCTTGAGGGAGTGTGGGTGGGGCAACCGATATTGGCAGTAGGCCGTTGTATCCTGCGGCTATGCCTGGTGGTGGAGCGATGATAGATGAAGCCAGTGGCCCGAATCCACAGCCAGGGTAGGGACCGTCCAGTGGGCCAAAACCGGTATCAAAAGGTGGGACGCCGCCAAACGGGAAGCAGTTAAAACTGTCGTCGAAAACTGGGTTGTAAGGGCCGATGCACATTACCACCTGAAACAAATAGGAATTAATCATTTAAAGCAAAAATCCAAAGCGTCGAAGTTTGTCAGTGAACGATAAGCAACCATGCAATTAGCCTCACTTTTGGGAATTCATGTCCTAATCGACATGTTGATTTGGTTAAAATAGTATATTAATTTTTTTTCCTGAATTTTGTATCAGTGAATCTGGAGCATAAAAATGGCATCTAATATTGGTGAAGCCCAAAAGGAAAATCTATGATTTAATTGAGTAAATAAAAATAATACGATTGGCTTCAAGATCGAGTATCCAACAGTAAAACGTAACGTTAAGATATTTTCAAACTGAACTTATAGAATTGATTGAATTTACGAGTATATGAATTCGAAAAACGCTTTTGGAATATGGCTGATATGAATAAAACTTGGAATGTGTTTAAAAATGAAGACATTAAAAAAAAACTCAATGCTTAAAACACAAAAATGTCGTTACAAGCATCATTTTAAGCAAAATGGAATCGGATACGACCATTTGCTTATTTGCATTGCTAACTATTTGTTACTCAGATAGTTTTGGCTGTTATAAATGAAATAAATCATAGTTTCTTCTTGTTATAAGTATGATTGTTAGATTCTTATGATGAAACGAAATGAAATGTGATGAAATGATGAGAAATAATGTGAAATACTGACTTAGAAAAGGGTATTAGTTAGAAATTTACGGGGGGGTCGAGAAGCTATGCCATATTATTATATATTCACACTTGTGCTCTGCCACATATGTTAAACAGTTATTAAACAGTTATTAATTACACGTTTACAAATTTAAAAAATTCACATATGTAGCTTTGGTGCTCGAATTTCTGCCACATAATCTAACCATAGTTTTATCAATAGAACGAATACCTACAAGTGACGTCATGTACTGTCATCAATGTTTTTTTTAAATTTATTGCTTAGATGGGTGGACGAGCTCACAGCCCACCTGGTGTTAAGTGGTTACTGGAGCCCATAGACATCCACAACGTAAATGCGCCACCCACCTTGAGATACAAGTTCTAAGGTCTCAAGTATAGTTACAACGGCTGCCCCACCCTTCAAACCGAAACGCATCACTGCTTCACGGCAGAAATAGGCAGGGTGGTGGTACCCACCCGCGCGGACTCACAAGAGGTCCTACCACCAGTAAAATATAACCAGTATAAGTTAACCTTAAAATTATTAGTTTTATATGGTGAGAGAGATGTAAAGAATTAACATATCACAAACATACTGATTGGATTTAGTTAAATCAACGTCCTTTACAACTACTTTGTAGATTGTTTTTTTTATCGATATCCCATTGCGCAGCTTTCAGAACCTACCTGTACAAATAAAGCTTGTAAGCTGAGGACAAATACAGCTTTCCCGTCCATTACGACTTCTTAAACTTTTGCCCGGCACAATAAAATCACCACAACACACATTTAATATTTATAGGTTCCTTATCGTGCCTCTGAAATATGTATTTATTAATTGCAATACTCGGTAATCGATATGTAATGAGCATTTGATAATAATTCATTGCAAATAATAATGATTTCGTTTTCTGGTAGATATTGAATTCGATATAAAGGATATTTATTCATTGAAGGCTAGTAGTACATTAGTGAAATCTAATCAGTATGTCGAGTTTCACGATATTTCTCTTCGTCGTTCAAGCGTGTTTGGTTCAAGTGAGTCGTATTTATTGATTTAATGCTAAATGCTTCAATCGCGAATTTGAATTTATTAATTTATTACAAACAAGACGAATTAGATTAGATGTAGATGAAAGAAATAGGTAACAAAAAGTCAAGCAAATGAACCACACCAATAAAAATTAGTATGCCACTTTTGTAGCCACTTTTATGGAAATCTTAGAAACTAATAGTGTTTTTATTATGTTGGGAAATCATCGCCATCTAGTTTGGCGCTAAGCTGACGTGTCACTCTTGTTATAAAAGAATTAATTGGGACATCAACTTCTTCTTCTCCTTCTGAGTCGGTTTCTTCATTGTTGAAAGTCGTGTCTAGTTTGAAGTGTTGATCCTTTGATGCACTATCCTTCCCCACGTCTTCCTGTACTCCGCAGTCTTTATAACCTCGGTCATTATCTATTATAGTAACCTGTCAAATGTGTTGAAAAATACAATTTGCTTTATCCCAATCTGTTTTTAATAGTGCTCTTCTGGAAATACGGCAACTTCTAGTTTGGATACTGTACTGCAAATGTTAGGAGTTTTATTGCACTACTGGAGTCAATTTTTAGCCAGAGTGTGTTGGCTACTATGCCTATAATCCTAGATGTTCGCTTGTACGTTAGTTGCACGTTGTGTCTATACTTGAGACCTTAGAACTTATATCTCAAGTGGGTGGCGCATTTACGTCGTAGATGTCTATGGGCTCCAGTAACTACTTTTTTTTATATTGCCTTTGTAGGCAGACGGCCCACCTGATGGTAAGTGGTTACCGTCGCCCATGGACTTCAGCAATGCCAGGGGCAGAGCCAAGCCGCTGCCTACCGCTACTTAACACCAGGTAGGCTCTGAGCTCGTCCACCCATCTAAGCAATAAAATTAAAAAAGGGTTTAGGAAATCATGTTTACTAATTCGCGCTTTCACAGTCTTCCGTATCATTTGTTGTTCACTTATGTTTGTCGCTACATTGTCTGTCTACCTGGTTTTAGGTCGTTACCGGCTAGCCCAAGGAGTTATCTAAAATATTATAGGTACTTATTTGGTGGGCTCATTTGGTCATCACCAAAGTTTTATAAATTCCTTTCGCTCTTACACTCACTCATGCTCAGACTCATTACACACAGAGGGTACATTGATACACTGATTTCAATGTTTTTTGTTAATTGTAATGTTTTAAGCTCACATATTGTCACTATTATGTATTTCAGATTATTTTTTGTCTAGTACATAATTTTCTATTTTTGTGTATCTGAAGTAAAGCTGTTTTATTCTTTGTAAGAGGAACACTGCTGCTTGAGATATACAGGTTTTATGACCTAATTCAAGCACAGATGCAAATTATGATCGTGTGTCTACTTCTATGTTAACAATAAATAAATAAAATATCGGTCGTCTGTAAAGTCGGTTTACTGACGATAGTTGAACGTGACAACGTCATAAGAAAATACTGATGGAATGGTTTCATTTTTCAAAAGAATTTTTTAATTTTATTTGTTTGGTAGATATTTTGTATGGATATAGAGAAGGAGGTAAATGGAAATCACTATTGAATTGATCAAGTTACATTTATTTGTATGCATAAATACAATTCATCGCTCACTCAAGTAGGAGAGAGACAGATGTCGAACGCTGCCGAACGCGGAGGCCGATTGTGCCTCTTTCGCTCGTTGCGCGCTCTCGCTTGCACTTCAAGCCTTAAATGGAACGCCTCAGAGCGAGGTAACGCCACATGAGTCATGTTTTTTCGTGCGTGCAGCCAGCTCCATAGAATTATAAGACGTTGTCACGTAAATAAAAATAATTTTAATAAATAAGTCAAAGGTTCAGGAACTTTTGTCAGGAACTATTATCACTATTGTGTTTAAGTTATTAACAGTGATTTTGTTTTTCCATGACAGAATGCTTTGTGCCAATGCTATGGCGGCTACAATCCTGGCCCGATTGTAAACGGATACAGTGGTCCCATCGGCGGTCCTGGGTACGGTCCTCCCGGCTGTGGGGGCTATGGCGGTACCGGAGTCGGTACCGTGGCGATTGCTGGCGAGCTGCCGGTTGGCGGTACCACGGTCGTGTCGGGACAAGTACCAGTGGTCGGCTGTGTCGAGTTCGAGGGTCCGGCTTGTGCGGCGGGATCTGTGACGATCAGCGGAAACTGCGTCTGCAGTTGCGGGGTGCCAGGGCCGATTCTGTACTAATTTAGGTTTATCCAAAGCTTGAGAACACTTCTCTAGCCTATAATTCTAAACGTAACGCCTCAGAGGTATACTTGTCTTTGTCACACTCAGTTAAGTTTTCACGCGATCGAAAGAGAAAAAAACTGAAAGTGTCATTGAGTAGACTGTGTTTTCAATTGTGTTATCTAATTTTAATGTTTTAAATAAATGTTTGTTAGTTACACCCTGTTTTTATTATTACATTCCAGCTCCATTTTTTTTATGAATTTAACCGAACTTATGCGATTTAATATCGCCTTTATTAAATGAAATGTATAGGTTTAGAAGTCAATTTTTCTCCTACCTACGCCGAAAGTTCGGTTTTCCTCCCGCTGTACAGGGAAGAAAGTCTAACTTTTCCTCCCGCTGTACAGGTAAGAAAGTGTAACTTTTCCTCCCTGGATACTGACAAGTGCGCATGCGCGTTAGTGTCTACGTCTGCTCTCACGCACCTAAAATTCTCCGCCATTGTTGTGCTCGGGTAATTTGAAATATTGTGTTTAGTGTAAAAGTGAAATAAACAAAATGCAATAAAATTTAATAGTGAAGTATTAAACAAAGATGAGTTCATCAGACAGTTCTTATTCAATCAGTAGTAGTTTGTTTAAAAATAAAAAAAACAGTTAAATTGTTTTTTTATGAGTATGGGGGCTCCGCCCCCCTAACCCCTGCCAGGGCTTCACCCCTGGACCCCGGCTCGGTACTCCACGAACTTTCGGTCTGGTAAAAAAAAAAAAAAAAAAAAAAAAAGGAGAAAAAATAGTATGTGCACCGCGGGAAAAAAGTAGGACATCTCATCCCGCGTGTTTGCAATTTTACACGCGGGAGGGAATGTACTACTTTTCTCCCTTGGTGCACAATGTACTATTTATAGAGAAACTGATGGTAGTTAGAATAGTATCAAATGTCGACAAATAATACCTTAGTCGTTTTTGACCAGAGGAACTATGAACTATTCTCGAAGCGTCGAAAACAATGGATTTTCAATGAAAGAACATTAGATTAAACTATTAAAATACTTTTAATTACGTCTTCATTGATTTTTCGAAAAAAAAAACATGAGTTTTCAACGTTTATAATAACCGATAAAGAATGTAACTGTAATAAAAAAGCATGAATGATTTTCACAAGAAAAATATTATGGTTCATCTCAATTCTGTTAGGACAACTTCTTTTTTTTTTTCTTCCTTTGCTAAAATACGGGTAGTATAATTCAATAGCAATAATACACCTTTGATTCTAAATATAGTTCCTGCAAACCCTATCTAATTATTATTTTTCCTATTAATTGATAGTAGCTCTAACCTGGGACGTTGCTAGCACTGGCCCTAGCAAGAGCAGTGCTTCGCAGAATCTACCACCGGATCGGAAACGCGACCCACTGAGAAGATCCGGCTAGAAACTCAGTGGCTGTCTGAGGGTTAGTTTGCTCGCCGATCGCTTCGCCGCAAGTGATAGATTCAATGAGAACTGTGACTGGCGCTTGAGGTACCTAAAAGTATCGATAGTGGATCGGGAGGATCGCTAATGACGTGTTTAGTGTGACGCTTACGTCAGCCAATATCTACACCTATCAATAAAATTGGAATGTCTGTTTGTAATATTGAAATAACCGCTTTTTACTACATGCATATGAATATTTATACGGTACATACACCAAAATAATATTTTTTACAATTTTTGTCGGTCTGTCTGTCTGTTTGTTCCAGCTAATCTCTGGAACGGCTGGACCGATTTTGACGGAACTTTCACTGATAGGTAGCTGATGATATAAGGAGTAATATAGGCTTTTTTAGACTAGCTTTGCCCCGTGGCGTCACCCGCGGTACGACAATAACCGCGGGTAGCATCGCGAGACTCAGCTAGTGTATAATAAAATAAAATTATATTTTTTACAATTTTTGTCGGTCTGTCTGTTTGTCTGTCTATCTGTTTGTTCCGGCTAAACTCTGGAACGGCTGGACCGATTTTGACGAGACTTTCACTAATAGGTAGCTGATGATATAAGGAGTAACTTCGGAAACTTTTTTTAGACTAGCTTCGCCCCGCGGCCTCACTCGCGTTACGGCAATAACCGCGGGTAGCATTGCGGGTTTCAGCTATCTAATATAAAATGGAAATATTTATTTTAAATGGTCCTACAAAAAGTCTGCGACAGAATCGACGATCTGTCTTTTATGTGAAGTCATTATCGCCAAAATAGGACCATGAAGAGGAAAGATTAGATTTGTTATTTTGTTACATTCTTTTTTTATTGTTTGTTACTTCCAGGTTTGTATAAAAGAAAATTCAATAAGATCATTAATAAGCTGCGGTTGCCGAAGCGAAGCAAGGCCGGGTCGCTAATCAATACTATAATATTATTATAAAGATGAAAGATTTGTGTGTGTGTGTGTGTTTTTTTTTTTAATTGCTTAGATGGGTGAACGACCTCACAGCCCACCTGGTGTTAAGTGGTTACTGGAGCCCATAGACATCTGCAACGAAATGCGCCACCCACCTTGAGATATAAGTTCTAAGGTCTCAAGTGTAGTTACAACGGCTGCCACACCCTTCAAACCGAAACGCATTACTGCTTCACGGTAGACATAGGCAGGGCGGTGGGTACCTAGCCGCGCGGACTGACAAGAGGTCCTACCACCAGTAATAAAATGTATGAGAGTATGTCTGTTTGTATTGAATAGGCTCCGAAACGACTGAACCGATTTGAAAAATTATTGCACTGTTTGGAAGCTACGCTATTTCCAAGTGACATGAGCTATAATCTTTTTTGAAAAAAATTAGGGACCGTTACTAAAACTCCAATAATGTAACCCAAAGTGTAAGAAAATTACCTAAAATATTCTTTACATCGCGTGCCCTGCGAAAACTATTGACGGTAGAATAAAATAATGTACTATGGCTTTGTAGAACACATTATTATTTACAAAAAGTGTTGCGACAGCACATGTCTAACTATTATAGTTATGCCGCAATAAGTGTTATTTTATTTAAAAAAATAAAACAACGTCAAATATCGTTGAAATTTTTGTTAAAAACCCGATCGAAGTCGGAGCGGGCCGCTAGTTTGACTCAAACATAAATAAAATAGAAAGAAAGAAAGAGGTACATTCTACAAAAGATTTATTACACACAAAAGGTAACAATTAACAATTAATTATTTAATAAATTCCACCACATCCACAGGGTCCTTTATAGCCAACTCCCGGCCATCCGCCATAGCCGACAGGACCGGGAGCGGAAATAGGGGCTTCGGAAACTATGCCAATAGCGCCATCACCGCAGCCGTACACCACAGCCCCAAGTCCAGCAGTGGGGAACGCGCCATCAGTAGCCACCGCACCCAGGAACGGCAGCTGTCCCACCACAGAGACGGTACCTTCGATAGAATTCTCAGAGGTAACCGTCAGACCAGTGGGAGTGATCGGTGAATTGCTCGTAACAGCCAGGCCTCCGCCGCATGATGCGGCCAAACTGCCAGGAGTGATGAACCCTGATGAATATGGTGCGCCGTAGACCGAACCATCGAACGGGCCAATAGGGTCGTAAGGTCCCCAACCAGGGCCATACGGGCCCAGTCCTCCCAATAGGGGATCACGGCCAAGGCATTGACTGAAGGCAGTCTGAAAATGGCAAATAAAACTATTAAATCTATAGTAACATGTTCTGACTCCTCAAAATCCAGGTCCACGACTCTTGTCAGAAGCAGGGATTTTAAATACTCTTTTATGAGATACATAACGACTGAGACATTTCGATCATCAGACAAAGCAGCACCACAAGTCGGATGACGCAACAGAATTGGCATGAAATATATCAATCAGTGCAGATTGTCAATTATTTTACATTTCATAAAAGTAGTGTAGTAATAAAACACCTTTGACTCAAAAAATTGTTGCTAATTTTTTTAAGCAATCACGCCACGTCAACCTGTCCCGTGCTAAGTTCGTAAAGAACTTGTGTTACAGGTACCAGATAAGGGAAATAAATGTAAGATTTTTATTGTACACATACATATATTTCATATATATGCATAATAACCCTGCAAAATACATTTTATATTTATCATACAAATATCTTCGCTGGGTGGGATTCGAACCCGCGACCCCCTTGTGTAGTGTTACCACTACACCAGACGGCTGTTAAATTGCTATAAACCGTATTTAATTATTTTTCCTACTTATTGATAGTAATCTCAAGGGTTATGCTATCATCACCGAATGTGTACGTCAGGTCACGGGGCTCATTCCGGAGCCCCATTTCAGGATTCTGCTGAACCAATCGTGAAATCGGTGAGAATTCTCAAATAGACAAAGTATCTTAAGGATGTATAAGGCGTAAACAGAACTTTTTTAATTGCAATCTATTACATAGCTGATTAAATCTCACAAACAAAATCAAACGTTTTTTATCCAATGGATACGTAACAAGAAACTATGGAGTTGCCATAAAATGTGTAACAAAATTATTAATTTTTCGCGTTTTAATTATAATAGTTGCAGTTTTTTTATAAGCCTTGAACCAAAATCAGTTTATACTCAATTTTAGCGAGAATTACATGCTTGATTGTCCAGAGTTTTGTCTAGTATATTATAGTCGTCGTGGCCTAACGTGGATAAGACGTCTGGTGCATACGTGTTGAGGCGATGCACCGATGTTCGAATCTCAGGCGGGTACCAATTTTCCTAATGAAATACGTACTCAACAAATGTTCACGATTGACTTCCACGGTGAAGGAATAACATCGTGTAATAAAAATCAAACCCGCAAAATTATAATTTGCGTAATTACTGGTGGTAGGACCTCTTGTGAGTCCGCGCGGGTATGTACCACCACCCTGCCTATTTTTCTGCCGTGAAGCAGTAATGCGTTTCGGTTTGAAGGGTGGGGCAGCCGTTGTAACTATACTTGAGACCTTACAACTTATATCTCAAGGTGGGTGACGCATTTACGTTGTAGATGTCTATGGGCTCCAGTAACCACTTAACATCAGGTGGGCTGTGAGCTCGTCTACTCACCTAAGCAATAAAAAAGTCCTTACCTGAACTAATAGTACTTGAAAGCAAACGAGGAGCACAATATTGGTGGCCATTTTATCTTCTGGTGATTGTATTACGGACCGTGTTCCTCCAGTTGTGTGATCAAAAACAATTATAAATATTGTTTTTATAACAAATATTATCTGCCGCCGACGTAATCGACTGTGAAATTAGAATGTGTTGGGTGTTGCGTAAAATGATAATTTAAATTTGAACTGTGATATAATCTATATCGACGCTTGAAAGGCAAACGTGACTAAGCGACAATGCGTGAACTTTACAGTAGACTAATTTAAAGTTGAAATACCTGAAAACAAATTATATTTTAACGAATCTTAAACTGTAGGATTGAAATTATTTTAATAGATCTAGAAATATATATTTTTTTCGCATCGAATATGGTTATTGCCTATCATTTATGTATAAAGCAGCTATTGTCGCTTAGTCATGTTTGCCTTTCAAGCGTCGATATATTAATACGTGAAGCAAAAACTTTATATCCGTTTTTACGAAAATTGCGTAGACGGAGGAGTATGACATTTCTCACACTTATAGAGGATGTAGAGAAGGAGTGCAAAATGCTAATATTTTTTTTAAATAATGCATAAAAAATACATTAAATCACTAAAGAAAACATTACACACACTACATACCATGTATTTGACGCACACACGCATGCATACTATTTGTTCAATGTCAAATTTTTCTTATTGCTTAAAGTCTGTGGTCAAATTGAGAATAGGTTAAATATTGTTTGTCTTTGTTAATATTTGTCTAAAGTGTAGTCTTAGCGAAATCTATGAAGAAATAGAATTCTTTGAAGTAGAACTCTTAGACAATAGAATCATAATAGTGTATATACAAACTTATAATTTCAATTAATTATAGTCGAATTTCGACTACTGCGGGACCACTAGTTATTACTAATGCATCTAAATCATGAATGTGCTTACAATTGTGCAGTTAATTATGTTCGCGCATAACACAAAACTTCTCGGATTTACATAGTAAACTAAATACAGGTTTCGAATTACGAATTTGATGAAACACATCTAGGTAGGTCTTCTGCAATAAATCATAGTAAAGTTAATTCTAAAACATTCTAGAAGGTTCTGGGAAAATGACGCGTGCTCCCGGACCTTTTCATTTTATTTGGTCAACGTTTGTAATATTTAAAACTTAAATAATAATATGTGTAATTACAAAAAAAGGTAGAGAAAATGACAGGCCTTCGGGTCCTTTCGAGAATTGGTACTTATTTTGACTATGAATTAGTCTGCTTTTTTTAAACTTATTGCTTAGATGCTTAGATGCGGGATTCGAACTCCGGACGTCTTTTCCACGACGAGTATATAAAATATATATTATATAAAAGATGTAACGGCAATAGACTTGAAGTTGTTATTAATATTTCTGGGCTTGAGATTTCAGTGAAATTAAGAGATGCGTATTTTTTTTTAAACCAGTTGGCGTGTTTATACTGAATCATCTAAATCGTACAGTTTTATTGGATAGTAGGGTCATGGAACAATATTCTTAATCAATTGCAACCGCACGCGTTTCTAGCGTCACAACACAGCTCGATTCTAATTGGTGGCGAAAATTTAAACAATAATACAATAACAAATTTATTTTTATATTTATTGCTTAAATGGGTGGACGAGCTCACAGCCCACCTGGTGTTAAGCGGTTACTGGAGCCCATAGACATCTACAACGTAAATGGGCCACTCACCTTGAGATATAAGTTCTAAGTTCTCAGTATAGTTAAAACGGCTGCCCCACCCTTCAAACCGAAACGCATTACTGCTTCACGGCAGAAATAGGCGTTATCGTTGTCCGTGCTGAGATTAGCTTGCAAGCGCCAGTGCTGCTCGAAGTTTGCGGTAAGTCGAAACTGAGCTTGAAATGCTGCGTGATTGTCGCCAGTGCTGCTCGAAGTCTGCGGTGAGTCGAGACTGAGCTTGAATACTGCGCGATGAGGCAGTGCAGGTGCGTGCCGTAGGACCAGGAAGCGCGGTGAGTCAGCTGCGATGGTCCTGTTGAGGTTGCGAGGCTGGCTTGCTGTGGGACGACTGTCGATGACTTGCTTTTATCTGCGAGAATGCGGGGATTGTGGTAGCCGAAGTTCTTGATGCGCTGATGATGAATCAGAAGGTTGCGTGTTCACATCACGTCGCAGGTCACCAGTTTGGGAAGGCTTAGACGACAAAGGGAAGATCTTCCACCGAGCAGGTGATATTTGCTCGGTAGACCGACGGTCCGAATTTATCTTGAAAATGTCGTAAGCGAGATTGAGGCATCTGTCAATTATCTTGCGTTGTATGATGGCTACCCGCCACAATAACAAATCGTAAATTAATATTGCAACGTATTTTTAAATGTCTTATGTAAAAATTTCTATTTAAACGTTTTTGCTGAGTACGTACGCAATTTTAATCGTAAGTACGATTTGATTGCAAATTATTTCGTCATTCGAAATAGGAAATGTATTAATACACTGATCGTGACATGCTTTGAGGCTATCGCGCATCTAGCTCTGCAGTAAATATGTCTCATTTGATCATCTATTACCTTTGCATCCAAGTCTTGTTGCAAGTAAGTTAGAAATGTTTTAACTTTTAATTTTTATCCAGCACTAACTGACCCGGCGGACTTCGTAGTGCCTCAATCGATAAATTAAAGACCTAAACTTTTGCATAAAATAAAGTTAAAACAAATAAAAGGAATCCGTCCGACGGGGGACACATCAAAGGAAAAACAAAATTGTTATTTTTATTTAATTCCGAGCATTTTCATGTTTATCTAACTTTTAAACCTTCTCTGGACTTCCACAAATAATTCAAGGACAAAATTAGCCAAATCGGTCCAGCCGTTCTCGAGTTTTAGCGAGACTATGAGCCCACTGAGTTTCTCGCCGGATCTTCTCAGTGGGTCGCGTTTCCGATCCGGTGGTAGATTCTGCGAAGCACTGCTCTTGCTAGGGTCAGTGTTAGCAACTCTCCGGTTGAGCCCCGCGAGCTCACCTACAAACGTTAGGGTGAAGCTGAAATAGCCTCTCAAGGTTATCAGCATAGGTAGGAAAAAAAAAAAAAAAAAAAAAAAAAAAAAAAAAAAAAAAAAAAAAAAAAAAAGAGACTAACGAACAGCAATTCATTTTTATATATATCGATCGATGGACAATCTCACGGGTACAACGTGGCTAATTAAAGTTGTTGAAGTTCCTCTATAATGCCAGGATATAATTAAACTATATCCTATCACAGGCGGCTCGTTTCTAACCTTGTTTGAAAAAGTATATATAACAGCGATCACGGTTTGTAGGCAGCGGCTTGGCTCTGCCGCTGGCGTTGCTGAGGTCCATGGGCGACAGTAACCACTCACCATCAGGTGGGCCGTATGCTCGGCTGCCTACAAGAGTTTCATAGACGACTGATGCGTCCAAATATGATGCTTTGAAATATCTTGCTCATAAAAATAGCATTCGGGGAGATGACCTCACATAGCTTTGAGCACAACATATCGAAAACACAATACAAGGCACATACTGGTAGATACCACAACCCCGCCTATTTCTGCCAATGAGCAGTAATGTGTTACGACTTGAAGAGTGGAGCAACCGTTGTAACATAGAACTGAGACTTAGGACTCATGTCTCAAGATGAGTGATGGCATTTCCGTTGTAGACTTCTATGGGCTCCGGAAACCAATTAAGACCAGGCGGGCCGTGAGCTTATCTACCTATCTAAGCAATAAAAAAACCAGGAAATATTAGTCACCCTGTGGACACAAATGCTTTAAACTGTGACTAGATTGAAATCCTGTTTTGGATTGATTTCGCACCAGCCTTAATTTATGGTTCCACGCAATGTCCCAGACTCTAGTTCTCTTGTAGAGAAGAACTCGATACCGCCATATTTGTCCGACTTCGGCGGAAGCGTGTGGCATCGTTACTTTTGTAATAAAATAAATTTACCCTATTTCAGACTGTGTATGGTCAGTGTTTGGGACGTGAGGATTACAGTGGAAACCATATCGGCACGTGTATCGCCCCCCTCGGCGGGTCTGACTACGGGCCTGTCTGCTACGGCGGCTCTAGGAAGTACGGCGGGTCTGGCCTAGGCAGTCTGGCTATCGCTGGCGAGCTCCCAGTCGCTGGTGCCGCCACTGTAGGCGGACACGTGCCTATCATTGGTGTTGTAGAGTTCGGTGGGCGGGCCCGTGCCACTGGTGTGATCTTCATCACCGGCCACTGCTTTCCTGCCTGCAGATGCGGGGGAGCTTCTATCTTTGACTGATAAATCATTACTTTTTAAACCTCAGGTTCTCTAACTACATTTCAATAGAGGGAAGTGTAATTGTCGTAACTTGAAAAACCAACCAACTTTACACCAGATATTGGAATAGTGAATTAGCCCCAAAATGTAAGTTACGACATTTCTGCTTTCCTCCGTCGATATCACGTTACAAGGGAAATTTTAACTAATTAAGATTCTAGACTTTAAAATAATAAATAATTGATTTACATATATGATGTTTTTATTTTATTTTTGCTTTTTATCTCTTTATCTCTTTTTGCTTTTTACGTAACTGAGTAACGAGCAAGGATCAACTGATCTTAAGTGGTCATCGAAGCCTGTAGACATTACAACCTAAATGCTGCCCGCCTTGAGGTCGGCTACTGCCTTGAAGAGGCAATGAGATCGAATCTCTGACCGGAATGCAAGATTAATTCATGATAGAAACATTTCCTATCCTCCTGGGTTCGATGCACCATAATATCACAAATTTCAACGCAAAAAATAATATGCAAATTTTGCTGCTTTGAATTTTAATTACACGACTTCACTCGTTCAATTTGGAATGGTTTTTGAAATTTTTTGTTAGTACATACATATTTAATTGCATAAATTAGTGCCTACTTGTCTGCGGGATTCGAACACCGACTCAATCCCATCGCTCGATACGATTACACTGGGCCCGTTATCTTTGAGACCACGATGACATGATTTAGAGTTTTATTGTTTATATGGGTGGACGAGCTCACAGCCCACCTGGTGTTAAGTGGTTAATGGAACCCATAGACATCTACAACGTAAATGCCCCACCCTTAAAATCGAAACGCATCACTGCTTCACGGCAGAAATAGGCAGGGTGGTGGTACCTACCCGTGCGGACTCACAAGAGGTCCTACCACCAGTAACTTCCGGTTGCTTTCGGGTCTTCGTGTCCCCCCGTCCTCGGGCATAGTTGGGGCTTTCAGGAGATTCCTTCGCCCGGGCTTTCTCTCCTGCCTTCACGGCAGGGGTGATGATAATGCTAATGGGGAAGGCTTAACGACGAAGTGAAAGATCTTCCACCGAGCGGGGGATATTGATCTGTAGACCGACGGTCTCAATGTTGTTGTTCGGAACGTGCATATATGCTAGCTTATCTTGAGAATCAGATTTAACTTTGGACTCTAGCATCAATGCCGCTATCCACTGCGCGGAGGGCAGGAAGGAATGGAGGAACGTTCGGTACATACAACGGTAGGCAGCGGCTTGACTCTGCCCCTGGCATTGCTGAACTCCATGGGCTACGGTAACGACTCACCATCAGGTTGGCCATAAGCTCATCTGCCTACAAGGGCAATAAAAAAAAACATAGACCTAACAAAAGTTTATATTTTATTTTTTATTGCTTAGATGGGTGTACGAGCTCACAGCTCACCTGGTGTTAAGTGGTTACTGGAGCCCATAGACATCTACGACGTAATTGCGCCACCCACCTTGAGATATTAGTTCTAAGGTCTCAGTATAGTTAGTATAGTTAGTGCCTAAAGGTCATGACCCTCGGCACTGAGGAATATAATGCAGGGAGGAGGATCTTGAAAATGTCGTAAGTGAGGTTCAGGCATCTGTCAAATATCTTGTGTTCTATGATGGCTTCCCGCCACACTGGTTAGTTTCTTTAATTTTATGATGGAACGGTGATGTTAATGAAAATTGTGTTTGATAAATGATGCGATGGGTTAGAGTTGGCGGTCGGCAAATGTTTTATCGCTGATTGACTCCCTATGAACTTCTTCTATACTAATATAAAAAATCTACAGTGGTTTTTACGGATGTTCCGTTATAACTACTGAACCATGCATACGATTGACTTGAAACTTGGTATCCATGTAGAATATACATGTACTTAATGGATAGGCTAATATTTATATGAGTGTTGGACTCCGTACACCCTACAATTGTTCGAAATGATACCGGCGTCTCGTTTTTACCATCGCACCGCCCGCCACCGGAGTAGAGTTCATCCATACTACCTGGAGCCACTGAAGTCATCCACAGTGCGTTTCCAGAGGTCTTTTTTGCCACGTACCATCCGGCTATGGAATGAGCTCCCCTCCACGGTGTTTCCCGAGCGCTATAACATGTCCTTCTTCAAACGAGGCTTGTGGAGAGTATTAAGCGGTAGGCAGCGGCTTGGCTCTGCCCCTGGCATTGCTGAAGTCCATGGGCGACGGTAACCACTCACCGTCAGGTGGGCCGTATGCTCGTCTGCCTACAAGGGCAATAAAAAAAACCAGTTGCGGAGGCGTTAATAATGGGAATCTTTGTGGGGGTGCGAAATAATAATGTTAATTTTAAATGCCCAGCGAAGAGGACGGGTACAGCTAATCGTTAATACTTACGATTCTCGAATAGAAATTTAATACACCTTTGCCATTCGAAAAAAGTTACGACACAAATCAACCCAGAAATTACTTAAGCAATAAAATTACAGATGTAACATTTTCGTCTTTCTCAACACATACATACGTAATATATATATATATATATATATATATAAAATTAATACACACATTACATATTGCAGAATAATTTTCGATAAAGAATAACTTAGTTTCACATTATGTTACTGTAACATACATAGATAAAACTCGATAAAAATGTTGTTACTAAACACACTTGCGCTAATGTTTGCCCGGTGTGAGAAATACCGAAATCGCTGCCATTTCCATGTAAATATTATTTATGTTATATATGTACATCATGACGTATTTGTTCTTGACATTTCTAGAAAGAAAAAAAAGATGTGTGGTGTCGTGGAACACCGGATAGGAACGAAGTTCCTTATTAAAAAAATATTAATTTTAAGTTCTATTCCAGGTATAAAGAAAATAATTATTCGGGTATACATTTTGAAGTGAAAACTTCTTTAGAATCGTTGTGATTTCAAA
Organism: Bombyx mori; assembly: GCF_030269925.1. Taxonomy (NCBI): domain Eukaryota; kingdom Metazoa; phylum Arthropoda; class Insecta; order Lepidoptera; family Bombycidae; genus Bombyx; species Bombyx mori. The sequence continues at coordinate 2,501,398 of NC_085108.1, read as the reverse complement.
CCGGATGCAACGGAAAAAACGACAGATAAGAGACACAAATACAAAAATGTGTAGGATGAAGCCAGCAAAGAATGAGACAGAAATATACATACTATTTAATACAGCGCCATCTGTGAGATTTTTTAATACTAACGTGTGTATGAAAGCTCTTGTAGTGAATTTTAAGTTAGGATTTTACGTGAAATTAAAATATCAATTCACAGAGGGCGCTACCTTACAATTATTTACTAATGACAAAATTTTACATATACTTAAGACGTTTAGGATAATTGTATTTTAATTTTGGAAGGTTTCACTTCTACCACGTGTGAATTGCACACATTTTGTTTTTTTTATTATTGTTTTTTTGTTGATAAAAAAAACTACTTTACAAAGTTATCAACTTTATTTTATTCATAATGATTTATAAAAAATATATAATAATAATATACAAAGAAACAGCTATTTATATGAATAATAATAATTAAGCCTAATTATGTTCTATCATAGAAATAATAATAACCGTCATCACGTAGACTATGCTTTAGACACTGTATAGCCATCATACTAAGACTGTATACAACGGCTGCCCTACCCTTCAGACCGAAACGCGTTACTGCTTCACGGCAAAAATAGGTAAGGCAGTGGCTCCTACTCGCGCGGACTCACAAGAGGTCCTACCACCAGTAATTACGCAAATTATAATTTTTGCGTGTTTGATTTTTATTACACGATGTTATTCCTTCACCGTGGAAGACAATCGTGAACATTTGTTAAGTACGTATTTCATTAGAAAAATTGGTATCCGCCTGCGGGATTCGAACACCGATGCATCGCTCAACACAAATGCGCCGGACGTCTTATCCTTTAGGCAACGACGACTTCACGACGCTTCCGTTTGCCTCCGCCTACCTCGGTTGATCTTTGTCTCATTTGAGGCTCGGACAGAGGTTCTTAGAATACATGGCGGGGCAAGTTGTACCTACGCTATACGCTTCTCCTTGCCTCCGCCTACCTCAGTTCATTTCTGCCTCATTTGAGGCTCGTATGAAGGCGTTCATTGACAACATAAAGGTATAATATGAGCCCGCTGAATAAGAAGGACCTTTATATTAGGTGACACAGTTAAGACATCGACTGGTCCGATAGAAAATTAAATGTTTAACATAAATGCGGAACTTATTTTTTATAATATAGACTAGCTGATCTGGCAGACTTCTTAGAGCCTCAATCGATAAATAAAAGACCTAAGCCTTTGTATAAAATAAACTTAAAACAAACAAAAGGAATCCGTCCGACGGGGGACACATCAAAGGGAAAACAAAATTGTTATTTTTATTTAATTCCCATCATTTTCTACCTTTAAATCTACCTTTTAAACCTTCTTTGGACTTCCACCAATAATTCAAGACAAAATTAGCCAAATCGGTCCAGCCGCTCTCTAATTTTAGCGAGACTAACGAACAGCAATTCATTTTTATATATATAGATAAATGAACGAGTTTACTGCCCATCTGATGCTAAGTATCTTCCAGTTATAGTCTCAGTTGTGTTCTATACTCACCCACCCTTAAAACTGGAACGCATGACTGCTAGGTAGCAGTAAGAGACGGTATTTTGATATGTACCCAGTTGGGCTTATAATACACCCTACTACTATTGCCAGTGTAATGCCGGTCTGTCTTCTTCTCTTACATTTTTTTTCCTACCTAATCTGATGGTGTTGAGAGACCATTTCAGCGTAACCCTAACTAGTAGGTGAACTCACGGGGCTCAAACTTGATGACGTTGCTAACACTAACAAGCAAGCAAGAGCAATGCTTCGCAGAATCTACCACCGGATCGGAAGCGCGACCCACTAAGAAGATCCGGCGAGAAAATCAGTGGTTTGTCTCTGTGGGTTAATTTACTCGCCGAGTCGAGCCGACGGGTTCGACTAGAACGATAACCGGTTAAGATTCTCTTAATTGTCCATAATGATCCTCACATCTATGCTATATTCTTTGATATAGCAATTAGCATTCAGAAAAAAAAAAACGTGTGTGAGCAAGTCAAACACGGTAGAAGTGAAACTTCTAAAAACAATCGCAAGGGTCAACCACTCAGCAGTGCAATGGAGCAGCCTCATCCTAGGGAAACCGCCTGAATGAGCATGATCACGGTATCCCTACGCCAGCTAAGTATGACTTAATAAGAGAAATATGAGAACGTATATCAACTGTGTAACATTTCGCCACCGCGATTCAGGAATTGTTGAATTTACGTGCAGCGACATCTGTTGATAACAAACTAAATATAAATAAAAGTATCTCAGGGCGCTCCGAGAGCCACGACAGCGTGCACGGACGTCAAAAACACAATGAACTAGTCTGGGACGTGAGACCGTGTGGAGCGCTTCGTGATTTGTCGGCGCCGCTCGGAGCCGCTTCGGCAAGTCAATCGCGGCACACTTATTTTTTCGTTTCGTTTCATTTCCGTTTCGTCGAGTTTGAAATCGCAACGATTCCAAAGAAGTTTCACTTCAAAAAACTTAAACCAATAATTATTATTAGTACGTGACTTCAATGAAATCGATCTATCGTGCCTTATCTAGCCACCATTAATATTAACAAAACTGTTTGCAAGTGTGATCAGAGTTAGGTAATCGTTCGATTTATAATTTTGGTGTTTCATAGAAGATTGAAGTCGTCGTGGCCTAAAGGATAAGGCGTCCGGTGCATTCGTATCTAGTGATGCAACGGTGTTCGAATCCCGCAGGCGGGTACCAATTTTTCTAATGAAATACGTACTTAACAAATGTTCACGGTCGACTTCCACGGTGAAGGAATAACAGCTTGTAATAAAAATTAAACCCGCAAAATTATAATTTGCGTAATTACTGGTAGTAGGACTTCTTGTGAGTTCGCACGGGTAGGTACCACCGCCCCGCCTATTTCTGCCGTGAAGCAGTAATGCGTTTCGGTTTGAAAGGTGGGGCAGCCGTTGTAACTATACTGTGATCTTAGAACTTATCTCAAGAAGGGTGGCGCATTTACGTTTTAGATGTCTATGGGCTCCAGTAACCACTTAACTCCAGGTGGGCTGTGAGCTCGTCCATCCATCTAAGCAATAAAAAAATATTTAGAATATATATATTTACTACTATTCGAGCGTGAGCATGTGGGATCAGAAATCTAGCCAATTTTTAATACGCTAACAAATCATTAGCGTATATCTATACTACTATATAAATCTACACTGGTTTTTACGGATGTTCCGTTATAACTACTGAACCGTGCATCCGATTGACTTGATACTTGGTATCCGTGTAGAAAATAAATGTACTTAATGGATAGGCTAATACTTACATGAGTGTTGGACTCCCTAATAATAAGGATGATAAACAATAATGTTAATTTTAAATGCCCAGCGAAGCGGGCGAGTACGGCTAGTACTATTATATAAAAACCGTAACACAATAATAAATAATGTAAAACGTCCACCATTTTATTGCTTAAAGCCCAAAAAAAAACAGCTGAGAATTTGACAAAATACATCTATATTAAATTAAATAACACAATAAAAAAAACATGTTTTATTTATAATAATTAATACATCATTAACCTAAGTTTCCGTTTTTTTGTCTTTCCACAATTTTTCGCTGCAGTTTTACTAGTTTCGAGCCATAGGGTAATAAGCGACCTGATATCGATTTAATTTTTTTCGCATATTCGTTGACCACCTAACGAGCAACTGGCGTAATTCGACATGCCTTGACAATGTCAGTTGAAGTTTTGTATCCCGAATACGCCGAATCGAGTCTTGTATGAAAAATAACATCGCGCTTTCAGTCCGCCTCATTCAAGTTCGTTATTAAATAAAGCTTTTGTCGTTAGCCGCTGTCTGGTCGTCATTGGAAACAAGTTACACCACTCACAAGCTTTCTAGTGAATTAGAAAGATGCTTATCATTTAAAACGTGGTGTGAATTTTAAGGTTCTATCACGACAAGTCTTTTGCTTAATTTTATTATTAAATTTTCTTCTTTTTTTTTTGTAGTTTTAGAAAATCCAAAATTACATACAACGTTCAGACAGCGTCTAATTATGAGCGAAAATATTATGATTAATGTCTATCGATCGTCTTAAAGTTCCTATAGACGTCCACATCCACATGAAGGATCTATGTATTGAGTGACGAAACCGCCGCCAGTATTTATGACAGCCTTACCAGAAGACGGCATGTTACCATCGACGGCGACCGTGCCGTAAACCGGGAAGCAACCGCTCACTTTTATCGTGCCGCCTATCGGCATGTCCCCTGTGACCGAAATGTCACCGAACTGCAGAGAAGGCACGATCTCGGTGACCAGGGGCGTCACTTGGTTAGTGCGGACGGGGCCGTAGTCCGGAAACCCCGTTGCGGGGCTAAAGCAATTCGGTAAGGAGGTGACCGTGGCCTGGCCGTTCCCGGTCGCTACTGTGGGAATGTAGAGGGATGAGCCGTAAGGGCTGTACAAGTTCGACCCGAGGCAGCCGTTCCCGGACATCGGCAAACTTAGGATACCCTGTTGAAAACAAAACAAAATACACAATTAAATTGATTTAAACATGAAATGGTAGAAAATTTAATTTTGTTTACCGGCAGCACTGGATCTTTTATAGAATCCCAGTTTCTCTTCTTCGAACATAAGGGAAATAGAATTTAAAATAATAATTACATCGACAGAAATTGAACTTTTCTTTTTGCAAAGAACAATCGTTATGCCTGTGCTAATTTAATATGCAATTGTTTGTTAGCATTATTCTTTGCGGGTTTTGTTAGCGTAACACTTGTTTGAGTGAGTAAGCTAATAGTTTAAATCGTTTTTATTGTCTCGCGCTGAGCATTGTAAGTCTGAGCTACATTCTTTGTATAAGATATACGACATTTATGCTTTTGGGTGTAACTTATTCTTATATATGTCTTTCTACATTTAACAAAGGGGAAAGTTGTATCTTGGGTCGGCTTCCAATAAATTTCACAGTGTATTTAAAAAAATTATTAAAAATACACATCAAAGTATTTTTAAAGCAATTATATCGACGTTAAATAAAATTTTCATTTAATTAACGAGTATACATTTTGGTTTATTTTTATTTTATTATAGAGTAGTTTATTTTTATTTTATTTTTTCTCCAAATTAATTGACTGATTGACATAATGATAGCTAATATTGACATAGAGTGGTTACTACTGTATTGATATAATTATGTGTTTCTAATTCATTTCCTTTGTATATTTAATTAATTGAATTAGTATATTGTTCATTTTCTATTTGTATTGTTGAACTGTTTGTGTGCTGACTATTGTATTATTATTATTTTATGGATTTTTTCTGAAATAAATGTTTTATTATTATTATTAAACAATTGCAAATCTAATTTCGATTACTATTAAATTATTTCACGACCAAATGAAATAATAAAAGGAATTTCCCGTAGTTAAATGTCGAAAAACGACAACAGATGTCGCTACGTAATACGTGTTTAGCACAGATAAAAAATTCTACCGTATTCTACCAAAACGGACAACGTACCTGTATTAGTACTAAAATCACGGCCAATACCCCTCCAGACTCCATTTCTGTGCTGGTACCACAACAGAACAATGCAACGAGGCTTCGTGTACTGCCTTATATACATTCGTACATGCCTTATCACTTTCCTCGCGTGCTTATCGAAGTTTTGCGTAAATTTTTAATGTAACCCCGTTTTTATCTAAATTACCGATGCAATTAAAATATTTCAAAACAATTGCTACACTTGCCGCGTAGCTTTGTCGTAGCGAGTGCTACGGTAGCCTACGGCGTAGCTGGTCTTTGATACTGTAGGCTTTGTTATAGTATTGATAATAAGTGAAGATAAAATAGAATTCAGATTAACTAAAAGTAGTAATTATTTAACGTTAAATTAATTGTTTCTTCTTATTTTTTCCTTAAGTATGGCAATTGGCTTCTTGCGACGCTATTGTTGTCAGTATCGCAGTTTCTTAAAATATTCAATTTATTAATTACATATTTAGATATTTTCTAAAATCAAATAATAATAATAATAAAACAAAAAACTCAAAATTAACATCAAAACTACCTTAACCTAAAGGCTGGTTTGGATCCAGAGTGCTCAGCATGCACACGTGTCCAGTGTTGCATTATTGGGCAGTCCAAATCCATCCGCGAGGCGAACAGACGCAGTTTATACAGTATTCAAACGAATATATTAATAAATTAATACGTGAATTACCAAACAATTTCCAACTTTGCCATAACTTTATTAAAAACCAAACACAAAAAATAAACGCAAATCTATATATTTATACGTGAAGCAAAAACTTTGTATCCCTTTTTTACGAAAATTGCGCGGACGGAGGAGTATGAAATTTTCCACACTTATAGAGAATATAGAGAAGCTAATATTTTTTTAAATATTAGCTTAAAAAAATATTAGCTTCTCTAGCTAGAGTGCACAATGCTAATATTTTTTTAAAATAATGCATAAAAGATACATTAAATCAATAAAGAAAACGTTACACACACTACCATGTATTTGACACACACACATGCATACTATTTATTTAGTGTCAAACTTTTGTTCTTTACGTCTGTGGTCAAATTGAGAATAGATTAAATGAGGCCTATAAAATCAAACGCAGCTAAATCCAATTCTGTCAAATATTGAGGTAAACTACTAAAAACGGCCCTAAGCACGTCATTACGGATGCTTCTGATCCATCGAAGCACTGCTTTTGCTAGGGCCAGTGTTAGCAACACTCCCGGTTTGAGAAACTGAAATAATTTTGTTCGGGTAGCTACGAAATTCTTTATTTTAAAGCAGATTTATAAAGAATGAGAATATTACTAATAATCTGAATTTTAAATGATTAAGCTTTGTTTATATTTTAGTACAGAGCAAAAATTAAATTTTTGAACTGAATTTGCTAGAGATTTATTGCATTTGTTATAACATGAAAATACTACTTAAAGCGTGTTCAACTAACTAAACAAGATGGCGCCATAGTTAATCCATTTTACTACACTATGGCGTTTAGCTGCCTTTGATTTTATAGGCCTCAAATATAGTTTTTCTTTATTAATATTTTTCTATAGTGTATTCTTGGTGAAATTTGTGACTATATTAGTATAATAGTCTTTGAAATTAGAATCATAATAGTGTACAAACTTACAATTTCAATTAATTATAGTCGAATTTCGACTTTTTTTTTTTTTTTTTTTTTTTTTTTTTTTTTTTTATGATTGAAAGTTTACTGGTGGCCCGAAGGCCTTTCCAGTTTCACCAGGACAGGTGGGCGAGCAAAGGCTCAGCCAAGAGGGGTGGGATTTGCTAACAACTGCCCGAGCGCCTCCGAAGGAGACCTAACAACTCAAGAGCAATTGTTTCGCGAATGAATCTACTACCGGATCGGAATCGCGACCCGCTGAGAAGATCCGGCGAGAAACTCAGCGGGCTGATGCATGGGTTAGGTTGCACGTCGACCTCTTTGTCGAGTTCGACGAGTACGGTTACCGGGGTCCCTAAGCCTGCCCCTAGTATTAGAGCTGAAGGCATCTAATGCAAAGGTTATTGGATCTGATGGATCCGTAAGGACGTGTCTAGGGCGTCGACGGTGACTGGCTCCTGCATGATCAGGATTCGGGGAGTAGTCAGCGGCGGCAACGATAAGGCGATTATCATGACGCATAGCCTTATCGAAGTATCGTTCCGACGCTGACTTCATGTATTTCCGAATTGATTCGAGGCCCAGGTCGTCGTGTAGGTCAACGTTCCTCACGAACCACGGAGCCCCGACAGCTAACCTGCAAAAGCGGGATTGTAGGGATTGGAGGGTGTCTATGTGTGTGCGGGCCGCGTGAGCGAACACCACACTCGCGTAAGTCATGACGGGCCTTATGCAAGTTTTGTAAAGTGTCACCTTGTTCCGAAGGGACATTTTACTCCGCTTACAGATCATGGGGTAGAGTCTACCGAGAATAAACGCGGCACGGTCACGGACTGATTTTATATGCGGGCGGAATGTCATCGATGCATCCAGGGTAACGCCCAGGTACTTGACCTTCCTGGCCCAGGGTATGGGTTGTCTAAAGAGAGTAATCGGGGGTGTGAGATTCCTCCTCCTAATCCGGGAGGAAATCCGTGTGGAGCTTCCCCTCTGAAATAGCACCGCAGTACTTTTCGCTGGGTTGATGTCTATGCGCCATTTTCGGAACCACTGTCCTAGGGCTAGGGCTGCGCTCTGAAGCTTCTTCGCGATTAGGGACTTATTTCTACTAGAATAGTAAACAGTCGTGTCGTCGGCGAATAAAGCTAAATGGGTCGGCGGCGACCGGGGAATATCGTTGACGAATAAGCTAAATAGGAGGGGTGAGAGGACAGAGCCTTGCGGGACTCCAGCTGTGAGAGGTCGTGGGGAGGAGCGGGTTCCCTCGACTCGATATCGAAAAGAGCGGTTCGACAAGAAGTCCCGTATGATGAGCACGAGACTATCCGGCACGCCCATGTTGAATAGTTTGAAAATCAAACCATTGTGCCAGATTTTGTCGAACGCTTTTGCGACGTCGAAGAAGAGAGCTCCCGTGTATAACGGTTTTGGTCGATTAAGCCCCACAAGAATGTGCTCCGTGAGGCGGTGCACCTGTTGAACGCATGAGTGATTTGTACGGAATCCGAATTGTTCATCGATAAGAATGCCCTTGGATGAGACGAAGTCTCTGAGGCGTTTGTAGAGCAGACGCTCATACAGTTTGCCTAGAGACATGAGGAGGCTAATCGGGCGGTAGCTCGTCGGATGATTTTTTGGTTTACCGGGTTTATGTATGCCGATAACGTCCGCCGAATTTCGACTACTGCACGACCACTAGTATTAATAAATTCACTTAATAAAATATAACTTAAAAGTTAATAAATTCATAACGGTATTATTATTAAACGGTAGACAGTGGCTTGGCTCTACCCCTGGCATTGCTGACGTCCGTGAGCATAAAAATAAAAATAATTCCGCTAACTTTTCCAACAGCATTCCTAACTTAGTTGGAGACAAAGGATTTTTCACGTTTTTCTCTCGGTACCTACGTTGTTTTTTTGAATTATCACGCTGTTTTGAAACGCGGTCCGCCAGTCACGTTCCTGTTTCATTCGATAAGCACGATACACGTGTATATATCCGACTTCCGTATTCCGTGAGTATAGGGTTGTCGTTTGCTTGAAGTTGTGAATCTAATAATAATGTTTTAATAAATATGTGTGAATATAATAATAATGTTTTTATTGCAAGTAAGCATGACTCATATAAATTGTTAATAAGACTTAGACCTATATTAGTAGTTATATTTACATCACAATGAATTACTGTCGTAACATCCCATGGGAGATGGCACCGCAGCGACCCATGTATACACAGTCCAGCCTGCTTGCGATCATGCTCAGGATACTGTTGGAGCTGGCCCTCACTCTGCTTACCAGAGATGCACACCTCTTACGCATGATAGCGTAAAAACAATCTATGTGCGCGTCTGCAAACATCCCTGATGCGCTACAAAAGCGGAGCAGCACCACCAGCACCCTTAATTATGCTTTTGAAAGAGACAATTGCGCGAAAAGATCAGATTTAGTTTTATTATTATTTGTACTGGTGATAGGACCGCTTGTGAGTCCGCACGGGTAGATAACACCGCCCTGTCTATTTCTGCCGTGAAGCAGTAATGCGTTTCGGTTTGAAGGGTGGGGCAGCCGTTGTAACATACTGAGACCTTAAAACTTGTATCTCAAGGTGGGTGGCGTATTTACGTTGTAGATATATATGGGTTCAAGTAACCACTTAACACCAGGTGGGCTGTGAGCTCGTCCACCCATCTAAGCAATAAAAAAAAAGATCAGAATTAGTGGAGGGAATTTTTTAGGCGCTTCACAATTTACGTGGAGGCGGGAGACGCAGACAATCACCTCCACGGTAACCGTACTCGTCGAACTCGACAAAGAGTCCGACGTGCAATCTATCCTAAACATCAGCCCGTTGAGTTTCTCGGCGGATCTTCTCAGCGGGTCGTGATTCCGATCCGGTAGTAGATTAATTCGCGAAGCATTTACTCTTGAGTTGTTAGGTCTCCCTTGGAGGCACTCGGGTAGCTGTTAGCAAATCCCGCCCCTTCTGGCTGAGCCCTTGCTCGCCCACCTGTCCTTGTGAAACTGGAAAGGCCTCCGGGACACCAGTAAACCCTCAATAAAAAAAAAAAAAAAAAAAAAAAAAAAATAAAAAAAAAAAAAAAAAAAAAAAAAAAAAAAAAAAAAAAAAATAATAATAATAATTAGATACATCTTTTATATATATACACATATATTTACTAGCTTTTGCCCGCGACTTCGTCCGCGTGGAATAGTTACTTTGGCATAACGCTAAATTTTACCCCCCACTTCATTTACGTAGAAAGTGAAAATAATTTTGAATTATATAATGTTAAGGAGCTATTTAAACCCCTATTTTGAAACATTATTTATTGGTGCTACACCTGTATTGATCTTAGAGTGATGTTATATAGCCTATAGCCTTCCTCAATAAATGGGCTATCACGGTGCTTTTAGGTACCACAAGCACCGGTCACCGTCCTTGTCGAATCCGTCGCTTGCGACGAAGGGCTCGACGAGCGAATTAACCCACAGACACAGCCCACTGAGTTTCTCGTGGGATCTTCTCAGTGGGCGCGTTTCCGATCCGGTGGTAGATTCTGCGAAGCACTGCTCTTGCTAGGGCCAGTGTTAGCACCACTCCGGTTTGAGCCCCGTGAGCTCACCTACATGTTAGGGCGAAGCTGATAAGTCTCTCAAGGCTATCAGCATAGTTAGGGAAAGAGGGCTATTTAACACTGAAAGAATTTTTCAAATCGGACCAGTAGTTCCTGAGATTAGCGCGTTCAAACAAACAAACTCTTCAGCTTTATAATATTAGTATAGTTTACTAAGCCGGGTGATGGTCTCGTCGGAGACATGAGTGGTCACTGAGCTATTTGTATTTTATATCATAAAAGCGGAATATATTAACATGTTCGCGTGAAAGGTATAATTCATTGTTCATCACTCACTGGAATTTGGTACTTCGTGATACTTATAATAAGGTGTAATGAACAATGCTTCATAAGCCTATTCAGCCATGACAAGGTTGTAGGGAGAGAAATCAAACAGTTATATCTATCAAATAGTTATATCTATCAAATTTTGTATAACTAGTATTGTAGCTATTGTAGACCACATTAGTTGCTACTTTACCCTCAAGATGCAACCTTGTGTTCTGGTTTTACGGGGTCGGATTGTATTTCAAGAAAACTGAGTTTTCAGCCTTTTGTTAGAGGTTGTACGATTTGACCACCCAAACGGTAACAAGGGGTTACTGGAGTCCATAGACATCACAACGTGATACCGCCACTCACCATGAGACATGAAGCCGAAATCTTGATTTTATAGTCTAATATCCAAGTGCGATGTTGCCAGTTAGTAGTCGCAGTATTTTTAATGAGATACTCAGATGGTACTGTACTGATGGTACTCTCTGGTGATTTCCTTAGTTCCCTCTCCTGACATCCATGAGATGATGAAACGAGGTAACAGTCTTCTGACATTACACAGCCCAGGTGTCATATTGAGTAGCGATATTCGCGCTGTATCAGTGCATTAAAAAAAGTTTTGTTTGGTTAACTTTTAGCTCCTTGGTGATCTCAAAAACAAATACCCATCTTTCTTATTCATTTAAACCAGTCATGCTGTAGAGCAAGAGAATTAGTAAGAAAAAATTGTGTGGATTGAAACTTGTTAGTTGGCAGTGTTGGCACTATATCATTTTCGAAATGGTGTCATTGTTATATTAGGCGGCTCAGTGGACACAGTTCTCGGACAATCTTTTAAATTTTTCGGGCCTCATTCGTTGAACTTTTTTTTTATTTTTTTATTGCTTAGATGGGTGACCGAGTTCACAGCCTACCTGGTGTTTCATGGTAACTGGAGCCATAGACATCTACGACGTAAATGCGCCACCCACCTTGAGATATAAGTTCCAAGGTCTCAACTATAGCTAGAACGGCTGCTCCACACTTCAAACCGAAACGCATTACTGCTTCACGGCAGAAATAGGCAGAGCGGTGGTACTTACCCGCGCGGACTCACAAAAAGTCCTATCACCAGTAAAAGTGAACTTTTGCCGCACGATTAAAAATAAAATCTTTGTGACCACCATCTAATAATAAAACATTGCATTGAGTCGTCTCATACAGTTTATTGTTTCATTTTTATTTTACATAACACATAAAAAAATATTAAATATTCTAACAGAAATTTATTCATGTAAATAACAAAGCTAAAAGAAAACAATAGATCTTCAATAATAAATACCAGGTAAACTACACCCACAGCTGCAGGTTCCAGTGATAACAACGGTCCCTGATGCTGGTATCGTGCCGCTAAACTGGACCGTACCGACCACTGGTACCTGCCCCGCCAGAGCCGAAGACCCGCAAACCGGCAAATCTCCCCCAACTTTCAGTCTGCCGTTGCCAGAGCCCCTAAACGGTGAGAAAATTGGACTCCAATTTTGTTGCAACACTGGATCATAGGTTTGGCAATCTCCGCCACCAACATACCCACCGTAGGGACTATAAATTGGGCCAACGGTGGGAGCTGATGCGGGTGCTAATGTTGGAGCCAAATTAGGTATAAGGTTGTGGTAGCCCAAACCTCCGAAATTTCCGGATCCAAAACCTATATTACCAAATCCCAAGAAGTTGTGTCCTCCGTGATAATACGGGAAATATCCAAAAGTATTCAGTCCAGCGCATACTTCGATGACTGTCTAGAACAACACGATTTAGGTGTTTCAGTAAAAGAGGAAAATCATATGTACATATCTAATGTATAATCACTTAAAACTTATAAGCCAAGTGTCTGTGCGGCAAACATTAATCATCATTAGCTGAAGTCGTCGTAGCCTAAAGGATAAGACGTCCGGTGCATTCGTATGAAGCGATGCACCAGTGTTCGAATCCCGCAGGCGGGTACCAATTTTTCTAATGAAATACGTACTCAACAAATGTTCACGATTGACTTCCACGGTGAAGGAATAACATCGTGTAATAAAAATCAAACCCGCAAAATTATAATTTGCGTAATCACTGGTGGTAGGACATCTTGGGAGTCCGCGCGGGTAGGTACCACCACCCCGCCTATTTCCGCCGTGAAGCAGTAATGCGTTTCGGTTCGAAGGGTGGGGTGGCCGTTGTAACTATACTGATACCTTAGAACTTATATGTCGAGGTGGGTGGCGCATTTACGTTGTAGATGTCTATGGGCTCCAGTAACCACTTAACATCAGGTGGGCTGTGAGCTCGTCCATCCATCTAAGCAATAAAAATATAAATAAAAAAAATCATTCATCATGCCCCTCTCCCAGTCACCTGGGGTCGGCACAACATGTTTTCTCCTTCCATACTCTTCTATCATATACCATTTCTTCGCTCACTCCCCTCTTACCCATATCGTCTTTAACACAATCTATCCATTTCTTCTTAGGTCTACCTCTTCCTCTATATCCTTCCACATTCATAGTTACGGCAAACATTAATACCATTCAAAAAGTTCCCAGTACCGAAATTGTACTTCTTCATTTGGACATCTAATAATCTTTGCGGCTCTTTCACAAAAGTTGACAGAGACATAAAGTTTGAAATCGAATATGACTACAACACCCACTTCGATAAAGCGGTACGACACGAGAACCCTCTCATCGTGGCTGCCGGTAACTACATTCCCGATCCTGCGGACAGAATGGAAAGCAGTCGACGTCGCCCAAAACACATCATCTCGGATTCTCCCGATCCACTAACGGTGCTTCTAGGTACTTCAAGCACCGGTCACCGTTTTCGTCGAACCCGTCGCTTGCGACGAAGGGCTCGACGAGTAAATTAACTCTCAGACACAGCCCACTGAGTTTCTCGCTGGATCTTCCCAGTGGGTCGCGATTCCGATCCGGTGGTAGATTCTGCGAAGCACGACTCTTGCTAGGGTTCTTGTTAGCATCGTCGTCATGTTAGAGCCCCGTGAGCTCATCTACTAGTAACGGTTACGCTGGAATAGCCTCTCTAGGCTACCAGCTTAGGTAGGAAAAAAAAACTACAACACAGCCAACCCAATGATTACTACAACAAAATCAAACCAACCTGAATTGTAATCAACGGAACAAAGGCTCCAAGCATGGTGATAATTCTAAAAAAACTACACTCGATTACTCAAACCAGTGGTCTATATACGATATCGGTAATCAGAAATTTAGTAACGAACTGGGTCTTTAAGTAATCAGATTATTAGAAAACAAGGCAACAGTGGCACTCCTTATCTATATTACAATAAAAACGTGTTGACAGTAATGTTATATAAAGGATGCAAGTTATATTGAATCCGTTATTTGGGATTTTGTTTGAACGAAGTCACAAAAATGTCTCTGAGGTGCGTCGTGTTTTGTATTTCCGCTTTCCTAATACAAGTAAGCTGTGTTTATTATTATTAATTTTATATTAAATTCATTTTTTTTTAACAGTGTATTCTATTATAAGTCGTCTTAAAGTCACATCATTCCGCAGGCGGGTACCAATTTTTTTAATGAAATACGTACTTATCAAATGTTCAAGATTGATTTCCACGGTGAAGGAATAACATCGTGCAATAAAAAAAAATTAAAAAACTATGATTTGCGTAATTACGGGTGTTAGGACGCGTGAGGCAGTAATGCGTTTCGGTTTGAAGGGTGGGAAAGCTGTTGTAACTATACTGAGACCTTAGAACTCATATCTCAAGGTGGATGGCGGCGGCTTTGTCGATGTCTATGGGCTCCAATAACCAGTTAATGCCCGGTGGGCTGTGAACTTGTCCACCAACCTAAGCAATAACAAAAAATAGCACTAGCTGTATGGCCATTTTTCACTTAAAAATGACCTTTGAAAACACATATTAGAGAAGTTTCCGTGTAGCAGAGTTAAATTCTGCTCTGCTAGCGTGTGGTTTGATGGCAATAAAAGGAATTATTCTTTAGAAATCACTCGAGTAATTCTAAACAGCACTGTCTACGAAAAGGCATGTTGAGGGAAATTTTAAATTTGCGTAATTAATGCTGGGACTATGCTGAAAGAGACTTCTACATTATATATCAAGGTGGGTGTCCCACAATCAGGATTCGTGGTCTCCGATGACCACTTATCTCGTCAACCGATCTATGCAAATGCAAGAGCAGGTACCTTTCTATTGTATAAAACACTGACCAATTTTTGCTGAAACAAAAGCTGTTACTTCAGACATCAGCCTCAATTATCTTCGGCTTTCCAAATCATTCTACTTATCTTTTCCCTGTAGCTGTATTGGTGGTATCAATTATACGAACTTGTACAAGTACTTACCATCCATCATCTTAGGTATTTTTAATGAACTATTCGACATGGAAAGATAATGGCAGGTGGATCTACAGTTCATCAACTCATTTAAACAAATAATTTAATGAGATATCCTCCTCCTGGTGTCGATAATCCTCAAAGCGTGTCGTGGCGTGGTCGTGGCCTCATGAGGCTTTTGGAAGAGATTTCGTTCTTCGAGGTTGCTGAAGCCTTATTTGGGTCCGGCTAATTAACCGCCGCCAGACTAACGTTGACTGTTTTATGAAGGAAAAGTCGAACTCTAATTTAACCCTCCTCTTTTTTCATCCGGGCTTTGGACCGGCATTGGCAGAGTTCAATGTTCAGTTTTACTACTAATTATTTTACTTTTCAGACAATATCAAGCCAGTGCGTTGGCTACGGATCTATTTCACCATGCAACGGGAACTTCCCATCTTCTGTCAATCTACCACAACCTGGCATGACCATCTGCTCGGACAACCTGATCATCGAAGGTCCTGTCTGTATCCAGGGAAGAGTTCCATTTTCAGCCACCGTTGCTGTGGAAGGCCAGTTTCCCACCTCTGGCTACGGAAAGGTCACCTACGAATGCGGTAATGACTTCGGCCTCACCAACCTTCCTCTGGGGTATGGTGGACGCGGTGGTAATTGCGGCTGTGGTAGGCAATTTTATTAGTTGTTTGGAAATTTTGATATAACATGTTCAGTGTTGAGACATGAGAAAAAATGTATAAAGAATAAAGTCGAATAATAAAAGTTGTTAATTTGCATTGTTAAATTATTTCATTGTTGAAATTCAACAAAAAAGATACCTTAGTTTTAATCGTATGAGATAATTTAGTGTATGATAAACGAAATATGAATCTTTTTCTTTCCAGAACTGGTTGTGTTTTGATATTTTTTCAAGGCTTTTGGCAATACCGACGAATTGCGTTAAGACAGCTCATTTTCCGAATCGTATTATGGCTATATTCAATGATTTAAATAAAAAAATTGAATTCCACAAGCCAATTAATACCAGACCAACGAAATTGTCGGCATAGCTGCTCGATTGAAGTTTGATTTAACTTTAAAATTTCGCTCTTAACTGTCTTCGGATCATCTCGATCCTCTATCGGTGCTTTTAGGTACCTCAAGTACCGGTCATCGTTCTCGTCGAACCCGTCGCTTGTGACTAAGGGGTCGGCGAGTAAACTAACTTATGAACACAGCTCAACACAACACGGAGCTCTTGACGACGTTGCTAACACTAACCCTAGTAAGACAAGTGCTTTGCAGAATCTACCACGGGATCGAAAACGCGGCCCACTGAGAAGATCCGGCGAGAAACTCAGTGGGCTGTGTCTGTGGGTTAACTTACTTGCCGAGCTCCTGATCGCAAGTGACGGGTTCGACGAGAACGATGACCGAGCTTTTTTACAGTACAACGGCTGCCCACCCTTCAAACCGAAACGCATTACTGCTTCACGACAGAAACAGGCAGGGTGGTAGTACCTACCCGGGCAGATTTACAAGACATCCTACTACCAAGCTTATGATATAAATGCAATTTCTCAGCGGTCTCTGTATTAATCGCAACTTTTATCACAAAAGATTTATGTCTGAGTCTCTAATTCATAACATTTTTGAGAAGCAACAAAACACACTTAGCATAGACATACATAAATAGTTATGTATGTCGGAGAAGCCATAATTATAAACATCATCATCAGACATCGTAGAGGCGAATAGGGTGATCAAGCTAAAAGAAATATTGAGTACAGCAACGTTTGTTTTCTTAGACCAATTTAGAAATCTTCCCTTGACGTTAGCAAATGAAAACGAATGACAGTTCTTAGAACTTAGGCACTGCTCTTCAAGAAGGCTGGTTGGTAAGTGTGTAATGGCGTCTATGCGCCTCCATCGGCTAGGCTCTGTCGTAGCACGAAGTTAGCGGAGTTCCGACAATACCGCAATCGTGCTGCCATCTCTCGGCAATCGTGCTGCCTTTCGTTTAGCTACCAAACTAATGACTGTCTCCAACATTATATTTTATGGGGTTAATGACAAGGGGAAGGTGTTCCATCGAGCGAGTGACATTGCTCTGTAAATTGACGGTCCGAATGTCTTTGTTCGGAACTTGTATATATGTAAGCTTATTTTGACATTGTCGTTAGCGAGATTCAGGCAGCTGTCAAATATCTTGTATTCTATGATAGGTACTGCCACATTTTAATTACCGGTGGTAGGACCTCTTGTGAGCCAGCACGGGTAGGTACCATAACCCTACCTATTTCTGCCCCGGAAGCAGTAATGCCTTTCGGTTTGAAAGGGTGGGGCAGCCGTTGTAAGCTATACTGAGATCTTAGACCACCACCCTGCCTATTTTTGCCGTGAAGCAGTAATGCGTTTCGGTTTGAAGGGTGGGGCAGCCGTTGTAAGTTGTAACTTGAACTTATGTCTCAAGGTAGGTAGCGTATTTACGTTGTAGATGTCTATGGGCTCCAGTAACACCAGGGGGGCTGTGAGCTCGTCCACCCATCTAAGCAATAAAAAAAAATAGAGATTTCCATTTACTTTTGAGTTTGATAATAGCTGCATTTTATGGAAACGTATGTCTTAGATGAACTTAACGGGTTCAAAGATCTCGATTCTGAACGCGGTAAACTCCATTTTCATTAACATCAAATTAGAACAACATTGAATAACTAAAATAATTACACAAATACAAATTTATAATAAGTTCGTTTAATTGAAATAAAACATAAATAAGCGTATTTTTCGGATAGCGTTGTAACCGAAAATCCTGCTAAATCTATGATGTAAAACACAATTGTTTTGTTTAGTCCAAATATAGTTGGAGCTCACACATTGAATGCGCAAAACCAGCGCTAACTTAACACTAAACGTCATAATGCAGCAGCCCAACTCCTCTTCCTCCTTGCGTCGGTTTCCTCATTACTGAGGGTCGTGGTCAGGACCTTGAAACAGTTCGTTTTTTATAATGCACCGCCATCTGTTCCTATCTGCAGCTGAATGCAGAGCATCGTGCACTGTTGTATCAAGGGCTGCACGAATCTGGTCCGTCCAACGGGTCGAGCTCCTGCCTCTTGGTCGCTTGCCCTCGACCTTTCCAGTGACCACCAATTTCTCCCAGTTGTCACTGTCTTTCCTTGCAATGTGGCCAAAGTATTCAAGAATCCTTCGCAGGCAAATGGTGGAGAGTCTAGTCCGGAGTTTGAGCTGAGCTAGGATGGATACATTGGTGGGGCGTGCGGTCCAGGGAATAACCAACAATTTTTTGAAAATTTCTTTAAAATAATGAGCAAAAAATTTTGATATAGCATATTTCTGGTACACTTAAATCACATCGCGGGTACGCTATTTTTGTGTAAACACTTAGCTAAGCTTGTTAATTTAAGTACTACTGTGCTTTTTTGTTGACGATTGACTCTATTTTGGTTAGCGATATATACACTAACATCCATTTTTAATGAAACCATGCAATTAACTTAAATTTTATTCTTGCTTGCTCTACAAAAGTATTACTACTTAGACTTCAATAATATTATCTTTAAATAAATATCTAAAAGCATTAAGGACTAAATCCACTAAAACTTAATATCCACAACCACAAGTGCCACTGATGGTGACTACTCCACCAGCTTTTATATCACCACCAAACTGCACGCTGCCGACCACTGGAACTTGACCGGTGACAGCAGTCGATCCTGCTACAGGTAATTCCCCGGCTACCTTCAAGTCCCCGTTTCCTACTCCGCCGTAGAGGCCACTGATAGCCTGCGCCGGATATCCTTGAAGGTTTTGATTGATGAAGCCCGGTGGTATACCTGTAAAACCGGGTCCGGCGATTCCGCCTGCTAAATTTGCACCGCCTGAAAGAAAAAATACGTTAAAAAGTCATTCCCACACAATATTTTAATTGCAAACGGATCTACGGATACAATATTGTAGTAATTAAATGGATTCTACAAGCTTTTGTCAACAAAAAAACTCACCAATACCGGATCCAATTATTCCGGATCCCCCTAGTCCACCATTAAGGCCCCCACCAGAAAGAGCGTTAGTGTATCCGTGACCCAAACCGTTCGTTAGACCATACCCAAGGCCGTTAACCAAACCAATTGGGTTTATTGGACTTTGCCCGGTAACTTGGCCGAAGACAACCTAAAATTCAAATAAAAAACAAGGTTTGGATACTTTTTATGAATTTTTGGAATGGGACTATTGGAATTTTGGTAGAATTTACGATTCTCTACAAAATTAAATCCAGATATTACATTGGTTTTGGTGTAATGAAAATGAATGTAATGAGTTAGGTGTAACTGTTGTGAGAATTTGCGTTTTTGATTCATCCGCTCCCGCTGTTCTTGCAGCTAAAGTAGACTTTGGAGATAGCATTTTTAGAAACCTTTATTCCTACACAGCTTGGTCAGCTAAGGTCACCTTGAAGGAAACCAAAGGTCCAATCAATCGTCTCTGTAGGTGTACCCAAAGTAAAGTATCCATTGAACAACAAAGCCGTCTAATGTACTTACTTATCCGTGCCCCTGAACAATAATTAATTATAAAATATCATTAGTTAATTAACTTGAATATTTTAAATCTATCGGAATGGCAAAAACACGGAACTTCGAGAGTAATAAAATAGATAAATGCAATTAACTTTTTCACAAAACGTTAATTGACTTCGATAATGCATTACCAAAACGTATGAGTTATTAGAATATTTGAGTCATTATTCTTCGTTATCGAAGTGGAATTTTTTTTTGTACCTTCACGCAGCTATGTTCCATCTGAAAAGCTGTTTAGTCGTAGCAGTGTATCCTTCTAGCAATAGATCTTCTTCCAAAGACGTCAAAGAAGCTTAGTTACCCTGGTTTTACCGGTTTCCATGGGCGACGGTAATCATTTACAATCAGGGCATTGTTCTATCTTGCAAAACTTAAAAAATTGGGATACCTTTGAATTTATTTGAGAATGACTAATGATCTTAAAGCCTTTACACGTACTGTCAGACATTTACAAAATCCCCACGTGTAACGAGTAATTTTATATTGATTTTACTAATGTATTATATTCAAAATTACCACACCGGTCGGATGCACGCCAAAAGCGCTTCGCACTTACAAATGTCACAGTCGATATCAAAACCGGACGATTAATTAATCATTGTCTAGTGTCAATCATGATGAGACGTAGAATCTCATTAAATAGATCTTAGATAATAAAAAGAAAAATACTAACATGAATTGAAAATAAAACCACGAATGGTCTGATAACGGAAGACATGTTGAATGTGAAAGAGGAAACCACACTGATAATTCGCTTAGAATCAATGATACGGTTTTTATATAAAGGTACTATTGATTGCATTATCGTTCGGCTTAAAATTTTATCAGAATTATGTAACCGTATCACGGTATCGATATTAAAACAATAAAATCACAATCGAATCGTCTTTGATTGTGAATGACGAAATAACCTACGTTAAAATTGCATCTATATAAAACTGAGAGATTAATTTTAATGAATGAAGTTTATTTTTAGATTCTAAGGATGTATCTGTGTTTCGTATTGGTTTTGCTGGCGGTTCAGGTAAATATCTATATATTAATACGTGAAGCAAAAACTTTGTATCCCATTTTACGAAAATCGCGTGGACGGAGGAGTATGAAATTTTCCACACTTATAGAGAATATAGAGAAGAAGTGCACAATGCTAAATTTTTTTTTTTTAAATAATGCATAAAAGATACATTAAATCAATAAAGAAAATATTACACACACTACATATCATGTATTTGACGCACACACGCATGCATATACTATTTATTGTCAAACTTTTGTTCTTGACGTCCGTTGTCAAATTGAGAATAGATTAAATATTGTTTGTCTTTGTTAATATTTTTTATAGTGTAGCCTTGGCGAAATTTGTGATTATAGAAGTATAAAATACAATCATAATAGTGTACAAACTTGCAATTCCAATTAATTATAGTCGAAATTCGGACTACTGCGGGACCTCTAGTTATTTTAATTGTACTAACTAAGTAATAGTAACGGTAATGCTAAAGTAAACACATGCTACTAGAAGTATTATCATTTATTCCGTGATAAGACCATGCGAGACAATCATGGAAATACATATGTGACGGTGGCTATCATACAACACAAGATATTTGATTGATGCCTGAATTTCGCTTACAATATTTTTAAGATAAGCTCATCTCATCCGTTTGCACTCTTGGCAGAGTGGTCGTGGTCACCTTTTCGGGTGGTGGTGCGTTTGACCAGACGTCGCCATTCCTTTCCAAGATAAGCTAATCCTCCTCCTCCTCGAGTCGTGTTCCTCATGTCTGAGGGTCGTGACCACCATCACCCATGAGCTTCAATCTTAAGATCTTTTTCCACTTTCCCCTGTCCACGGCGTCATGCAGCGCGCTGTACACTGTACTGTCCAAAGCGGTGCGGATCTGATCGGACCAACGAGTCTGGCTGCGGCCTCTAGATCTGTTGCCTTCAACTTTCCCTGTGATCATAAGTTTTTCCAGGTTATCGCCGTCTTTCCTCGCAATGTGACCAAAATATTCGAGGATCCGCTTCAGACATACAGTAGACAGTCTGATTTTGATGCCCAGTTGCTTCAATATCGACATATATAATATATAATATAGATAGATATATACAAGTTCCGAACAACAACATTTGGACCGTCGGTCTATCTTCCCTTTGTCGTAACCCTCCAAGCGTATATTGTTTGATAACATAGGTTCTTAAAATGAAAAAAGGACCGTGTCTTTTTTAATATCCTTTAATAAAAAGGAGGTTTTTTTGTCATAGTAAAAGATATCCTCTACCATGTTAAGATATAGATCGGTGTTGACTCGTGTCTGAATATTCTCATGTCCTTAACCACAAGAAAAAAATATGGTTCACTAGCCAAGCTGGGAACGAGACAAAACTGCACATTTTGTTTATTCAAAAAGGGACTAAAGTTTTAAAACTAACTAGTTCCAACATTTTTTTTTATTTTTTATTGCTTAGATGGGTGGACGAGCTCACAGCCCACCTGGTGTTAAGTGATTACTGGAGCCCATAGACACCTACCACGTAAATGCGCCACCCACCTTGAGATATAAGTTCTAAGGTTTCAGTATAGTTACAACGGTTACCTCACCCTTCGAACCGAAACGCATTACTGCTTCACAGCGGAAATAGGTGGGGTGGTGGTACCTACCCGTGCGGACTCCCAAGAGGTCCTACCACCAGTGATTACGCAAATTATAATTTTGCGGATTTCATTTTTATTACACGATGTTATTCCTTCACCGTGGAAGTCAATCATGAACATTTGTTGAGTACGTATTTCATTAGAAAAATTGGTACCCGCCTGCGGGATTCGAACACCGGTGCATTGCTACACACGAATGCACCGGACGTCTTATCCTGTAGGCCACGACGACTTCAACATTACATTTGCGTTGTATTATATTGCATTGTATTGCACAATAATATAATGCATTGCATTAAATGTTCAGATTTTAAATAATTTCAAAATCAAATAAAACGATTTGAATACTTTATTGACACGTGACTAAGTTATTGTATCTTAAGTGTAGCTTATTTTGGTCACGAATGATGTCACGTGTTAAGAATTTGCGTTAAGTCGCGTTTTCTTTTCTAAATTGCCATCAAGTTTTCTTCTTCGAGTAAGTAAAAATGTCGTATTGTTTTAAAATTTCACGAGCGGATAGCTTCATAGCTTCGGTCACAAGGCCCAGCACGTTTTTAGGCGTGACGGAGCGAAGTCTGTCGTAATCTAGCACGTTAATTGCGGGACAATTTTTGTACAAAGCCAGTGCGTTTGAGGTTTTTCGAGGCAAGATCGGAATTCTTTGCAGTGCGTATGGCACATGATAAACCTCACAAAGGACCGTTTTTGAATATGACTCATGCCCATAGAAATCTGGACATAGTCGCCTCCCGTTTTGAGCGAAAGAACACAGGTATTTATAAAAATTACTTGAGACCTTAGAACTTATATCTCAAGGTGGGTGGTGCATTTACGTCTATGGGCTCCAGTAACCACTTAACACCAGGTGGGCTGTGAGTTCATCTACCCACCCGGACGTAACTGGAATAGCTTCTTAAGCTACCAAAGAATAGGCAAGGAAAAAAATTGACAGCAGTAGATGCTTTGGAAAAGAATCTTTTAACACATACGTCGGGACCCGGTATCGCCTGCAAAGACTGGTATAGACCCAAAAATTGCACCTTATAATGCAACTGAGTGCTTAGTGTGAGTTTTTTAACGTTCTCGACAGCGTGAAAGTTAACCCAATTTTGTATGCAGTTGGAACAGCGCCCCTAGCGGCAAACGTACGCAAACGATCCCATTCGATACAAATATGAGCTAACTTTTACGCTATCGAGAAAGTTAAAAAACTCGCCTTAAACACAGTGGTCAATAAAAGTCAAAAAAAATTTTTTTTAAGTGAAAACTTCTTTCGAATCGTTGTGATTTCAAACCGGATTCAACGGAAAAAACGACAGGTAAGAGACACAAATACAAAAATGTGTAGGATGAAGCCAGCAAAGAATGAGACAGAAATATACATACAATTTAATACAGCGCCACCTGTGAGATTTTTTAATACTAACGTGTGTATGAAAGCTCTTGTAGTGAATTTTAATTTAGGATTACATATACGTGAAATTAAAATATCAATTCACAGAGGGCGCTACCTTACGATTATTTGCTAATGACAAAATTTTACATATACTTAAGACGTTTAGGATAATTGTATTTTAATTTTGGAAGGTTTCACTTCTACCACGTGTGAATTGCACACATTTTGTTTTTTTTTGTTATTTTACTTAATAATTTGCTCCGTAATCATAATATGTTAACGATAAAATTCGTAATGTTTGCGTAACGTTTATACAGCCGAACGTGACTTATTATGTTAATATTATCAACAATATACGCACCTGCGTTTTAATGTATCTGTATTGTTAATTAATTTAATTTGAAAACTGCAGACACGAGGCGTTAATTGCGTTAGCCGTAATGATAACATTTACAATCTTTCAAAGGTAATAAATAAAAAAAATTGGCCCCTATTATTGCTAATTAGAGGTAAATTGTATGCAATGTATGTAAGCAAAAAAAATATGTAACTGTACTGAGACCTTAGAAGTCATATCTCAAGGTGGGTTACGTCATTTACCTTGTAGATGTCTATGGGCTCTGGTAACCACTTAATGGTGGGCTGTAAGCTCATTCAGCCATGTAAGCAATATTTTTTTTTATGCAAATCTGGCTTATGTCATCGGCCAAACCCTTTCTTTTCAAAGCAATCAAATTCTGTATTTTTTCCAACACAAGAGGTCTTTGAAGTTCCCTACCTCATCATCCACAAACCGTTATCTTCTCTGCTCACTTGTACCAGTAATTTATCCACAAACCCTTAAACTGCCTTATCTTGTTACAGGCAATATCGTGTCAGCGCCACGGTACTTTTTCTCCAGGACATGAAGGGAAATTTGCAAAAGAACGTCTTTCACCTAATTATAGTGGCTTTGGTATTGGCATCGGGGGTCCAGCCTCAGTCATAACTCCTGGATCGGGCTTAGCCGCTGCCAAAGGCGGAGGACTGACCGTCACAAGCGCTTCACCAATAGCACCAACTGGCCTGTCAATATTGTCAGAGAGCTTATCAATTGACGGAGGAGCTGCGGCTGGAGGGAATACCCCGTTTTGCGGAAATGCTGTGCTTTTGAGTGACTTCTCAAATGCGGGATCGGCTGCAGTTAATCACAAACGTTCCAACGGAGCTTTTAGTGCCTCTGAAGGTTTAATATCCAAAAGCTTAGGCTATAAGCCGGGGTTAAGAAATATTGGAATCAAAGGGCAATAGAATTAGTGGATATTTTAAGTTACTTTAGTTGAATAATATTTATGTATTTATTTCAATAAAAACAAAACTGTTTGGAGCAGAGAATTAAGACATTTATTTTTTGACTGTCTTTTGTTGTTGATTTTTTTGTTGTCTGTTTAGTAGACACGGGTAAAATAAATATCTACGCCTCAATAAATATGTTGGTGTAATAGTGCATATCAAACATCTGATAGGTGACTCTTGACCGACACGCTTGCCGGTACGTGGTCTCCGCTCGAGGATCTTTCAGGTCCATCGGCCATTCAATCCAGTGAAAATCGCTGGGTCACTTTGGATGCAAGTGGCAACGGACTGACCACATTGGAGATCAATTGGATAGGCCTTTGTTCGGCAGTGGACATGCTCAGATGATGATACCAAACATTCGTTGCTGATATTAGGACGTCTTTTGAGTCCGCACGGGTAGGAATCACCACCCTGCCTATTTATGCCGTGAAGCAGTAATGCGTTTCGGTTTGAAGGGTGGGGCAGCCGTTGTACTATGATGATGTAGCCTATCTTCGCGGCAAAACTCCTTGCGCATTGAGAGCACTTAAGCACGCCGTTCTTATAATTATAGGTTATGCCAGCAGTAGGGCGGACCTTCAACTGATCGAGTTTGTAATCAAGGTCAGCTTTACAGCCAAGAACGTTGTACTATATTGAAACCTTAGAACTCATATTACAAGGTGGGTGGCGGCATTTACGTTGTAGATGTCTATAGGCTCCGGTAACCACTTAACACCGGGTGGGCCATGAGTTCGTGATCTACCTAAGCAATAAATAAATCTTTATAATAAAACAGATCAGAGTCGGATCGTCTGGGACTACTGCGTTTACCGCCGATGCGTTTTAAGGTAATCATTTTTGCCACCATTAGCCTGTAAAATTTACGCCCTCCATTAGACATGTCTTTCTTGAAACCAACTTTGAAAGGGGTCTCCAGCGGGTAGACAAGTGTATAGCTGTGCCGGGCACCGCAGACGTTCATGATTTGAATGAAATATAAAACAGTTGAGAGGCAGACAGAAGAGCTTATCATGAACAATATAAGGCGTAGACCAAAGCTTGGAATAAGTCGACGTGATAATTGCAATACATTAAAGGCAATAAATACTTCAAATTGAGAAACATATTCGCTACGTGACCAGCAATGTGTGAGTATTGCCAAGTAACGTGTGCTTACATCACCTATTGTTCCGTGGCGAATGTAAGTACTACTGTAGTCAACTCCGGAGTTGATCCCAATCAAAATGGAGGTAGTAAATACTTTGTAATATTATTGGTTAGGTTTCTAACTATTGGCCCGCTTGGCTGGTCGGTCTATTTTTTTTTAATTGCTTAGGTTGGTGGACGAGCTCACGGCCCACCTGGTGTTAAGCGGTCACTGGAGCCCCTTGAGATATAAGTTCTAAGGTCTCAGTATAGTTACAACGGCTGCCTCACCCTTCAAACCGAAACGCATTACTACTTCACGGCAGAAATAGGCAGGGTTGTGGTACATACCCATGCGGACTCACAAGACATCCTACCACCAGTAATTACGCAAATTATAATTTTGCGGGTTTGATTTTTATTACACTCTGTTATTCCTTCACCGTGGAAGTCAATCGTGAACATTTGTTAAGTACGTATTTCATTAGAAAAATTGGTACCCGCCTGCGGGATTCAAACACCGTTGCATCGCTAGATACGAATGCACCGGACGTCTTCTGCTTTAGGCCACGATGACTTTGTCCCGAGCGTTACTGAATAGGATCACCGGCTGGGCCAATCTGAAGATGTCCTGAAAACATAATCGGTCCGGCCGTCTCGGAGGGGGCTGTGACGTAGATTTCTAGAGAATTTCGAATTAACATTATTGGTAATCAAATTAATGGTATCACGAATGCTTACGTCATTCGTATTAAAGTACTCCTTTTTACTGCAGTGTACTATCAAAAAGAACGCTGTTTTTTATACTTCATTTTTGACGGTATGTATCAGTGTTTACGGGGAATTGGGATTGGATATAATCGTGCATTGATAGAAGCGCCCAAAGCACGTCATTACGGATCCTCCCGATCCATTAACGGTGCTTTAGTACCACAAGCACCGGTCACCGTCCTCGTCGAACCCGTCGTTTACGACGAAGGACTCGACTTAACCTATAGGCACAGCACACTGAGTTTCTCGCCGGATCTTCTCAGTGGGTCGCGTTTCCGATCCGATGGTAGATTCTGCGAAGCACGGCTCTTGCTAGGGCCAGTGCTAGCAACACTCCGGTTGGAGCCCCGTGAGCTCACCTACACACGTTAGGGTGAAGCTGAGATAGCCTCTCAAGGCTTTCAACATAGGTAGGAAAAAAATATTAGAAGAGATTTGGAGATCCGCTTCGATACTAATGAGATTGATTTAGGGACCAATAATATGACAACTAGTCTCAAAATGTCTTTTAGCATTGACGTGATGTCTATGAATTGTTCTTACGGCCAGATGGACGTAAGCCCATCTAACTTCATAGCAACAGAATAGGGATCAATGAGTGGATTTTTTAAAAAGTAAAATTGTGCTTGGAATTCTTTTGATGGAAACTGGAATCGCTTATCGGCAAGTTCTGGTTGAGATTTCGTATCTACTGTGAAGAAATAATATGTTTGAGGTTAAAGGTTAAAACGGCTAGTATCCAGAGGCTTTACCTGTGGGGGAGAGGTTTTTATTTTTTATTGCTTAGATGGGTAGACGAGCTCACAGTCCACCTGGTGTTAAGTGGTTACTGGAGCCGATAGACAACTACGACGTAAATGCGCCACTCACCTTGAGATATAAGTTCTAAGGTCTCAAGTATGGCTACAACGGCTGCCCCACGCTTCAAACCGAAACGCTTCACGGCAAAAATAGGTATGGTGGTGGTACCTACCCGCGCGGACTCACAAGAGGTCCTACCGCCAGTAAATGCATGTCCTGGTAGGAAGAACATTCTAATTTTCATGGTGGCCAGTGGCAGCTTCGATGAGAAGTAATAAAAACGAAAGAAATCAATCTTTAAACATACCTTACGAAAATGTGTTCTGTGAAATTAGTCAAAACGTTTGACGAAGTAATGGGCGTATTAAAATTCAATTTTATATCGAGGCTAACCTTAAAATGTTTTTCATAAGCTTACATAACAGAAAAATGGGGAATTAATATTAACTAGTTGTCCCGCAGTAGTCGAAATTCGAATATAATTAATTGGAATTGTGTAATAAGTTTGTAAACTATTATTATTGTATTTTATACTTCTATAACCACAAATTTCGCCAAGACTACATTATAAAAAATATTAACAAAAACAAACAATATTTAATCTATTCTTAATTTGACCACAGACGTCAAGAACAATAGTTTGACAATAAATAGTATGCATGCGTGTGTGCGTCAAATACATGGTATGTAGTGTGTGTAACGTTTTCTTTATTGATTTAATGTATCTTTTATGCATTATTTAAAAAAATAATTAGCATTCTGCACTTCTTCTCTATATTCTTTATAAATGTGAAAAATTTCATACTCCTCCGTTCGCGCAATTTTCGTAAAAAGGTATACAAAGTTTTTGCTTCACGTATTAATATATAGATTTAAGAAGGAATACTCACGTGGTGAAAAGTATATTTAAAAAGTTGTTGTTGAACCAGAGCCTCAGCCTTGGTCTGAGTACTCGGGTATTACTGCCCTTGTTGTCTTTCTTTTGTTTTTAATTTTTTATTATTATTAATAGTATTGTTAAATCTCTATTAATATATTAATGTAATGCATGCTGTGATTGCCTATAATTAGAGTTGCAGTTATCAATTGCTCTATACATGTCAATGTTATTTTATGTCTTACTGTAAACCCTGTCGGTAATCCTTAAATAAATAAATAAAATGACTTCTATTAACAAATTTCATTCACTATTGTTAATTTATTACATTACATTTAACACTTTTGCACATCATATACAAATTACTTACATATTATTACTTACATATTACTTACATATTATTCATATTATCATAGAAAAACCTCTATAGTTTCAAAAAGATTTTTCTTAGACAAGTTCAATGAAGTAAACAATTAAATCTTACAAAATATAATATTTGTTTTTAAAGTTAAGGCATTTAATTATTGTATAACTAAACATAGAAAATAAAAAAATTGTAAATCATACAAGTATTTATTTCTTATAGAAAATTTACAAAATCCTTCATTAAAAATAAAATATAGGATAGGTAACATGTTACTGCCATCTACAGGAGCATTGAGAAACTAACCGAAGCCATCTAGTGGCCAACGCCCGTAAGCATTTTTGTTGAATGCTTGAGTTGCTTATCTATAACTAATTAATGCGTATTATCTATGATCACTCGTAGAACAACCGCTCTAGCCGACTGCCACAAGGGTACAATAAGGGCTCATTAACTAATTGATTTAACAGACTTATGTTAATGCTGTCAAAGTCAATTAAATATTAATTACTAAAGACAATTCAAAAGCTACGGGTCAGATCTTGTCCAAAATGGAGCCACATGAAATTGGTATTGGTTTTCAAATAAAAATATTCACCAAAATCGGTCCGCCTAGAAAGTTCTGGCAAAGGCAGCACTCATAAAAAATGTAATCGAATTGCGAGCCTCCTCATTTTTTAAAGTGCATGAACAAAATAAATACAAAACATCTGGGCACAGACAAAACGTTTCTTGAGATCGATTAAAACAAATAATTTGAAATGTCAATTTTGTTTTTGATATGCTTATTTGAGAGGCTTAGATTCTCTGTTTAAAAACATCAGAGGCGGATATATTTCCAGAATATTTTCAGCAAATTTCTAGGCACCCGTACATCCTCTTACAATTAAGCTTGACAAAGAACTAAATAATCATATAGCCATCACAGCCGGGGCGACTGAGTCATGGATACAAATCGGCAAACAGACACTTAATGCCAGCGTCATGATCGCGAGAAAACTGAAAATTGCGGGTAGGATGTTAAGGGCAGAAAGATCTGTCTACCCTCTAGTCCATATTCTGCTTTTTTTTAAGGTATTTTATGACCTGGTAACTAAGACGAGTCTTATTGTAATTTATATTCTTATTTTTATGAAAAATGATAATGAAAATAAAAATGAAATGGTAAACAGTCGACCTTCTTTCTAGTGTGACTCGGTCGTGCAGTAGCTTGCATCCCTGATAGTTGCGGCGAGGGTCGTGTATTCCGACATCGGGTAAACCCATTGGGCGATGAGCAGATTTGCTTGCTCTTTATCTGAGTGTTTATTATCTATACAGCGTGTCCCAAAATTCAACGATAAGCCAACACCGCTGTATGGTCGGGTCAATAACAACCCATGGAAAAATAATAAAAAAAATCCAGCTCTTTTTTTTTCAAAGCTACATAATCTTTATTGAAAAATATTGCGCACACCCTTTTTTTATTTTTTATTGCCTAGATGTGTGGTCGAGCTCACAGCCCACCTGGTGTTAAGTGATTACTGGAACCCATAGACATCTACAACGTAAATGCGCCACACATCTTCTAAGGTCTCAGTATAGTTACAACGGCTGCCCCACCCTTCAAACCAAAACGCATGACTGCTTCACGACAGAAATAGGCAGGGTGGTGGTACCCACCCGCGCGGACTCACAAGAGGTCCTACCACCAGTAATTACGCAAATTATAATTTTGCGGGTTTGATTTTTATTACACGATGTTATTCCTTCACCGTGGAAGTCAATCTTGAACAATTGTTAAGTACGTATTTCATTAGAAAAATTGGTACCCGCCTGCGTGATTCGAACACCGTTGCATCGCTATATACGAATGCACCGGACGTCTTATCCTTTAGGCCACGACGACGACGACGACGATACTGTGGTCACAAATGTGAACATATCCCCAGGTTTTTTTTTTTTGTATTATCTACCTAAGTAACATAACTATTCATTACAGTTCTAAATAGGACCATTTGCTACTGACCCGACCATACACTGGTACTGGCTTATCGTTGAATTTTGGGACACGTTGTATATGTATACATTTAAACCTATATTAGTATAGACTGATAAACTCTCTGGTATCCATAACACAGGAAATTCAAAAGTAGGGCCGTATTACAGTGCATGATTTGTTCCCAGTTATTATTAACCCGCGTTCGAGAGTTACAGTAAACGTGAAAGTCTTGTTAAAAACCCGTTCAAAATAATAGTGTTCATCTATATATCTATACTAATATTATAAAGAGGAAAGATTTGTTTGTTTGTTTGTATTGAATAGGCTCCGAAACTACTGAACCGATTTGAAAAATTCTTTGACTGTTTGGAAGCTACACTACCCCCGAGTGACATAGGCTATAATCTTTTTTGCAAAAAATTAGAGATCCTTACTAAAACTCCAAAAATGTAACCCAAGGTGTAAAAAAATTTACCTAAGATATTCTTTACATCGCGTGCCCTGCGAAATTATTGATGATAGAATAAAATAATGTACTACGACTTTGTAGAACACATTATTATTTACAAAAAGTGTCGCGACCGCATATGTCTAACTATTACAGTTATGCCGCAATAAGTGTTCTTTTATTTAAAAAAATAAATCAACGTCGTTGAAATTTTCGTTAAAGATCCGAGCGGAGCCGGAGCGGGCCGCTAGTTATTATATAAAAATGAATTGCTGTTCGTTAGTCTCGCTAAAACTCGAAAACGGATGGACCGATTTGGCTAATTTTGGTCTTGAATTATTTGTGGAAGTCCAGAGAAGGTTTAAAAGGTAGATAAATATGAAAAATGAAAATGCTCGGAATTAAATAAAAATAACAATTTTGTTTTCCCTTTGATGTGTCCCCCGTCGGACGGATTCCTTTTGTTTGTTGCAAGTTTATTTTATACAAAAGTTTAGGTCTTTTATTTATCGATTGAGGCACTACGAAGTCTGCCGGGTCAGCTAGTAGCTTATAAAAGGATTGGCTGCTACCGCATTTGAAATGTTAAATGTAACTTTGAGTACATCCACAGCCCTGTCTACAAGGCAATCCTTGCCCACAGCCATATGGAGGGGCGCCCATGTTTGGCAATTTCGTGGCCAACAAACTGGTCACAGTAAGCAAAGCCAATGTTTCCGCCAATGTCCCGGTAACTGAAGGCTGCAGGATTTGGATCGGAGCACTGCAAGAGGTCCTTGGAACTGACTTTAAAATGTCGCATCCTCGAAGACACTGCGCGAAGATTTCCTGGACAAAAAAAAGCGTTATTTATAATCTTATGTGTATATATCGGTGTGTATATATTTTTACTGGTGGTAGGTAGGACCTCTTGTGAGTCCGCACGGGTAGGTGCCGCCACCCTGCTGATTTCTGCCGTGAAGCAGTAATGCGTTTCGGTTTGAAGGGTGGGGCAGCCGTCGTAACTATACTTGAGACCTTAGAACTCATATCTTAAGGCGGGTGGCGCATTTACTTTGTAAATGTCTATGGGTTCCAGTAACCACTTAACACCAGGTGGGCTGTGCGCTCGGCCAACCATTTAAGCAATAAAATGAAAAAATCTTTCTGGTCTATGCCACATATATACCTTATCTTTCTAGGCGAACTGTATTTACGTCACGACTCCTTAAGGTTGACTTTGAGATTTCCTTTTAATCTACAG
Source organism: Bombyx mori (assembly GCF_030269925.1). Lineage (NCBI taxonomy): Eukaryota > Metazoa > Arthropoda > Insecta > Lepidoptera > Bombycidae > Bombyx > Bombyx mori. Next base: position 2,468,386 of record NC_085108.1, on the reverse strand, counting down.
TAGTAAAAACCCCTTGACACAAGGGTTCGAAGTCTATTGTGAGACCAACACAGTGACACGAAATTTATAATAAAAAATGCCAGATCAAACTGTAAAAGTAGATTTAGTTGATTGTAAATAGCCATATTTTATTTTTAGGCATGTATTCTGCAGAGGACGTCTGCGGGCTGATGGAGATAGATAGTTGTCCTTTAAAATTAATATCGAAAGTATTCGTTGAAGAGGAGTATTTTCTTCGCTCTTTGGGAGTCAGAGACATAATTAAAAGCTCTTTTACGGTTCTATCTCACCTTTTTACCGTCACTATATTATTTCCGAGATATAGAAAATTTGGGATGGGATGGGCTGGGCATATGCTACGCCACCCCACTAACAAATGGAGCAAGCAAGTCACCCTCTGGCAACCAAGAGACGGCAAACGAAGTAGGGGTCGTCAAATTAGGAGATGGGAAGATGACTTGAAGCAGACAGCGGGACCATTCTGGCTGAGAGTAGCAAGGGATAGGACCCATTGGAAGGAATTGGAGGAGACCTATGCCAAAAGGCACACCGAACTTAGGGACCTCTTGTAACCCTATGTTTAGGAATAAAAAGGCTATTATTATTATTATTATTATTATAGAAAATTTACAGTTTCCGTGAACGGGGTCGATTAAGGTTCGAATGTCAACATTTGAATTTTGCGCTAACTACCGTCAATCACTTCATAGTATAAAGCAAAGTCGCTTTCTCTGTCCCTTTATCTGTCTCTATGTATGCTTAAATCTTTAAAACTACGCAACGAATTTTGATGCGGTTTTTTTTAATAGATAGAGTGATTGAAGAGGAAGGTGTATATGTATAATAACATCCATGAAATAGTGGAGAAATCAATAATAAATTACAGTTTCCGAAGCGAAGCGAGGGCGGGTCGCTAGTTTTTGTATAAAAAAACATTTCTATACTTTAACTTATAGTTCACACAGAACGAATTAACAGCATCTAGAGATCTGACAGTATGTCTGTCTTCAGTTTCATCATCGCGATAAAAGTATCCGGGGGTGTCAGATAAGAGCCAAACATCCTCCTTTTTTTTTCCTGCCTAAGCTGAGAGCCTTGAGAGGCTATTACAGCGTAACCTTAACTAGTAGGTGAGCTCACGGGGCTTAAACCTGACGACGTTGCTTACACGAACCATAGCAAGAGGCGGGCTTCGCAGAACCTACCACCGGATCGGAAACGCGACCCACTGAGAAGATCCGGCGAGAAACTCAGTGGGCTGTGTCTGAGGGTTAATTTACTCGTCGAGCCCTTCGTCGCGAATGACGGGTTCGACGAGAACGGTGACCGGAACATCTTCCGTATTAAGGGAAGCAGCACACTGCCTGAGATTCAGAAAGCTTTTGAAGTTATCGATAAAAGTCGAAGCTTGTTTTAATACAGTTAGATACCAATCAATCAAGTTAAAATTAGCTTCTGAACTTGGAGTGAGTTGGTAACTAAAGCTGTTTGAAATTGCAAAGCACGATATGAAATTAAATTCTGCTCACAAGGATATATCCCGTATGGTCTAGTGGCTAGGATACACGGCTCTCACCCGTGAGGCTCGGGTTCGATTCCCGGTACGGGAAGCTTTTTGTCCTTAAAAGTTTTATAAATAGTTGCTATTTTCATAAAACGAATATTTTTTTTTAATAAAATCATATTACGTTTTAAACATAGGAATATTTAGCGCTAATTTTGTTTACTTCCAACGGAGATAAGCTTTCCGTTAATTGATAAACAATTCAATTTGGCCATTAGGTTTAATTTTAATACACAAAATGTTAAAGTTGTTAGTTTAAATTAATCTAAATCCAGTGCCAAGAACGTAATTTTAAATCGCGTTGTTACCAATGCTATTTAAGTTTTTAATAAGGACGCTCTTCTTGTATTTGGAGACAAATATAAAAATAATGTTATAAATAGTACATAGTATACATCTATATATTAATACGTGAAGCAAAAACTTTGTATCCCTTTTTACGAAAATTGCGCGGACGGAGGAGTATGAAATTTTCCACACTTATAGAGAATACAGAGAAGAAGTTCACAATGCTAATATTTTTTTTAAATAATTCATAAAAGATACATTAAATCAATAAAGAAAACATTACACACACTACATACCATGTATTTGACGCACACACGCATGCATACTATTTATTCATTTATTGTCAAACTTTTGTTCTTGACTTGAGAATAGATTAAATATTGTTTGTCTTTATTAATATTTTTTATAGTGTAACTTTGGCGAAATTTGTGATTACAGAAGAATAAAATACAATCATAATAGTGTACAAACTTACAATTCCAATTAATTATAGTCGAATTTCGACTACTGCGGGATCTCTAGTATTTATAAATAAATAATTGTTAAACAAAATAAAACCTCTACTATGGAAGTCTGGTTAAAATAGAAACCTCATCATGTTCTACTTCGTACGTAAAATACGTCATGCCCACTGCCCTTAGAGGTATTGTACTGTGCTAGATTTTATTTGTAAATTTGCATATAATATGAGCTAACCAATCAAACAACATAGAAGAAAAAAATCTAATATAAAAAAAGTGTAAAATTGAAAATAGATCAAAATGTAAAAATCATATATATTTAAGAATATTTACATGTATTACTTAGATGATCGGAAATAAAGGCTTTATTATTATTGTCTGTATATTGTAATATGATGATAACAGCTTTTTTTTCTACCTAAGTTGATAGCCTTGAGAGGCTATATCAGCGTAGCCTTAACTAAGTAGGTGAGCTCACGGGGCTCAAACCTGATGACGTTGCTAACACGAACCCTAGCAAGAGCCGTGCTTCGCAGAATCTACCACCGGATCGGAAACGCGACCCACTGAGAAGATCCGGCGAGAAATTCAGTGGGCTGTGTCTGAGGGTTAATTTACTCGTCGAGCCCTTCGTCGCAAGCGACGGGTTCGACGAGAACGATGACCGGTGCTTGAGGTACGTAAAAGCACCGTTAGTGGATCGGGAGGATCCGAAATGACGTGTGATAATAGCATTGGAGGTTGCGTCTTATAAACACTGTTTTCAAGTCGTGCTAATTGTTGGAATGCGCGCCATCTATTGGTGCAATATGTAACAACCTTCTTAAGGGTGGTGCTTGATAATGATTTTGTGTATTACTTAGCGTCTAGCTTAAACGTTTAGTGAAATAGAACATTGTAGGAAGCACTAGGAGAACACATCCCTATCTATTTGAAGAGAAATATCGAGTAAAATTTAGTTTTCCACCTGCGGTCTTACTGGTAGGTCATTTTGTGAGTCCGCACGGGTAGGTAACGCCACCCTGCCCATTTCTGCCGTGAAGCAGTAATGCGTCTCGGTTTGAAGGGTATGGCAACCGTTGTAACTATACTTTAATAATGTTTTAATAATACTTTGATAATGCTTTTACTTTAATAATACTTTAATAATGCTTTTACTTTAACTAGAGGTCCCGCAGTAGTCGAAATTCGACTATTGTATTGAAATTGAAATTGAAATTGTAAGCTTGTACACTATTATGATTGTATTTTATACTTCTATAATCACAAATTTCGCCAAGGCTACACTATAATATATTAATAAAGACAAACAATATTTAATCTATTCTCAATTTGACCACAGACGTCAAGAACAAAAGTTTGACAATAAATAGTATGCATGCGTGTGTGCGTCAAATACATGGTATGTAGTGTGTGTAATGTTTTCTTTATTGATTTAATGTATCTTTTATGCATTATTTTAAAAAAATATTAGCATTGTGCACTTCTTCTCTATATTCTCTATAAGTATTGAAAATTTCATACTCCTCCGTCCTACCTGATGATATGCAGGCGAAGTAAAATGTCCCTTAGAAATAAGGTGACACTCTACAAAACTTGCATACGCCCCGTCATGACCTATGCAAGTGTAGTGTTCGCTCACGCGGCCCGCACTCACTTAAAATCCTTCCAGATTATTCAATCCCGTTTTTGCAGGAAAGCCATCGGAGCCCCGTGGTTCGTCAGGAACGTCGACCTCCATGACGACCTGGACTTAGAGTCCGTCAGTAAGTATTTGCAGTCGGCGTCGATGCGCCACTTCGATAAAGCGGCACGACACGAGAACCCTCTCATCGTGGCCGCCAGTAACTACATTCCCGATCCTGCGGACAGAATGGAAAGCAGTCGACGTCGCCCAAAACACGTCATCTCGGATCCTCCCGATCCACTAACGGTGCTTTTAGGTACTTCAAGCACCGGTCACTGTTCTCGTCGAACCCGTCGCTTGCGACGAAGGCCTCGACGAGCAAATTAACTCTCAGACACAGCCCACTGAGTTTCTCGTCGGATCTTCTCAGTGGGTCGCGTTTCCGATCCGGTGGTAGATTCTGCGAAGCACGACTCTTGCTAGGGTTCGTGTTAGCATCGTAGTCAGGTTTGAGCCCCGTGAGCTCACCTACAAACGTTAGGGCGAAGCTGAAATAGCCTCTCAAGGCTATCAGCATAGGTAGGAAACAAAAAAAAATAAAAAACTCCTCCGTCTGCGCAATTTTCGTAAAAAGGGATACAAAGTTTTTGCTTTACGTATTAATATATAGATAATATTTTAGTAATGTATAAAAACTTATAAAAATCGAATTTAAAACGAAAATTCAATGTTGCGTATACTACAAATGCTTAACGAGAGTAATTCTTCTTTACTGGTGGTAGGACCTCTTGTGAGTCCGCGCGGGTAGGTACCACCGCCCTGCCTATTTCTGCCGTGAAGCAGTAATGCGTTTCGGTCTGAAGGGTGGGACAGCCGTTGTAACTATACTTGAACTTATATCTCAAGGTGGGTGGCGCATTTGCGTTGTAGATGTCTATGGGCTCCAGTAACCACTTAACACCAGGTGGGCTGTGAGCTCGTTCACGCATCTAAGCAATAAAAAAAAAAAAATTTACCGCGACGGTATATAAAAAAACCCGTTGCAAGAAATTTTATTGCTTTTTAAAACTCACCTGCGACAATAATGCTTGAACGACAATTATTACGGCCAGACCTCTCATTTTTCTTAAAATCACGACACAGACAGAAAGATTCTAATCGATTCTAAGATTTATATATAAATTTATTTTGTAATCATGCTAGTACATATTTATCGATTGGGTTAAGAAAATGATTTCTATAAATTTAATATGGACGTGATTAAAAACGTACAATCTAAGCGATTACAAATATATTGTTTTGATAGACTGTTAGTTAGTTAGATCTCTTCTCCATCGCTCCCTCATTGCTGAGGATCGTGACTCCGTTTTAGCTTGTCGACTGTTAGCCTCCATCGGTTCCGGTCAGTTGCCTGGTGTAGTGCAGCGCTAAGTGGTCCGCTGGTTTGCTCGGAGATCTGGTCGGACCAACGTTTGGGGCTCCGTTAGCTCTAGAGGGGCTAGTTAGATCTAGAGAATTGAAAAAGTACTGTACCTATCTATATATTAATACGTGAAGCAAAAACTTTGTATCCCTTTTTACGAAAATTGCGCGGACGGAGGAGTATGAAATTTTCCACACTTATAGAGAATATAGAGAAGAAGTGCACAATGCTAATATTTTTTTTAAAGAATGCGTAAAAGATACATTAAATCAATAAAAAAAACATTACACACACTACATACCATGTATTTGACGCACACACGCATGCATACTATTTATTGTCAAACTTTTGTTCTTGGCGTCTGTGGTCAAACTGAGAATAGATTAAATATTGTTTGTCTTTGTTAATATATTTTATAGTGTAGTCTTGGCGAAATTTGTGATTATAGAAGTATAAAATACAATCATCTTAATGTACAAACTTACAATTCCAATTAATTATAGTCGAATTTCGACTACTGCGGGACCTCTAGTATATAAAAAAAAACCTTGTCGCGGATGGCGGTTCTCAAACTTTACCCTGTCTTTTAATCATTGAATAGTAATAGTAGTTCGTCTGCCTAATTTAATAAATAAAAACGCAACGAAATGCCTGCTTACTCGCATTCTTGCCTGGTAAACTGTCAATAATCTAATTTTCCAATCTCCTATAATATGGCAGATACTATATGTATCGCGAAGCAATGGGTTTACACTTGACGGGTGGGTAGGCTACAAAAGAACACGTGAATTGAGTTTTTTTTTTATTGCTTACATGGTTGGGCGAGCTCACAGCCCATCTGGTGTTAAGTGCTTACTGGAGCCCATAGACATCTACGACGAAATGTCGCCACCCACCTTGAAATATGAGTTCTAAGGTCTCAAGTATAGTTACAACGGCTGCCCCACCCTTCAAACCGAAACGCATTACTGCTTCACGGCAGAAATAGGCAGGGCGGTGGTACCAACCCGTGCGGACTCACAAGAGCTCCTACCACCAGTAATTACGCAAATTATAGTTTTGCGGGTTTGATTTTTACTACCCAATGTTATATACTGTGGAAGCATTCGATGAGTAAACTGACCCCCAGACACAGCCTATTGAGTTTCTCGCCGGATCGTCTAAGTGGGTCGCGGTTTCGATCCAGTCGTAGATTTAGCCAAGCACTGCTCTTACTGGGGCAGGTTGAGCCCCATGAGCTCCTCCACCAAACCGGCGCAAAGAGTTCCCTGAGGGTACCAGTTTTTAAGTAAGAAATAAAAACAGAATCCAGCTCGGCGATACACGGCCTTGTCTCTGCAATAAAACTTCTTACCACATTAAAAAATCATGTTACAATTTCGATGAATTACCTTATCGCAATCATTGAACTAACAAATCTCTGGAAATCATTTTATTTGCTAATAAATAACAATGATATAAGAGTTTCGTGATATTTCTTTAAAACAACCTTCGGTTTATGTAACATCCGATTTTCAATATCGATATCGCGTTATCGATAATATGCAATCGATAACGTAAATGTATATGACGCGATTGCATTATTAATATCAATAATCGTTTTCAAAATCTATACGCGAGGAGACTTCGTCTCGATTTAAAATAAGAAAATGGTGCGGCACTTATTTTTTTATGTTTTTTCCTTGGTGCTGTTACATGTGAGTAATTAATTGTTGTTTAGTAGAAAATGAAATAGTATTCGTAATATCTAAAAAGCAATGAAAAATATAATATTTTTAATTTGGTTTTTCGTATCGAGGCGTGCAAGTTATTTCTTATTATTTGAATATCCAATGCCTACATTTTTTTGAGTTTTTCCTATGGAGGGTAGAGGTAAAGAAAACACTCACTGTGTATGGAAAAAAGTCGGTCAAGAAGCGACCAATTAAGACGGCGCAGCTGTCGCAAGTCGTGTGGTTTCAATAATAGCCCCAAAAGCTGTGTTTACTTCATTAATCTATATATATTAATACGTAATTTTTTTTAAGGGATTTTATGACCTGGTAACTAAGACCTTTAAGTCATGTCTTATTTTAATTTATTTTCTTATATTTATGAAAAATTATGAAATGAAATGAAGATGATTAATTTGAGACATTAATCAACTGGGATGAAATCAAATGAAATGAGAATAGATGATATGGGATGAAATATAATCTCAGTAAAATGGTGGTCATCTACTGAGACTTTTTTATTGGACTTTCTGGAGGATCCCGAGAAGTGACGTCCAGCGGCTTTGTTTCATTTTCCCACATTTGTGCACTTTCACAGATATTAAACAGTTAATAAGCCACCGTTATTACACATTTAAACCTGAAGAAACACTAAATAGACAAAATAAAACAAATCACACAACTTCACTCCTCGCGTTCCCGCCAAAAAGTATATTAATACGTGAAGCAAAAACTTTGTATTGTACCCCTTTTTACGAAAATTGCGCTGACGGAGGAGTATGAAATTTCCCACACTTATAGAGAATATAGAGAAGGAGTGCAGAATGCTATTTTTCTTTTTTACGTATGTATAAAAAATAAATTAGATCAATTAAAAACATGACACACACACGCATATATACTCTTTTGCTTATCGTTAATAGATTATTATTGTTTGGGACTTTTTGGCGCGAACGCGAGGAGCGAAGTTGTGTGAATTGTTTTATTTTGTCTATTTAGTATTTCTTCAGGTTTAAATGTGTAATAACGGTGGCTTATTAAACGTTTAATATCTGTGAAAGTGCACAAATGTAGGAAAATGAAACAAAGCCGCTGGACGTAACTTCTCGGGATCCTCCAAAAAGTCCTTTGAAAAAGTCTCAATAGATGACTACCATTTTACTGAGATTATATTTCATCCTAGATCATCTCATCTCATCTCATCTTATCACATCTCATCTCATCTCATTTCATTTCATATTAACGTTTTTCATATAGGTATATATAAAATAATACATAAAAGACTAGGCTATATGATATGATACCTTTGCCTTTCCAGTTGGAAAAATAAAACTAATACTACTTGTTTTTTCCTACCTATGCTGATAGCCTTGAGAGGCTATTTCAGCTTACCCTAGCTTGTGTAGGTGAGCTCACGGGGCTCAAACCGGAGAATTGCTAACACTGACCCTAGCAAGAGCAGTGCTTCGCAGAATCTACCACCGGGTCGGAAACGCGACCCACTGAGAAGATCCGGCGAGAAACTCAATGGGCTGTGTCTGTGGGTTAATTCGCTCGTCGAGCCCTTCGTCGCAAGCGACGGGTTCGACGAGGACGGTGACCGGGATACTACTTAATATTGTCTATAGTGTAGTCTTGGCGAAATCAGTGATTATAGAAGTATAACAATAGTCTTTGACAACAGAACCATAATAATGTTCAAACTTATAATTTCAATTAATTATTCAATTGATTTCGACTACTGGGGGACAACTAGTTTCGTGAAATTCGACACACTTCACTCCTCTTCCAACCGCTACATTCACATCACACCACTTGCAAAGCCAACACTATTTTGGCGGTTTTTTGAATTGTTAAGCTGGATTTACTCTTCAATTTGCCGCCAATTATCTTTGCCTCTACCCTCCATACGTCCTTACGGATCCATCAGACCCAATAACCTTTGCATTAGACGCCTTCAGCTCTAACACTAGGAGCAGGCTTAGGGACCCCGGTAACCGTACTCTTCGAACTCGACAAAGAGTTTGATGTGCAACCTAACCCATGAATCAGCTCGCTGAGTTTCTCGCTGGATCTTCACAGTGGGTCACGATTCCGATCCGGCAGTAGATTCATTCGCGAAGCAATTGCTCTTGAGTTGTTAGGTCTCCTTCGGAGGCTCGGGCAGCTGTTAGCAAATCCCACACCTCTTGGCTGAGCCTTTGCTCGTCCACCTGTTCTGGTGCAACTGGAAAGGCCTCCGGGCCACTAGTAATCCTTTAATCATAAAAATAAAAAGTTTCTTCGAGAAGTTTCGTTGATGGCTTAGCCAGATTCGACAGAATCACCTCCGACCTTCGCCTGCCACTGTGATATTACGTTAAAACGAATTTGTAACTTTACAACACTTTAATACGAAGTTAACTATTATTACGACTGGTGGTAGGACCTTTTGTGAGTCCGCGCGCTTATTTCTGCCGTGAAGCAGTAATGCGTTTCGGTTTGAAGAGTGGGGCAGCCGTTGTAACTATACTTGAGACCTTAGAACTTATATCTCAAGGTGGGTGGCGCATTTACGTCGTAGATGTCTATGGGCTTCAGTGACCACCCCCCCAGTTTTGGGGGTTGGTGCTTCCCGCTTCCGTAGGTTTAACCCGCGATTCCCTACAAGTGACCCCTGGGTGGTGCTAAACGGGAGCCGAAAACATAACCGGTGGTAGGACCTAGTCCGACTGGCTGGCGACCACCCTCCAACTAGAGTCCGCCGCCAAATAGCCTAGCTGTGTTCCGGCGTGTGGGTTGGAGAGCCAGTTCTATCCCTTCCCTTTCCCCTTCCTTGTTGGGGTTGAGTCTTGGTGACGCCTGGAACTTGCGGAGCAGACGTGCGTGCGAACTCACGGGGCGTGATTGTTTGACGGGGGTATAGGGAGACCCAGTGAAACGGTACCCGCTGCCGCCCGCCGGTCAGTAGGGGACCTGAACCCGGGTGTCTCTACTAAACTCCGCCCCGGGAAGCTGTCCCGCCAACCGGTGTAAAATCCTGCCGTGCGGTCGTCGTGCCGGAGTCGGAGACCGGAGTGGATCCCGGCGATCGCACGCAGAGTGGACTGGGGGCCCTTCCATGCCCTGCGTCAGTCTCTCACGTAACCCGTGGTCGAGCACGTACTATGTTCCGCGCTTCATTCAGGTGTTGCCTCGATCTCACCTCCAACATCCTACCTCTCCTAATCCTACTCTCCGAAAACTTAAACATCATGAAGACGACAAAAAAAAGGAAAAGGGTTTCACAGGCGGTCCCCCATTCCACATTTAATGTGGATTTCAGCAATGTCAGGGGCCTACATAGCAACCTTGACGCCGTACACCACCACCTTGAGACGGCGCAGCCTGCCCTGCTTTTTTTAACGGAGACGCAGATATCTGCTCCGGATGATACCTCATACCTTGAATACCCCGGCTACGTATTGGAGCACAACTTCCTGCGTAAAGCCGGGGTGTGCGTATTCGTCCGGGCTGATGTCTGTTGTCGCCGTCTTCGGGGCCTCGAACAACGGGACCTGTCCCTCTTGTGGCTGCGCGTAGATCACAGGGGCCGTAGCCGAATCTACGCGTGCCTGTACAGGTCCCACAGCAGTGATGCAGGTTCAGCTCTGTTTGAGCATGTGCAAGAGGGGACTAACCGCGTGCTTGAGCAGTACCCATCTGCGGAGGTGGTGGTTCTTGGAGACTTTAACGCTCACCACCAAGAGTGGTTGGGATCCAGAACCACTGACCTCCCGGGTCGGACTGCCTACGATTTCGCCTTGGCCTACGGCTTCTCCCAGCTAGTGACACAGCCCACCCGTGTCCCAGATATCGAGGGGCACGAGCCTTCTTTGTTGGACCTTCTGCTGACCACAGATCCGGCCGGATACAGTGTGGTGGTCGACGCTCCGCTTGGATCGTCTGATCACTGCCTTATTCGTGCTGCCGTACCACTCTCTCGTCCTGATCGTCGAACGACGACCAGGTATCGAAGAGTTTGGCGGTATATGTCAGCAGACTGGGATGGATTGCGTGAATTTTATGCATCCTACCCATGGGGGCGGTTCTGCTTTTCCTCTGCTGATCCTGACGTCTGTGCGGACCGTCTTAAAGACGTGGTGCTCCAGGGGATGGAATTGTTTATTCCCTCCTCTGAAGTGCCCGTTGGGGGTCGCAGCAGACCCTGGTATAACAATGCCAGCAGGGATGCTGCACACCTCAAGCGGTCCGCATACGTGGCATGGGATAATGCCAGGAGACGTCGGGATCCTAACATCTCAGGGGAAAGGCGGAAATATAACGCCGCTTCCAGGTCCTACAAGAAGGTAATTGCCAAGGCGAAGTCGGAGCACGTCGCTAGAGTTGGCGAGCGATTGAAGAGCTATCCCTCCGGGAGCCGTGCTTTTTGGTCGCTCGCCAAAGCTGCAGAAGGAAACTTCTGCAGGTCTAGTCTCCCACCACTGCGCAAGTCCGATGACAATCTGGCCCACAGCGCGAAAGAGAAGGCTGACCTTCTGGTCAAACTCTTCGCCTCGAACTCGACTGTGGACGACGGGGGTGCCACACCACCGAACATCCCCCGGTGTGATAGCTCCCTGCCGGAAATCTGCTTCACACAGTGTGCAGTCAGGCGGGAGCTCAGACTCCTGGACGTCCATAAGTCGAGTGGGCCAGACGGCATCCCCGCAGTGGTTTTGAAAACGTGCGCCCCTGAGCTGACACCTGCGCTAACGCGTTTGTATCGCCTCTCTTATTGCACTAACAGGGTTCCGTCTTCATGGAAGACCGCCCACGTCCACCCTATCCCCAAGAAGGGTGACCGGTCGGACCCATCGAGCTACAGGCCTATCGCGATAACTTCCTTGCTTTCCAAGGTGATGGAGCGAATTATAAATACACAACTCCTGAAGTATCTTGAAGATTGCCAGCTGATCAGTGACCGACAGTACGGTTTCCGTCACGGTCGCTCAGCTGGCGATCTTCTTGTATACCTTACTCACAGGTGGGCTGAAGCCTTGGAGAGCAAGGGCGAGGTTCTTGCTGTGAGCCTTGATATCGCGAAGGCCTTCGACAGGGTCTGGCATAGGGCACTTCTGTCGAAGTGACCATCTTACGGAATCCCCGAGGGTCTCTGCAAGTGGATCGCTAGCTTTTTGGATGGGCGGAGCATCACGGTCGTTGTAGACGGTGACTGTTCTGATACCATGACCATTAACGCTGGCGTTCCACAAGGTTCGGTGCTCTCCCCCACGCTTTTCATCCTGTATATCAATGACATGCTGTCTATTGATGGCATGCATTGCTATGCAGATGATAGCACGGGGGATGCGCGATATATCGGCCATCAGAGTTTCTCTCGGAGCGTGGTGCAAGAGAGACGATCAAAACTTGTGTCTGAAGTGGAGAACTCTCTGGGGCGAGTCTCCAAATGGGGTGAATCGAACTTAGTTCAATTCAACCCGTTGAAGACACAGGTTTGCGCGTTCACTGCGAAGAAGGACCCCTTTGTCATGGCGCCGCAATTCCAAGGAGTATCCCTGCAACCTTCCGAGAGTATCGGGATACTTGGGGTCGACATTTCGAGCGATGTCCAGTTTCGGAGTCATTTGGAAGGCAAAGCCAAGTTGGCGTCCAAAATGCTGGGAGTCCTCAACAGAGCGAAGCGGTACTTCACGCCTGGATAAAGACTTTTGCTTTATAAAGCACAAGTCCGGCCTCGTGTGGAGTACTGCTCCCATCTCTGGGCCGGGGCTCCCAAATACCAGCTTCTTCCATTTGACTCCATACAGAGGAGGGCCGTTCGGATTGTCGATAATCCCATTCTCTCGGATCGTTTGGAGCCTCTGGGTCTGCGGAGGGACTTCGGTTCCCTCTGTATTTTGTACCGTATGTTCCATGGGGAGTGCTCTGAGGAATTGTTCGAGATGATACCAGCATCTCGTTTTTACCATCGCACCGCCCGCCACCGGAGTAGAGTTCATCCATACTACCTGGAGCCACTGCGGTCATCCACAGTGCGTTTCCAGAGATCTTTTTTGCCACGTACCATCCGGCTATGGAATGAGCTCCCCTCCACGGTGTTTCCCGAGCGCTATGACATGTCCTTCTTCAAACGAGGCTTATGGAGAGTATTAAGCGGTAGGCAGCGGCTTGGCTCTGACCCTGGCATTGCTGAAGTCCATGGGCGACGGTAACCACTCACCATCAGGTGGGCCGTATGCCCGTCTGCCTACAAAGGCAATAAAAAAAAAAAAAAAAAAACTTAGCACCAGGCGGGCTGTGAGCTCGTCCACCCAACTAAGCAATAAAAAATAAAAATAAAAATATTATTGCATACTGAAAGTTAGTCGTGGCCTGAAGGATAAGACGTCTGGGGCACTCGTGTCAACCGATGCGGCTATGACCAAGTTCTAATCTTGCGGACGGATCATTTTTTTTATGTATTTAAATATACTTAACACGGCTTTAGAACGAAGCTTAAAGATCTTCACTCCTGATTTACTGTAACATACAATGACGTGTAGAATTTTTTATGCACAATGACGATGGTAATGATGGTAATGTATATTGCAATCTCACATTTGTAGAGATGCCCTCACTTATTTTTGCCACGGATTAGTCACTCATCTTTATGTTTCCCCTTTCTTAGTTCCAGTTTGTCAACAGAGCTGATAGAACTTTTTAAACGGGCTTTTGGCTAAGTAATATTCAGTAGCTATGAGTAATTAAGCTAGTTTATTATTATTATTATTTTCGATTCTCAATACCTTGATGTGGGATGCTTTTTTTTCAGTAATTATCGATGACGAACCTTGGTGTTGTCAATTGAAAAATAGCTATTTTTTTAAATGTCAGTACATAATAAAACAGAAGAGCGAATTTACGACGTAATTTGAATCTGTTTTTGAAGTGTCAGTGATTATAGTAGCTTTTCGATGGTTTGTCGTTCGTTAATCTATATCTATACTAATATTATAAAGAGGATTTATTTGTTTGTTTGTTTGTTTCGAATAGGCTCCGAAACTACTGGACCGATTTGAAAAATTCTTTTTCCATTAGAAGCCGACATTGTCCCTGATGAACATAGGCTCCTTTTTTTTTTTTTTTTTTTTTTTTTTTTTTTTTTTTTTTTTTTTTTTTTTTTTTTTTTTTTTTTTTTTTTTTTTTTGGTTTCATGTGTGTTTTAATGTTTCCGAAGCGAAGCGAGGGCGGGTCGCTAGTAATCTATATATTAATACGTGAAGCAAAAACTTTGTATCCCTTTTTACGAAAATTGCGCGGACGGAGGAGTATGAAATTTTCCACACTTATAGAGAATATAGAGAAGAAGTGCACAATGCTAATATTTTTTTAAAATAATGCATAAAATATACATTAAATCAATAAAGAAAACATTACACACACTACATACCATGTATTTGACGCACACATGCATGCATACTATTTATTGTCAAACTTTTGTTCTTGAAGTCTGTTGTCAAATTGAGAATAGATTAAATATTGTTTGTCTTTGTTAATATTTTTTATAGTGTAGTCTTGGCGAAATTTGTGATTATAGAAGTATAAAATACAATCATAATAGTGTACAAACTTAAAATTCCAAATAGTTATAGTCGAATTTCGACTATTGCGGGACCTCTAGTATATATAAACAGGCCAATCCTGCTTCAAACATGTGAATTTCCTTACAGTACTGTTATTAAAAACTACTGGAATAGTAGAATTTGTGTCAACAAAATCACACACGTTCCTGCATTTTTTTTGTTTGAGCTATTTATTATCTACATAGATATAAGAGACAAACAATTCTAAACCACATTCTAATTGAAATTCAAGGGGCTGCAACATTCAAATAATTACCATAAAAAAAAATTGTTCACAGATAACATCAACGCAAGACTTCACAGATAGCGCATTATGTAAAATGTCCTCAAGCAACGATAAGTCTTTTCCCGCTGAAGTGATCGCAAATAAAGATACAGTGCACATACTGATAGACCTACTAAAAAAATTCGTCGACAAACAAATGGAAAACAAAGCAACTCCAAAGATGAACGACGCTATGAATAATTTCGATGATAATCCAGTTAAAATAAACGAAACTAACATGGCTGCCATTTCAAAAGCAGATCCAGAAAAAAGGTTTAATACCGGTGACAACATGAAACCGAACTGCCCTCATAAAACAAAGCCTTTGGCTAAAGATAAGAATAGTAAGAAAAACAAAAGCAAAACGATTTCACGGAACAATAAGACGCATCCGCTTCAAATACCTTGTCAGTCGGTATCCGACATTTTAGACGACGCTTATGTTTTAAGAAAACAGAGCCAATCCAACCAACAGGCGCTAGGTAACAGAATTGAATCTTATAAACAGTCAAATACCCTGACGCAAGAAACGAATGGAGACGCCGTGCCCGTGCCGAAACTCAAAATATCCTGCACCGAATCTGATGACGCGATCTCGATCGTTTTTAAACCTAAAACTATTTCCTTGATGCAAGTTTACGGGAATCTCCTTAAGAAGATCACGGTGACCGCACTGGTGCCTTATCACGTCTCCAAATTAGTATACTGATTATATATATTAACGTAGGCTATTGTTATCGAATGAGATTTTGCGATTTATTGTTTTCGCTAAGCTGTTTCGATTTAATGCAACGAGGGCGGGGTAATATAGAACGTCTGTGGTCTTATGGGTAAAGTACTCTTTTTTCCCTACCTAACCTGGTAGCCTAGAGGGCTATGCCAGCGTAACCGAAAAAGTAGGAGAGGTCACGGGACTCTAACCTTAGGACGTTGCTAACATTAACCCTAGCAAGAGCAGTGCTTCGCAGAAACTACCACCAGATCGGAAACGCGACCCACTGAGAAGATCCGGCGAGAAACTCAGTAGGCTGTATCTGTGGGTTAAAAATCTGAATTATCATACGATGCGACAGTGGCGGTGCTCAAATCCCGCAGACAGATACCAATTTAATGAAGTACGTACTTCATTCACATTCACAGCTGGATCCCACGTTGAAGAAATAGCATCGTATTTAAAAAAAACCGCTAAATTTGACTACTCTTCGATTGACACATAGATCTCAATCAAGCAGAGCTGGCGGAGCATACATTGTGATGTCCATACGATTTAATTACTTTAATAATTATTGGCGATAGCACCTTCGAAATGATCATAGTGACAAGCCATTAAGTAATTCGTTGTCAGCTTTTTTATTGGCAATTTAAAATTACCACTTAATTGATTTAATATTGTTAGCAACACTAAACAGTGAAACAAGTTGATTATTTTCTTCGGTTTTCATGAGTTCTGGACATATTTTAAATGTTAATTTAAAATTACTTTTACGTAACGGAACTCTAAAGGATTCGAATCGTCAGAAATTATATTTTTTTATTATAATTTGCGTAATTACTGGTGGTGGGACTTATTGTGAGTCCGCACGGGTAGGTATTACCACCCTGCCTATTTCTGCCGTGAAGCAGTAATGCGTTTCGGTTTGAAGGGTGGGGCAGCCGTTGTAACTATACTGAGACCTTAGAACTCATATCTCAAGGTGGGCGGCGCATTTCCGTTGTAGATGTCTATGGGCTCCAGTAACCACTTAACATCAAGTAGGATGTGAACTCGTCCACCCATCTAAGCAATAAATAATAATAATACTAATAATGACTTCAAAAAAACACGTAACTAAACTGTAAAAGTAATTTTAAATATAGAGTAAATAATTAGAATTAAAAAGATTAAAAAATTAGAGTAAATGCTATAAGATTAATCTGTGTTAAACTGAAGGCTGATATTTAGATTATCTGTTTCTTAAATATGAAAGTTAAATAGTATTTTTTATTTATCGGTTATTTATAATAAATTATAATAATTTATTTTGTTTTTTTTCAACTTTATTCTGTTACTTTCCCAACGAGCCGTATTATTTCACACAAGTGGAATTTTTTAGAGTTGCTTCTAATGTATAATGATAATTACTAAAATAATGCATACATATATTACTTACTATACTATACAATACTATATTCCTTTATTGCTCTGTAACGTTAAAATTAAAAAGGATGGATGATAGATCAAACACCAACTATCCATGAAATTAACCCCATTTCATTATCCTGCAAAGTTTCTCGCCGGATCTTCTCAGTGAGTCGCGATTCCGATCCGGTGGTATTTTCAGCGAAGCACTGCTCTTACTAGGGTAAATGTTAGAAAAGTCTCCTAGGATGAGCCCCGTCAGATTGTCTAGGCGTTCAGTGAATCTAGGATAATCCCTCGAGGGTACTAGCCATAAGTAGACAAAAAAAAAATCTTCATTATTTAAAGGCCAATTATACTGGCGTCGTTCTTTTGACTTTGACTAGGTCGCTTGAGGTCACATATTCAATGTTAATTCAATCTAGACAGAACAAAATCCAGTCTAGGTTTCAACAAAATCGAAAAGTTTCTAGAAGGTTTCTTATCTTTAAAAACAAAATTTTAACGTAAATTTAAGAAGGTTTTTGCTTCGTTAATTTTGATAATTCGAATAAACATGTATTTTGCATGAAAAATAAACAATACAGTGATAATCTATACACATAGAAATAAAATTCTAGTGTCTGTTTGTAATATTGAAATAGCCTCTTTTTACTACATGCATATGAATATATTATTATCTAATTATATACGGTACATACACCAAAATAGCATTTTTTCAGAATTTTTGTCTGTCTGTTTGTTCCGGCTAATCTCTGGAACGGCTGGACCGATTTTGACGGGACTTTCACTGATAGGTAGCTGATGATGTAAGGAGTACCTTAGGCTACTTTTTTAGACTAGCTTCGCCCTGCGGCGTCACCCGCAGTTATTGTCGTACCGCGCGCAACATGGCGGGACTCGCCTATCAATAATAAAATTTAATGTTTCCGAAGCGAAGCGAGGGCGGGTCGCTAGTGACAAATATAAAAGGTGATTGTTTTAAAAATTCGCGTTTATCTGAATTTGTCTTACCACGTTTTTTTAAATGTAATGAATTCTCGGTATTACGGCGTGTAGCAAGCGCCATGATCACGGGTAAGATTGACGACTGCGGGTAGGATGTTAAGGGCAGAAAAATCTGTCTACCCTCTAGTCCGTATTCTGCTTTTTTTTAAGGGATTTTATGACCTGGTAACTAAGACATTTAGGTCAAGTCAAGGTTGGTAATCTGGAAACCCGGTCTTGTGCTGGTACTAGTATTCCACGTTACTGGTGGTAGGACCTCTTGTGAGTCCGCGTATGTAGGTACCACCACTCTGACTATTTCTGCCGTGAAGCAGTAATGCGTTTCGGTTTGGAGGGTGGTGCAGCCGCTGTAACTATACTGAGACCTTAGAACTTATATCTGGGTGGCGCTTTTAAGCTGTAGATGTCTATGGACTCCAGTGGGCTGTGAGCTCGACGATCCATCTAAGCAATAAAAAAAAAAAAAAAAACGTGACACTGTGGTTGGATAAATGGGAGTAGTCACTCTCGTCAGTCTCAATCGTCTTAGACTGCGAAAACGTGAGCTTCGTTTGGAAGTACTTAGTCTGCAACGTGCTTACGAATACTCTCAACAAGCCGTAAAGCTATTTCGATTGTGCAATCCGTTCAGGGTTGTCGAGAAGTCGAAATCAATTTTAAACACAAAACCGACCGCGAAGTCGAACAATAGAAACAAAACCCGTCAGCTTCGGGCGTCCTTCGCGAGAAGCGTACAAACGATAGTCGACGTTACGGCTATAATGAAACTTTAATTCGTTTCGCTATTGATTTTTAAATTATTTTAGCGCGGTCCTTAAAGGTGCTTTTCGCTTGGCTGAGACGAAAAAAAAACATTCGTACGGCGCGGGGTGTAAACAGAGTGACGTCATCGAGTTACTGCGCGCGCGCGACACCGAGCGTCGGAGCACACGGACGGAATTAATTTTTATTTTTAGCATTTATTCAAACTGTTTCTGATAAAATTTATTTAATTAAAATTGATTACGGTTAAAGCGATCACACAGTTTAAGCTCACGATATTTTTTCAGTTCACATCTTTTTTTAATTTAGAATCTTTATTATTACGAAACAATAAACAAACAAAAGGTTTTTCTGTAAATGTGAATTCAGTCGTGATAATGATTTGTTTAAGCGCCTGACAAAAATTAATGCAAGATAATTTACATTATTAGTAAATAGATAGGCGCCATTAACTTGTTAATTAATTAATAAACATGATAATGTGAGCGTCCATGTTGAATTAAAAACGGGTCTTTGCCAACAGTTATTTAGTTACATTGATTACTCCGAAATCTGTACGCATACTACTAGGCATAGCTCGTTCATATCTGGAACCACTGTGTTCAGTGAAAGGGCTTTTCTAGAGATATTTTGCCACGTACTTCTTCAAACGAGGCTTGCGGAGAGTACTTAACGCTATGCAGCGGCTTGGCTCTACCCCTAGCATTGCTAACGTCCATGAGCGACAGCGACCACTTACTATCAGGTGGGCTGTATGCTCGTCTGCCCACAAAGATAATAAAAAAAACCGTACCACCCGGATTTGGAATGAACTTCCTTACGCGGTGTTGCCTGAGCGCTATCACACGTCCATCTTCAAACGAGGCTTGAGGAGAGTCGTCTGCAGTAGGCAGCGGTTAGTATGTGCCCCAAGCATTGCCAATGTCTTTGAGTGGCGGTGATGGTTCACCATCACATAGGCTGTTTCTGGTCTGCCTGTAATGGCAATAAAAATAAAATTTCATCTTATGATATAAATTAGGATAGAATACTTTTGTAGTAAATGATGCGACAGAAAAACCAGCACCGTAACGACAAGTTCTTTTATTTGTGCGAGAAAGCAGAAAGCGAGTAGAAATGGCTGGCAAGGCTTGTTTTATTGTCACTATCCTCCCTTTGTTGGCTTTGACTGGTGGCCGTGATGGAAGGAGGCGTGTTAATACGTCTCTTGTCGGGATGGTTGGCGCCAGGGCATAGCAGCTGACCTCATGTCCATTACACTTTATATGGTAAACACAATGTAGTTAGTTCAAAACGAATTGTGCTATGAAGGACAATATAGATGGTATTTTAATAAAATACAGCCAAATCAAAAAGAGCTTTTACCAACAGAACTTTGATGGCATTATGCATTGGGCGTATTGTAAGTCCTATAATATATTTCTAGTACGAAATATTTATTCCAGTTTATAAGATGGTACAAAAATGTCTTTGTAATGTCTGTCTGTCACTCTTCTTCAACCTGTTTCCCCCCAATGCTGACTGTAGGTCTCATCACATGCTCTCTATTCTTTTTGGTCTCTTGCCTTTCGCAGTCCTTACCAATAATCCATTTTGATTAGGTCGTCAGATATTGGAGCATTGTAATTTTTTTTACTATCGCATAGATGGATGGAAGACCTCACTGCCCACCTGATGTTAAATGGTTACCGGAGCTCAAAGACATCTACTACGTAAATGCCACCACCCACCTTGAGATATGAGTTTTAAGATCTCAGTATAGTTACAACGGATGCTCCAGCCTTCAAACCGAAACAAATTACTGCTTCACGACTGAAATAGGCAGGGCGTTGGTACCTAACGGTGCTGACTCACAAGAGGTCCTACAACCAGTATTCTCCCAGTGATGGTATACGGGGTCAAGACATGTACGCTCACAAAGCAAATTATGACGAAAATACAAGTCTCGCAAAGAGCCTCGCCTTTTTAGGCATTTCTCTTCGGGATAGAATGTGCAATACCGAAACTCGCAGAAGAATTAGTTTTAATGACATAGCCAAAGTGATTGCTCGGAGAAAGTGGAAGTGGGGCAACACGTATTCTATTCATTCTCGTTAATTCACACATCCATCGCAACATTCGCATCTCTGCTGCATGCAATCGCAAGATCGTAGGCTCCGCCAACCTAAAGTCAGAAACAAGGCTAACAGTATATAATATAAAACTTTTCAGCCAGTATGAACCGTACCTAATGCTCCCTAAAAACACCAGTAGGGGTGTACATATCTATGATTGTATATAAGCGGGGGTGAATGCGGCAAACTGGTAGTCCACGGTTCGCCTCCAAGTCTGAATGTCGTTTAACAGGCACATCGATTATTTTCAACGCGAAATCGATTTTAATGTGCAGCTGTATGAACAACCCGAAATATTATTCTCTGTGAGTCGGAGTGATTGTTACCGAGGGCTGTGAAGTGAAAGTATAGTAATGACGTTATTTGCCTTACCGGCATCGAGTTATATGATACAAGAAAGATTTAAAAATATTGATTCGTCAAAGAGTATGCCTTCCTTGATATTTCGAAACCGGTGAGTTTGTTGGATCGATACATGCGCAGCTAACTTCGTTCGCTTCGTTGATTACGTCATTAGAATGGATCACGCAGTTTTTTTATTGAACGATTTATAGTTTTACTAGTGGATATTGTTTTTTTTTAAATCAAATTATAGAATTCTATTTTTATAATATTTCTGGATCTGTTTTAGCAAAATATTGTTTGAAACGGAATGTAGTCTTAGAATGACATACGTCATGCTTCCGGTGGCCATTATGGAAAACTTGTATTATACGGACATGTTGTAGTGGTTCTGAAGTATTATTATTTTTCACGTAACCAGGCTCTCTTTTAAATTACTTACGTATGCACACAGATTTAACAAGTATATGTTGCCATATTAAAAAAAATACAAAATATAATATATTTGTGATTATTTTGTGTGTGTTTTTTTTGTATCGATTTAGTTTAGATGCGTTTTATTTTTTGAGACCAGTCGCATTAAAATGATTTTGTTTGTTATTAATGCATTGCTAAGCACTGGGCAGCAACTATAAAATGTGTTTAACTGTTTTCACTATCAGTAACTCAAAAGAGAGAGCCCCTCAACACCTAGTTTTCAGTAATAAACGGAACTCTTAAAAGTCACAAAGTGAATGCCAACACCTTTCATAAGATAAAAGATTTAAGTCTCAATTGTTTTATCATCATTGTTATTATTTATTTATTTTTAACTCAATCTATTCGATGGTAGACTAGAGGGCTATTTTAGCTACACCCTGACGGGTAAGTGAGCTCACGGGCCCAACCTGAGAGGATTTGCTAACATTCGTTTTAGCAAGAGTAGTACTTCGCAGAATCTACCGCGGTATCAGAATTGCAACCCACTGAGAAGATTCGGAGAGAAACTCAGTGGGCTCTGTATGTGGGTTAGTTCATTCGTCGAACGCATTGTTGTAATCAACTAGGTGCCCCCTCAGGTCTAAAAGCACAGAGTGGATCCGGGGGATCCGACAAGTGATGCTTCGGATAGATAATGAACGGCGGCCACCATAAGAGTATTATAGTGACACGCTGCTTTGTCGGAGTAGCGTTCTGACGCTTCTTTAAGGTGCTTACGTATCGGTTCTAAATTTTATTTAGATCGCCGTCAAGGTAAGCATTCCTCACGTACCACGGTGCTCCGACAGATATCCTGCAGAAATGGGATTGTATGATCTGGAGAGAGTTTATGTGCATACGGGCCGCGTGACTGAACGTATGCAATTTTTTAGAGTGTCACCTTGTTACAAAGGAACAATTTACTTCGCTTGCAGATCATGGGGTAGAGTCGGCTGTGGTGGAACGCGGCCCGGTCGCCTACTGATTAAATGTGAGGACCGAATGTTATCCCTCTGTCGAGGGTGGTGCCTAGGTACTTGGCCTTCGAAGTCCATGGTATGATCTTACTAAAAATTTTGATGCTGGGAATGGAGTTACCGCGCATAGTCCGTGACGAGGTACTAGCAGTAGTGTTGGGAGGGCGACTTTTACAGAGAATGGTTATGCTCTTGTGAGGACGACGTCGATGCGCCACTATTGTATTGTATAAAGTCTGCTCCCTTCAAACTTGAAAGTCTCTTTTGCGATTGACTAGATAATTAACTAGAGTTAGGTATGTTACGTTTGCACAATTATCTTATTTATCTAATACTGAAAATAGGACAGGGTCCTTTGCCAGCCACTTTTGATTCAAATTGCGTTTTGACAAAAGATATGCAATCCATTTAACCGCTTTTGAAAGATCTGCTTTGCTTGATCGATCGCTTGCTTTTGAATGATCCTTTATAATATAATTAATATATGAGTCGTCTATTATCAAAGGTGGCAATCTGTGCATTTGGACAAAAAAATTTTATTGATATGTCAATACAGATTTGTTTGAATATAATCGTCTCCTTCAAAGAATACGGTTAAAAACCTGCATTAAATAAAGGTTAATAGTTAACCTGTTATTTATCTAAGATGTAGTTCCGAAGAGTTTTGTGACTGCCAATGGAATACAAAGTCAATAATTCGTTTTTCTGATTTACCAATCATTGTCCAAAAGTCAGATTGCCGCCTTTGATAATAGTCGACTCATATATCATAAATTGATTATTTGGCATTTACAAATTAAAAGTATGTTTTTTCAATTGTAAGCAGTTACACAATATGAAATAAATTAAAATTATTAAAATAAATCTATCATGAATTATTTTTAAACTGAGCAACACTGAAGAGCCTAATTTTGAACAAACTTGAACAAAGATTCATACGTGTTACGACTTTGTGTGCAACGCAATTCCGCTGCGGCCTAACGGTTTGCGCCGTAATTTTTCCCCCAAGTTATTTTCAAGGCTTAATTACGTCTCTCCAAGATGACGATGTTAATACAACAATTAAATTGTAGTAGTAGTATTAGTAAATACTACAATGGAAATGGTGTGGACTCCGTCGAGACCAAACAGGTCGAGAAGGTTTATTCGTAAGTACCTACCTACTATTTTTATCAATCATATATAAAGTTTAATAACCCAATTATTTTACAAAACACACAGACACAGTGTATATTAACACACCGTTTATTATTACTTATTTTGGAAATGTCTTACGTTGACGAAAATATTCTGTTTTAATACGTCATCTGAAAATACCTTCGTGTTGCAACCTTTGCAACAAAATCGGCGAAGTGAACGTCCATACATACACATTTTGATACATATTTTTTTGAATTATAGATATAATTTTTTTACGATTTTGGGTTGTGACTTACTAAGGTAAAATGTCATCTAAACAAACATGGTGTCCTATTTTGGCAGAAAAAGTTTTTTTTATGTTCGTTAAATACACCATCGTTTGTAATGGTGACTGGAATTTTCCATTCGAATCGTGTTTCAAGGACATCTGTTAATTTTATTGTTTTGGTTAGCTACGTTAACCCCTATTCGATTTAAGTAGACATACCTCGCTTTCAAAACATAATGTGGGACGACTATGTAGGTACGTGATTAATCTAAAAACGGTTGATGTTTCTATAAATAGTACACGTTTTCCTTCGTAAAAAATATGCTATAGGTATTACTCACTCTTGTAATTATGATCACAAATATTATTACGCTAATTTATGGCCTCACAAATAAATAAAAAATGGCGTAATTTTTGAATGTCATCTTCAGATTTCACATCACCGTGTTCAATGTATAAACAATTGATTTTAGATTTTATTTAAGACTAATCCCAGTGAAAAGGCATGAAAATAAAACAAATAAAAAAATACACACAGAACATCCAAAAGTGGATTACCTAATCAATTCTTGAGAAAGCCATTCTAGTTTTAATAGTGACGTGTGAGTTTATGAATACCAAATACTAATTTGTAGTTTACCTATATAGTTCCAAAGTGTACTGAGTAAAATTATGGCTTACATTTGATGTTTGTTACATGTAGGAGTCATGACAGATTTTCCCTAAGATTGCTTGCTGCTTATCAATTATTACAAAAACTATATAGAAATATTTAACGTAGTAATGTAATTACTTCTCCTTTCACGGGCTTTAGATATGTTAGCACTTTGATATTTGAGGGTCAGAAACGGCCAATTGATTTCCAGTGCTAATATATGAACAAGAGCAATGTGGGTAAGCCTATTAACAGGATCTGTAGTGTTTATTTTTAAAAGTAAAAATAGTAAAGATGAGTGCTGATACATTTCAGTAACGTTAATTGAATAGCCCCCAACCAAGTGGTTTTACAAATATATGGACTTTCTAAAATGATTAGTCATGCTAATATTGAGATGTGACATGTATTGAGTGAGAACACACTTGGCATTCATTGCTGATATACTTGTATACTTGACTATTTGACTACTCACCATCAAACAATTGTTTTCATCAAAAGCAATAAAATAGTTATATGATACTTATGATATGTGATGTCTTAGCCTGTGTTAAATCTGTTAATATACTTTCTGAATATGCGGATGCTTATGTGGATGAAATGCGGGACAAAATGAAAATCTCATTTGACTAAAAACCCAAGCTTTTACACTTTTGCTTTGCCGTCTTTAAATAAATCACTCCTCAAGATCATGCATAAACAATGTAAATGGATTTAATACAAACTCCACTGGAATTGCTATGGTTTCTTTATGAAGAATTGCAAATCTACAGTTACATGTTTGTATTATTGGTATGGCTTGTATATATGCTTTATATTGTAGTTCATTAGATATTACCATATTATACCCTACTAGACAATATGTCAGTGGCCATTTGCTAAATATTTTTTGTACAACCAATTAAGTTTTTCAAATTGACTATTCGGTTAGAGGTTGATGAAGATCTGATAAGCTGCCGTTTGAGATAAAAGATTTTCTGGTTTTAAAATTTTTGTTCCGCTGAACCATTATTCATTTTCAGTTAACAATGATGACTCAAAGATCACAGCGATGCCTCCAATGAACACTACGCGAACCCCAAATTTGTAGGTTTACAGGAGGAACATTTAAACCAAAAAAGTTGATAAAATCTTTATTATTGCAGATATATTTATGATTTTTTTTGTGTAACTAGCAGATTTACTCTTGCTTCGAACGCCATCAATAATAATTTGTAATACTTTTAAAATAGTGAAGCGATTTGCGTGAAAAACGAGAATTTCAAAATTTTTAGTTACAGTAGTGTTCATTGGAGGCATCGACAGATCTTTTTATTAGATCTGGATCCAAAGGTATACACATGCTATTTCAACTATATTCCATATTAAAAAGTGATAGAAATGTAACAATATTCTTAAACAAATGCCATTAAAATTATCTTAAATTGTACATAGTACTTTCATTAATCTAGCTCAAACAAATGTTTATTTATCTAAGAGTATCTTGTCTTTTATCTTGTGTGAGCGTGCACTTGATTTCATGAAAATTTTCCATGATAACATTTTAATGTTACATGTCAAGGAATAAAACTTATTATTATTTGTGTGCAATTGATATTGAATTGAATTGAAATGGCATTGATTGACTTATTGTGATGCCTCGTCTGCAATGTCTTTACTAACATAACCTATTTTGTACATTTTAGGTTTGTATTTTATATATTTATGCATAGACAATATCTTGAGTGATACTTTTTGTTGCAATATCATCGTATATATATACGAGCAGGTAGTCCGTAGCATCCTTTGGGAATCTGATGTAATCAACGATTGATATGCCAAATTCTTGCAAGTGTAAATATTATTACACAAATGCTATGCTATATATTTGGCGGAAATTTCGTGAATTCAGATCTCTTTGCCACAATTATGCCGGCTTTCATTTTTCATAAATAGTGGTTGAGCTTCTTTTTTTTTAAAACATACAGTCGAATTGCGAACTACCTCCTTTTTTGAAGTCGGTTAAAAAGCCTCAGCTTTTAAGGAGCTTGAATTGGAGCAATAATCGAAATGGATGTCTAATAAGCTAAGAGAAATGTCGATTATTTATATGTCACAATATATGTAGGTATAAAGTAGGTATATATGTATTTGTATGCGTCGCAGAAGGTCGCGTAAGATCAATTGATACAAATGTGTAACGATCGTATGTCTGATGTGATCGGCGCGTGCCTGTACTATTTATAGTATCGCTTTAAAACTATAGTTTGTAGAGTTGGAATGAAATCATACCTCGTTTGTATAGAATTCGCCGACAATATGAACAAATAAAATATAGAGATCACAATAAATGCATTGATTGCGGGAAATCGAACAAAGGACCATGGAAATTAAGCAGAAAAATAAAGTCGCATTTAATTAAGACCTTTCTAAATTATTCTTAGGACATTCGTAGTTATAACTTGTTCACCAAAGGCTACGGTGTAAGGTTAAAACGTGGAATAAAAGTTACCCTAAAAAAAGCCAGTTACGGAATACCACTCTGCTATGCTGTGAAGCACTGATGCGTCTTAGTAAGACAGTTGTGGTACGCTAAAATTTAACCTGTTTTAATGTCTTGAGATGGGTATTCAAGTTCAGCTCTGTTGTATTCAATGACTCGGTTATGGAGATCGTGTATAACAACACCCTTATTAGTAGTGGATGTCTTTGCTTTTCTAAGTAACGAAAGTTTTGACAGACTATTATCATCTAAAATCCTTTGCCCTCGGATTTATATTGAAAAAAAAAAGTCTAGTTCGCAAGTGTTGAAAAATATCACTCAAGTCTGTTTATAATAGGTACCTACCAATAGTAAATTCACAAAAAAAAGGTAGAGAGAGTAAGAGAAAACAAAATTATTGCACAAACAACGGAATCACGTTACGCTTACGTTAGAAAGAGAGAAGCGTAGTTGGCGAGCTCGCTTATAAAAGGGACAAATGATTCTTTAGAATTGCAAAACAATAGGTGAATTATGTCTTTTGAAATGTTCAATTTTCATTTCCAAGAAACCACGTATGCTTTAACCTTGAACGTTCGTAGCTCCAAGTGTTGTTCTTTTAAGTATGTTTCTGAATTTAATGGGATAATTTTATGCCAACGATTCAATCTCACCTCTAAAAGCTGTTGAAAAGACATCACATTAATGCCTCTTGACTAGGCACCTGGATAGAGTAGATATGTCGCGAACTCCTACCCTACAGAAAAATATCGACCTTTAGAGTAAACAAAATCCCTATGACCTAGACGCCTGCAGCCTCAACACTAGGATCAGGTAACCGTAGTCGTTCAAGGATTCGAGGTGAAATCTAGCGCGTAACATTTGCCCACTGAGTATCTTCTCTGGTCTTCTCAGCGGGTTGCGATTCTAATTCTGTAGTAAATGCATTCGCGAAGCAACTGTCTTTGAGACGTTAGGTCTTTTGAGGCGCTCGGGCAGTTGTTAGCAAATCCCACCTCTGCTGGCCAAGCCCTGGCTCGGCCACCTGACCTGGAAAAACTAGACCACTTTTCGGCCACACACATTCGGGCCACTAGTAAACCTTCCTTCCTAAATTCAAATGTAAAAACTAAAAAAAAATCCCTACATCTGGTCCTTATCTAGAATAGCGTTTGGCGTGTTTCATAACATTTTTATCACGTAATAATGACGTAACAACTCTAGGATGGACTATCATGTACCCCGATACCCGAGCGCTTATAACGTATCTTTTTGTAAACCAAGTTGAAAAAGAGTAGTGTAACGGCAATCAGGATTTCACTAGCCCATCATATGCTTTCTCCTGCCATTGCTTGCGTCCGTGAACGCGAGCTCGTAAATTTATCTGCATCTGAAGAAAATGAGACCGAAAACAGCACCTTCACGCCGAATATTGCACCATTAAAATCCATGCCCGCTGAGTTTCTCGCCGGAACTTCTCGGCGGGTCGCGATTCCGATCCGGTAGTAGATTTATTCGTGAAGCAGCTGCTCTAGAGTTGTTAGGTCTCCTTCGGAGTCGTATGGGCAGCTGTTAGATAAGCTCCTGGCTGAGCCAATGCTCGCCCACCTGTCTTGGTGAAATTGGAAAGGCCTCCAGGCTAACCAATCAATTCAATCATAAAAAAGCCATTAAAATTGCTGTTTTCATTCAATAAATATAAGATATGCCGTGGTGGCTACTCACTCACAATCGGTTGCTCTTGGCAGAGCAGTCGTGGTCATGTGGAATTCTTGGTGGCTACATGGTACTGATAAACGGCGCGAACCAAACTCGCAATGTGAATGCATAAAGTTGGCTTGGGTTTGCGCGAGAAATTGACAACATTGCGCTCCGATCCTAATTTCGTTTTGACCACGCGGGGAAAGTCAAAGTTGCATTCATCACTTGCTGGAGAAGGAACACCAATGTGGGAATGGTATAATGGAGCCTCTGAGCCGACGCGGCCGGGGCGAGCGGGCACCCCTAAAATAACTAGAATCTAGACCAAACATATTATAAATTATTATGAACCCAAACAAAACTCACGTGACACTAGAATTGGCGCGAAATGTGTTTACGCGTTATTTATAATTTCAGCCCGGCAAAAGGCGTGGTCGCGATGCCTTTCACTCGGGCTTTGAGCCAAATTATTAAAAAAATATATATAAATACAAACGGAAATGCACGACGTATTTCTACATTTTTAATGAAAGACAGCAAGTGCTATACTACACAAGCGAAATAATTGAATTATGATCCTTCGAGCCTACGTCAGCTGTGACGTCAATCGCTGTAACCAAAGTGAGAGGTTGGCTGGCCAATTTAAATAGAAGAAAATAACATCAATATGGCGTCACACACGTTTACATTTTACGTAAACAGAAATCCGATGTTTGAAATGAAACCATGTCGCAGCAACTTTACAAGTACCTAACAACTTAGATCGAAGAGCAATCGTAATTTGAATGTTTTTTTTTTTTTTTTTATTGCCCTTGTAGGCAGACGAGCATACGGCCCACCTGATGGTGAGTGGTTACCGTCGCCCATGGACTTCAGCAATGCCAGGGGCAGAGCCAAGCCGCTGCCTACCGCTTAATACTCTCCACAAGCCTCGTTTGAAGAAGGACATGTCATAGCGCTCGGGAAACACCGTGGAGGGGAGCTCATTCCATAGCCGGATGGTACGTGGCAAAAAAGATCTCTGGAAACGCACTGTGGATGACCGCAGTGGCTCCAGGTAGTATGGATGAACTCTACTCCGGTGGCGGGCGGTGCGATGGTAAAAACGAGATGCCGGTATCATCTCGAACAATTCCTTAGAGCACTCCCCATGGAACATACGGTACAGAATACAGAGGGAACCGAAGTCCCTCCGCAGACCCAGAGGCTCCAAACGATCCGTGAGAATGGGATTATCGACAATCCGAACGTTATATAACGAACCGTGTGGTGATATTATTACTTAATTAGTCCAGTTCTAGTTTTGTAGACTACAAAAAGAACAGTTCTAATTTGACTACTCTAAGCCATACGCAGCAAAAGTTTATTGCTTTGAAGCGCTGTATTCTTCGCGGAGAGAGCTATTTTTTTCTGTATAAGGCGCAGCATTGACGTATGTACAGCGAGAATATTTTTCCAAGAGTCTATACCTGCAGGTTGGAGCAGTACCAAGGGTCAGGTTAATATGCCTTTGCAGCCTAAGTCTTGGCTGTCTCGTTACGGTCCACATTTGAATTCTTATGTTATTCAGATCCGTGTTGAGAGGTTCAGATATGGCGGTCATCGAATTCGCTTAGGGTTTCCCCACATAGTCGGTTAGATATCAGATATCCTCTTAAATCGATTGTTATGCTGTGAGGAACTGTGAGATAACGCGTCATTTCCTTTTTACCAGTCTCGCGGTCATGTGTTATCCCATAGCACTCCCAAACCTCCCCTGTTCCGAACGCTGTGATATAAAATATCCTTCTAATGAGTATCGAGAAGAGGCTTCCTGTAAACCACGTCCCATACATTTCACTCTGTATTAATTGTAGACCTTAATTTGAGCACCATCCTGATGCTAAGCATCATGATTGCAATAAAGTTTTAATTCCTTGCAGTCCAATACTGCTTAAAATTATATACCTCACTGATTGATTAATAAATAAAACATTATTAAATTATTATTGAAGTGTTGTGAATATTGCACCTGGCAATCAATTTGCAGTGAGAATGCCATAGACAAGCCATAGTCTAATGCTATCCGTTAGTTACAAGGTTAGTTCCGTAAATAAAAAAAAAATTGCCATAATAAAAAAATAAAAAAATCGATTCCCGAACGACTCGGCGCGTGACCTTGAAAACCAAATCTGCTATTTTCCTCGCGCCAAAAATTCTTTCTCCCATTTGTCTTTTTCTAGTTTTGTTTCTCTACTCACAACAATCTATTTTGAAACGTTGGCAAGCTCCCGGTTTTTCAACGTTTTTATTGTTTTTGTTCCGTATCGAAAACAGTGCCAGGTTATACTCGGGAGAAAGTACATGTGTGCTTAAGGAAACATTAAAAAAAATATACATAATATAATTAAATTAAAAAAATAAATAAAAAATAATATGCTATACAGCATAATAATCTATAGAAAGTTGCCGATTAAAAATCGATTTTGTGTGGGAATTCCTTTCGTTTTCGAGTAGACTAAATAATTTAACATTCCGTTTTTATTTGTGATAGAGATTTATTTATAGTGTTCAAATTTGAAGTTTTATATTTCTGTCTTAATTTCTTCTCTTTCTATAAAAATGGTCGTTAAAATTATTTGGTAAGATTATTTTTGATTGTGTTCAATAAAGTAACAGTAGCCTAACATTGTTTTAATTATGAAATTGTCATCAAAAACTAAAAAAATAGTCTTTCACGGCAGCCAATTTTCACATCTGCTGTTGTATATATTTATGTGTGTATTACAAATACTATGTAATGCAAGTTTATTCTTTTTGTTTTTTATTGCTTAGATGGGTGGACAAGCTCACAGCCCACCTGTTTGTTAAGTGGTTACTGGAGCCCATAGACGTCTACAACGTAAATGCGCCACCCACCTTGAGATATAAGTTCTAAGGTCTCAGTATAGTTACAACGGCTGCCCCACCCTTCAAACCGAAACGCATTACTGCTTCACGGCAGAAATAGGCAGGGTGGTGGTACCTACCCGTGCGGACTTACGAGAGGTCCGACCACCAGTAAATATTCATTATATATCTATATTTTAAGTCTTCATTTATTTCTATACGTCTCAATTAATCGCAAATCGATGCCTGTGTTTGAATCGATATTATTATTTTGATCATTTAAAAAAAAAAAACCATTAACCTAAATACATAGCCTAATCGCACAGTCATTAAAAAAAACCATATAAACAATATCTTCATCATACCATAATGGGTCAAGGTCGTATTTAAGATAATAAGATTAATTTGTCATCTTCAGTTTTTATTCAACAAAATCTGTAAGCATAACCTTTCACCCCTCGAAATCATAAAATGAAATTGTTAACAATGTGTTTTCTGGGAGTTCAATTACCTTGAGTTACTGGTACTAAATTAGTACTACTAAATACCTCTGGAACATTTAATGGTCGATTCACGAAAGCGTAACTCGGACCGTTAAACCAGTTTTGCCGATAAAACCGTAATAAATCGGAAACTATTAATTTTAATTCTCGAAACGTGTCTAGATAGTTACGATAATTTAAAAAAAACAGAATTCATTGGCTTATTAGCCCTTTTAGTGCTGAGCTAATTTTTACATATTTTGCAGAAATTGCTAAAGGAATATTGAAACTTGAAAAAAAATTACAATAATCAATTGAGACGATGGGCCCTTGGGGCCCTGAAGCAAAGAAATTTTTAACAGAAATCTCCAAACGCTTGAAGGAGGTTACACATGATGCTAAGGCTGGCTGGTACTTTGCACAGAGAGTGAGTCTGGCTGTCCAACGAGGCAACGTAGCCAGTATCTTGGGGACTGTGCCTCCTTTAAGCGCGTTGGAAGATCTGTTCTACTGTGTGGGTTATGTTAAATTATTTTGATTTGACTTTTTGTTAATAAACGAGATAAAAATGAAAAAAACTAAAAAATAAAAAAAATCATGAAAATAAAAATCAATGCTAAATTCACAGTAAAATAAATTTAAATGGTTAATTTGGCCACGCGCGATTTTCATTCGAATTCTTCCAAATACTCATGGTATATGAACGAATCTGTATACTTAGGTATATTGAAATTAAATGGTAACATTTTCGGAATTTTGCTGATAGGAGAAGCCCATACTGTGAGGCCACTCGGGTTGATGTTCCCGGTAGCAATGCAATCGTTCTTTGAATTTGGGCACAGTGATGGTCATTAGCAAGATTATGAATCCAAGCATTGGATTTTAGGATTCCTCCTCCTTGCCTCGTATTCCTCACTGCTGAGGGTAGTGACCACCCTTTTGTATCACCATCGCACGCACGATCCTTCTCCATTTATTCTTGTCTCTGGCGGTGTGGAAGGCATTGTGAAATGTCGAATCAAGAGCGGATCTGGTCGGACCAACGTATTGGGCTGCGCCCCGAGGCCTTTTCTCATCCACCTTTCCGGTCACGATGAGCCTCTCGAGATTGCTACCATCCTTCCGTGCATTTGAGGATTAATAATAATAATAATAAGCTTTTATTGCTGTATTACTTACTAATTGATAACTTAATAAATTACTTAATAATAAATTAAATTTAAATGCAACTTATAATCAAGTATTCCGTTCGGCGTTCCGTGTGGTTTTCAAAACAGCTTGTCTCTCGACAAAGGCCTCCTCTAAAGATTGCCAATATTCTCTATTATTGGCCATTCGACTCCAATGCGGGCCGGCTACACTCTTTATTTCATCTACCCAACGTTTTGGCTGTCTTCATTTTTTTCTACAGCCATCCTGTATGTACCACTCTGTAATTATCTTAGTCCATTTTAGGATTATGGATTATTAAATCTTGCTTAGATTTTCAAGTTAAGATTGAAGTAACACGGCCTCAATGTGTAATGATGGGTCTCTTTGCAGCGGTGACGGGGCGTCTCTGAGCGCTCCCGGCAGCAAGCGCTCAGCTCTGTCGGCTTCGGACGCCGAGTGTTTCTCGCTGTGCCTGGGCGCCGGGCCTCTGTGGTGAGTCTAAGCCTTATTTACCGAAAGAGAAAGCGGCATACGTTCAGTAGAACCTCGCAGACGAGTCACCCGAATGCAGCGAAAACTCATTTTGGCACGCTTGCGATTTGTGAAACCCGTGAAACGAAAAGGCGACACTAAAAAGAGACAAAGCCACGTCATTTCGGATCCTCCCGATCCCCTAACGGTGCTTTTAACTACCTTAAGCACCGGTCATCGTTCTCGTCGAACCCGTCGCTTGCGACGAAGGGCTCTGCGAGTAAATTAACCCACAGACACGGCCCACTGAGTTTCTCGCCGGATCTTCTCAGAGGGTCGCGCTTCTGATCCGGTGGTAGGTTCTGCGAACCCTTGTTAGGGTTAGTGTTAGCAACGGCATCAGGTTTGACCCCCGTGATTTCATCTACTTGTTAGGGTTACGCTGAAATGGCCCCTCAAGGCTATAAGCTTAGAGGTAGGGGAAAAAGAGACAAACTTACATTTATACGTTCATTTTTTATTTATTGCTTAGATGGGTGGACGAGCTCACGACCCACCTGGTGTTAGTTTACCGGAGCCCATGGACATCTACAAAGTAAATGCTGCCGCCCATCTTGAGACGAGTGTTCTAAGGTCTCAGTTTTGACGGTACAACGGCTGCTTCACCCTTCAAACCGCAACGCATTAATGTTTAACGGTAGAAATAGGCAGGGTGGTGGTACCTGCTCGTACGTACTCATAAGACTTCCAATCACCAGTAAACAATGGAATTAACGAGATGGAATACTTCTGAAGATTTTAATTGTGTCATGTGTGAATAGCACACATATATTTATTTCACTTCGTTCATTCTGGGTCTTATAGAGTCGCCTTAAAGAGAGATTCAGAAAATATCTTATACGCAACCGCTTTTGCCAATTTTAACAATCCTAAGCACACGTGAATCGTCACATGTGCATACTAAGGTATTGGTAGTCGCTATCAGAAGATATAGCTTATCCTGCTCCTATCTTGAGTGGATTCAAGCCGAAACACGTGCTGGGAGGCCGCGCAGATAGCTCTCACGGCTCTGCCTATTTATGGCTTAAACAATCTTCTGGTCTGGAAGATTCCTTGACATCACGTTACTTGTCTGGTTATCGGCACCCCCTAAACATTGTATACAGGTGGTCCTGATGTCCCTGCTCACGGCTCTGCACCGCCCGGAGGGGTGACCGGCGGGGCTGCGAGCCCCGCTACCCCGGCCACCCCCAACCACGACGACAATCGTAAGCATATCCCATCCCATCACGTAATTAGTGGTAATCAAGGTAACATACACACACATTCACACACACACACGCACACGCATAATGACCTTCCTAAATAACAACACCTAATGAACTAACTAACCTAATCTATCTTAAGAAGGAGGGAGCCTGGAGATCAGTAATACAGGTCTTTGAACTTAGTACAGACTTCAGATCTTTCAAAGGCTTACAAAATAAATTATTTACAAATAAATATAAATAAATAAATATATTTACTAACAATCACACCACGTTAACTGGTCCCGTTATAAGTTCGTAAAGAACTTGTGTTACAGGTACCAGATAACGGAAATAAATGTAAGATTTTTATTATACACATACTTATATTTAAGATACATCCATAACCTTCCCTTGGCGGGATTCGAACCCGCGACCCCCTTGTGTAGTGACCATGTCACTTACCACTACACCAGACGGCCGTTACACTTACACTTTACTTTAGAAATGGCTCTTCTGTGAAGTTGCAAAAATGTCGCTAAAACCAAATACATAGCCTTTCACCTATCGATAAATTTTAGAAGCTTGCTTTTCAAAAACATTTACTCGGTTCTCTCACAAGGCAAGATAATAAGTAATATTCCGTGCCTGCCCTAGACATTTCGCGGAAGAACCGCGGCGTCTGATCCCTGCTCTATGCTTTGGTATTTATGATTGGTCCTGATTATTGTGTGTCCTATCTTCAGGCGACTTGCTAAGTGCCCTGCTATGGTCAAGCTCCAGCTCTTTGGCCAGCAGCGCCGAGAGTCTCCATGATGGCCAAGCGTCTCCGCAACAGCTACAACTACAACAACAAGTCAGTAGACACGGTGTTTCTTTTTAGGTTATGATGAGTAGTAGACATGTGACCATGGTACCTGGAACTCTTAGTCTCAAGTTGGGTGGCAGAATTTACTTTGATGGTATCAACGGGCTCCGGTAACCGCTCAGCGTCAAGTGGACGTTCAGCTCGATCATCCGTCTAAGCAATAGTATTTTCTAAGCTTTTCAGAATCCGAAGCCATAATTAAAGCTACTCCATAGAACATATAGACAGATGCCTGAATCTTGCTAACGACATTTACAAGATAGATGGTATGTCGACAAGTTCCAAACAATAACATTAGGACCGTCTATCTATCTATCTAGAAATTTCACCAATTCAGTGGAAAGTTTTCCTTTTTGTCATTATTGCCCAAACTGGTGACTCTCGACTTGTGTGATGATAAAGAGTCAAAGTCACGAAACTCTTAAACCTCAAGAGACTATTAGCTCTTTCTGTGTTTAAAGAAACTTAATATATTAACAATTAATTAATTAGTTGGCTCTGCCCCTGGCATTGCTGAAGTCCATGGGCGACGGTAACCACTCACCATCAGGTGGGCCGTATGCTAGTCTGACTACAAGGGCAAAAAAAAAATGTTTTTGATGCAATTAAACGGTAGTCAGTAGTACAATGTTCAAGATTCAATGTCAATAGAGTGGTTTTTTTTTAGTTTTTTTTATTGCTTAGATGGGTGGACGAGCCCACAGCCCACCTGGTGTTAAGTGGTTACTGGAGCCCATAGACATTCACAACGTAAATGCGCCACCCACCTTGAGATATAAGTTCTAAGGTCTCAAGTTACAACGGCAGAAATAGGCAGGGTGGTGGTACCCACCCGCGCAGACTCACAAGAGGTCCTACCACCAGAGTGTCGATCAAAGTATTTGAATCATCATAAATAATGAAATGAAAAGAAACTGTATAATATCAAATCTTAAACAGCATTTCTGATTATAGCTTTCTGATGTTTCCAGGTTGTGAATAAGATCTTGGAGCGCAAGGACAAGCACCCCGTTAAAATTGAGTTCAAGATTTATCTCACCGAGAACACAGTTATACGTTGGGAGGCTGTGAGTATTTATATAGTATTGGTAAGAATGGAGCGTATCAAAAGAGTGTAGAACTGAGCGTTAAGATGTGAGTGAGAGAGAATATGGTGGTAAGAAAGGGAAAAGAGAATGATAGAGAAAATAAAGATGGCAAAGATGATTCAATCAGCAAGACTTACAAAAGTTGACACATAATTTTTAATTATTACAACTAGAGGTCCCGCAGTAGTCGAAATTCGATTATTGTATTGAAATTGTAAGTTTGTACACTATTATGATTGTAATTTATACTTCTATAATCACAAATTTTGCCAAGGCTACATTATAAAAAATATTAATAAAGACAAACAATATTTAATCTATTCTCAATTTGACCACAGACGTCAAGAACAAAAGTTTGACAATAAATAGTATGCATGCGTGTGTGCGTCAAATACATGGTAGGTATGTAGTGTGTGTAATGGTTTCTTTATTGATTGAATGTATCTTTTATGCATTATTTAAAAAAAATATTAGCATTGTGCACTTCTTCTCTATATTCTCTATAAGTGTGGAAAATTTAATATTCCTCCGTCCGCGCAATTTTCGTAAAAAGGGATACAAAGTTTTTGCTTCACATATTAATATATAGATACAGAAGATTTTAGAAAACAACTATAAAAGTGCAAAAAAGAAATAATTTTGATTTGTGAGACACTATATCCCAATTGTAGATATATAAAGTTTTATTTTTAAAGATTGTTTGGATTCCAATTAACTTTAATGTACAAATAATCTCAGCGGGTTGCACCAAGTATAACTTGTATCGCAGGAGTTCTTAAGGCCTTCCAAAATAAGTACACAACTTTTATGATACAGGGTTTTGAACTAGGAACTAGGAATAATGTGTAGATATAAATTAAATAAATAGTAATCTACCACATTGGTCATATATGTGTGTTAGTAACTGTGCGTGTTTGTGTCTGTACGCATTTTGAACTATACAATATAGAGATTAAGTTATGTTAATATACACTCATCTTTTCTTTTCTTACGTATCTTTTGCCAAAACGTCAACTAGAAGTTTGTTTTAGAGGCACTGCCATTGCAAAGTTAAATTTTGTTAAAAATAATTCAACTTTATCGTTCTAGTCTTGAAATTGGCAATAGCTTTGTTGGCTTTTCAAATGATTTTTTTAATGTTTTTATTTCAAATTAGAATGATAATAATTGTAGTAAATAATAATTTGACTGAATCGGTGGTGCAGTGGTTAACGCATCTGACTGTTACACCAAGGCTCGTGGGTTCGATTCCCATATCAAGTAAATATTCATGTCTATTTTTTAACTTTATTTGCATCCATTTTGGTTTCCATAGTACAAACAGGGGTTCCTAATTTAGGGCCGGATGACACATACTACTACTGGTGGTAGGATCTCTTGTGAGACCGCACTGGTAGGTACCACCACCCTGCCTATTTCTGCCGTGAAGCAGTAATGCGTTTCGGTTTGAAGGGTGGGGCAGCTGTTGTAACTATACTAAGACCTTAGAACTTATATCTCAAGATGGGTGGTGCATTTAAGTTGTAGATGTGCTCCAGTAACCACTTAACACCAGGTGGGCTGTGAGCTCGTCCATCCATCTAAGCAATAAAAAAAAAGAATTGGGGCCAGATGACACATTGTGTGTATAAAAAAAAATGGATATCATTCAACTGAAGTGTTTCAACATTAATGAAATGTATAATTTACAATTATTTACTACATAACGTTTATCAGTGTCACATATTACGTACATTGACACAAGAGATAACCTTTGAAAGTGAATGGTCCTTATCGACATGTAATGTGATAATGTTTTATGTACTGTAGGTTAGGGATAATCGATATTAGAAAAACATCGATTTAAAGTATCGATGTACGATAAAAATCGATGTTTTTGGTAGGAAATAAAACTTTATTTTATTTATTATACCTACGTTTTTTTTTTGCTTAGATGGGTGGACGAGCTCACAGCCCCCCTGGTATTAAGTGGTTACTGGAGCCCATAGACATCCACAACGTAAATACGCCGCCCACCTTGAGATATAAGTTCTAAGGTCTCGAGTATAGTTACAACGGCTGCCCCACCCTTCAAACCGAAACGCATTACTGCTTCACGACAGAAATAGGCGGGGTGGTGTTTATTAATTAATATCACGGGATTGTATGTAAGCGGGCGTTGATTCAATCTTTAGTTCTTGGTCTATTTATTTTAGTACATAAGGTCTTTTGCCAAGCTTTTGGGTGGACTGTGATATTAAGTGAGTAAATGCTTTTTAGGTATTTTTGGCAGGGAGTATTTTGATCTTATGTGAGGGGGGACAGCTTTATACGAAGGCTAGGAAAGCTGTTATATAATTGAAATTTCAACTCTCTGATCTCTAGGTGGTTGTTTGAATACATTGTCGATCACTTAAATAATAATAATTGGGAACAAATCACGCACGGTTATCCAGCCCTAATTTACGATTCCCTGTGCTATATGGGTACTAGACATACATACTTATATAATGTTTGAATATACATACATATAGATAATAAAAACCCAGACAAAAGGACAAACAAACGTGATCCATCACACGATGTTTGCCTGATATGGGAATCGAACCTACGCAAAAGTCAGGGCCCTTAACCACTACACCGTCGAATCAGTCAGTATATTTAACTAGAATAAACATTTTGCTTTTGGTTGGTAACTTTACGGTAGGCATCGGCTTGGCTATGCCCCTGGCATTGCTGATGTCTATGAGCGAAGGTAACCACTCGCAATCAGGTGGGCCGTAAGCTCGTCTGCCTATACGCCAATAAAAAAAACATGTGTGCAATTCACACGTGGTAGAAGTGAAACCTTCAAAAATTAAAATACAATTATCCTAAATGTCTTAAGTATATCGACGCTTGAAGGGCAAATGTGACTAAGCGACAATGCGTGAACTTTACAGTAGACTAATTTAAAGTTGAAATTAATTTGAAATATACATGAGAAATACCTGAAAATTTTTTTATTTTAACGAATCTAGCTGTAGGATTGAAATGATTTTAATAGACTTAGAAATATATATTTTTGGGCATCGAATATGGTTATTGGCTATTATTTATGTACAAATCAGTTATTGTCGCTTAGTCACGTTTGCCTTTCAAGCGTCGATATATATTTTTTGCGCATCGAATATGGTTATTGCCTATCATTTATGTACAAAGCAGTTATTGCCGCTTAGTCACGTTTGCCTTTCAAGCGTCGATATGTAAAATTTTGTCATTAGTAAATAATTATAAATCATATTTTATAGTATGAGGTAGCGCCTTCTGTGAATTGATATTTTAACTTGACGTATAATCCTAAATTAAAATTCACTACAAGAGGTTTCATACACACGTTATTATTAAAAAATCTCATAGATGGCGCTGTATTAAAAAAACACTACACTGGGAACGTCTAATGTGTTCTATCTCATTCTCTCGCCGGCTGAATCCTATACATTTATGTGTTTGTGTCTCTATGGACTTATTTTTTCGTTTCATCGAGTTTGAAATCACGTTTCACTTCAATAGAAAAATAAATAAAACTTCAATGTTTAATTATCAGGTTGTGCACAACAACATGATGTACCTCCGCGTGCCCGGGGTCCTGCAGTCCGGCAGCAAGGACAGCTTCATGCTGCTCCTGGATTTCGCTGAAGAGCGTCTCGGCTGTAAGAGGTGAGTTGTATACTTGGGGATGCTGGGAGAGAGCAAAAAAAAAACACGTGTGGCACTCGGGGACTGCCGCGATAAAGCTATTGCATAGCATTTTTTATCAACTCATACAATTGTAATTTGACAATAATAATTTAATATTAAAACAATAATAAGACCACGCTATATTTATAAACTTTAACAAAAGCAAAACATGTTTTTTTTATTTTTTTATTGCTTTGATGGGTTGACGAGCTCACAGCCCACCTGGTGTTAAGTGGTTATTGGAGCCCAAAAACATCTACGACGTAAATGCGCCACCCACCTTGAGTTCT
The DNA here is from genome assembly GCF_030269925.1 of Bombyx mori. Classification (NCBI taxonomy): domain Eukaryota; kingdom Metazoa; phylum Arthropoda; class Insecta; order Lepidoptera; family Bombycidae; genus Bombyx; species Bombyx mori. Next base: position 2,427,268 of record NC_085108.1, on the reverse strand, counting down.
AAGGTCTTAGTATAGATACAACGGCTGCCCCGCCCTTCAAACCGAAACGCATTACTGCTTCACGGCAGAAATGGGCGGGGTGGTGGTACCTACCCGTGGGGACAAGATTTTTGTTTATTTTTTTTATTGCTTAGATGTGTGGACGAGCTCACAGCCCACCTGGTGTTAAGTGGTTACTGGAGCCCATAGACATCTACGACGTAAATACGCCACCCACCTTGAGTTCTAAGGTCTCAGTTTAGTTACAACGGCTGCCCCGCCTTTCAAACCGAAACGCGTTACTGCTTCACGGCAGAAATAGGCGGGGTGGTGGTACCTACCCGTGCGGACTCACAAGAGGTCCTACCACCAGTAGAATGTCGCTTAAGCGAAACATCTTTTCACCCGTCGATGTGTAATTTGAATTCCAGTTGCATCATCTGCGTTTTGAAGAGTCGTCCCGACCGCGCTACCCTGCTGCGCACCTTCATGTTCATGGGATTCCAAGTTCTGGCTCCGAATTCGCCGCTGACCCCACAGCACATCAACAACCCTAATTACATTTTCTTACACTACAATATGCAGTAAAATTTTATTCACAAACAAAGCTTCTTCTCGGGTGAGAAACTAACAAAAAAAAACAACTTTCTCATTTTTTCCACAAAAATAATCGTGTTTTTTTCGTATGGCAACATTAGATTATCCACGACTCGTTCAAGTCAAGCACTTAGAGATCCTTTCTAAATCAGTATTCAAAATGCACATTTAAAATTTAAATACATGATAAAGGGCTTTCTTAGCACAGTTCGCGTTTAATGATTTTATTAAACTAGATTATTCTATATTACTTAGATTAAAAAAAAAAATGTAAAAAAAAGAAAAAAAAAAGAGAAAATACTTTTATTTGTTTGGAGCTTGAAACTAAAACATTGATATTTGTGAATTTATTTAAAAAAAAAAACAGATTTGCATCTAATCTAATAGATAGTCTATTAACCTGAGTCATTCTAGTGAGGTGTATTAAGACCAGGCAATAAAGCCATCAAATTTCTTTGAAACACTACTACATTGGCCAAAAGATTGAATAAATTGTCAAGCCTCACCAGCTTTCAATACTGGGTGTAGAACTAGAAATTTCTAATAATTATTTCCTAGAATTTCAAAGCCAAAGGAATAAAAGTTAACTTTCTATTCTCTCAATGACATTTGTATGTGTGAAATTGAAAAATTTCAACTTCCAAATACTCATTGCGGGATTTAAATATAATTTTTCAATTATTATTTTTCTTTCATTTATTATTATGATTGTTAATTATTTCGTGTTTCCGTCGTCGTGTAAAATGTCACCCCAACCGGGTTAGAGCAAAAAAAAAAAAAAATAAATAAAAAAAAAACAAAAAAAATATGACTTAATTTTTTCTTTTACTTTTAATTACAAGTATTAACTGAATGTAGCGTTAGCAAAAAAAAAAACATTCACTTTTATTACCTACAAATTATTAAATTCTTGTAATTATTAAGTTAAATATCCTTGTAGTTTAGATATTTACTGTGCGAATGGAAATATCTAAATTTTAATTCTTAGACTATTATTATTATTAGAATTAAGACTACTTCTTTTAATTGATTTCCACTAGCGTTTTAACATGCCGACGGTACTTATTTAGACTTAACAACTGTCTTCATGGAAAGATTGTTTTGATTTTTAATAACTTGTAGTGTACTGTAACCTCAGCGAGGCAACTTTATGAGAATTATTCTAAATATAAGTTGACTATTTTTGAATGCGTTAAAAAATCAGAAATATCATTTCTTTTTTGTTAAACACCAATTTTCAAACCAAATATTGGTGTTTATAGTCCGGTAATTTAATTATTATACTGGTGATACATACGACATGTTGGCGTTTAAGAAATCTTCAATTTAGTTTTAAACAATCTTTCCACATCAAAACAACTCACAGTCGGTTCTCTAGACATCGTACAGAGTGTTCAAATGGAGCAGTATTTTCAAATAACGTATTATTACTTAACTATCGAACACCCTGTTTGTAAGTTTTGAAGCGTATCGATTAAAATGAATAAATAAAAAAATATATATACGAAAAATCGCGTGTTTTATTTCTATTAACGATTTTAATATAGAACAAACATGAATGCGGTATTGGAATCCCTAGATCAATAAATGAAGATTGGTAGTGTTAAATGTCGGTGATAGGAGTGCTATTTTTTTTACTTTTTTTTTATTGCCCTTGTGGGCAGACGAGCGTACTGCTCACCTGATGTGAGTGGTTACTGTCGCCCATGGACTTCAGCAATTCCAGGGGCAAAGCAAAGCTGCTGCCTACCGCTTAATACTCTCCACAAGCCTCGTTTAAAGACGGACATGTAGCGCTCGGGAAACATATATTATTATAATATATTGTATATTATTATAATCTGAATCTCGGAAACGGCTCTAATGATTTTCATAAAATTTAGTATACAGGGGATTTCGGGGGCGATAAATCGATCTAGCTACGATTTATTTTCAGAAAATGTTGTTTTATTCGTGTTTTCAATAATCAACTCTTCCCGACATCTATTGGCGAATAATAATACAATTTTTCTTAATTGAGGGCAACTAACCGCTTTAAAGACACAACAAGATGGCGTTATTAAAAAAAAACCGGTCATCATCTAGTGGATCCTAATACTGGATCGCTCGATAAAATGAAGATTGTTAAAAAACAAATGTAGATATGGGCAGTGGAAAAAATCTAGGGCTTTCATAGTAGGCAGGTTTTTTCCTACCTAATTAGCAGTAGTCTCGAGGGAATATTCTCGTTTCACCAGACTGGTAGACAAACTGTTAAAATCTACCCCAACAAGAGCAGTGCTTCGCAGAATCTACCACCGGGTCGGAAACGCGACCCACAGAGAGGATCCGGCGAGAAATTCAGTGGGCCGTGTCTGTGGGTTAATATACTCGCTGAGCCCTTTGTCGCAAGCGACGGATTCGTCGAGAACGATGATTGCAACTTGAATGTCACCACCCACCTTTTTTATTTATAAGCTCACGGCCCATCTAATGTTAAGTGGTTACCGGCGTCCATAGACATCTACAGCGTAAATACCGCCATCCACATCTGTTTTTCAGTACAACGGCTGCCCCACCCTTCAAACCGAAACGCTTACTGTTTTAGGGCAGAAATAGGCAGGGTGGTGGCGCCTACTTGTACAGAGACACAAACGTCAGGAACGTCGACCTCCAAGACGACCTGGACTTACGAGTCCATCAGTAAGTATCTGCAGTCGGCACGATGCGCCACTTCGATAAAGCGGCACGACACGAGAACCCTCTCATCGTGGCCGCCGGTAACTACATTCCCGATCCTGCGGACAGAATGGAAAGCAGTCGACGTGGCCCCAAGCACGTCATTTCGGATCCTTCCGATCCACTAACGGTGCTTTTAGGTACCTCAAGCATCGGTCATCGTTCTCGTCGAACCCGTCTTGCTTGCGTCCGCTTGCGACGAAGGGCTCGGCGAGTAAATTAACCCTCAGACACAGCCCACTGAGTTTCTCGCCGGATCTTCTCAGTGGGTCGCGTTTCCGATCCGGTGGTATATTCTGCGAAGCACGGCTCTTGCTAGGGTTCGTGTTAGCAACGTCGTCAGGTTTGAGCCCCGTGAGCTCACCTACTAGTTAAGGTTACGCTGATATAGCCTCTCAAGGCTATCAGCTTTCTTCGCAAAAACTACACAATTTTGTCAGAGATAGTAGGATTTCTAAACTTTTATAATAGCAACATTGAAGTAGCCAGTCTCAAAATATCATTGATTATTTGAATGTTTGTTCTGAATGGCGCTATCCGCTTGACACTTACGACTTGAGGCTTTTAGTAAAAGGATTTTTACATAGATCAGACACAAAGATTAAGAGATTCACAAATAATATGCCTGACCTATAAGAGCCTGAGTTTGTCGCTGGTTTTTTAAGAAGACATCACGATAAAATTTCTGTAAGAATAAGAATAAATAATAATAATAAATAATACCTACATACGACTCTTATTTATGTCCCTACCTATCTATTCCATATTTGTGTATTAACTAAATATTTTGTCTTTTGACAGCCCTGACCTGTTTTCCCTAGCAACCCCTTGTCCGTCCCAATTGACCTCACAATCAGTCTGAAAAGAGAGTGTTTTTAGTATATAAGTTAATAACCGATCAAATAACTGTTATTTTATAAAGAGTATTATATTATTTAAGTTAGCGGACATATTATAGTTCATTCAAATGATATTCACTTTTATTAATGTAACTATAAAAATGAGAGTGCAAAGTTCAATTTTGTCCCTTTTCACCCCGGTCTACGGTATATACGCAGTTACACTTTCAATCTCATTTACGAACATATTTATACCAACCAACTATAATATACTAACAAATTCCTGCTGGATTTGAATGATGGCACAGGATCATCGCTCCGCACAAGTTCACATGTGAGGCCCACATGCCTTAGGCCTTATTGACTTTCATACAACACACTATTCCAACACAACACTGATTTACCAAACAAAATAAACACCAAAGAGAAAAGTTTTCATTAACTTTATAATCTCTTGTAAATCCTATAGTAATAGTTGATGTCTCCTTCACTCTGCTTCTCCCCTGGTACTTCTTCTTCATTCACTAAATGGAATCGCTGCTTGTTAATGTCAGGAAAGAATGTGTCACAGTCGAAAGACTTTTGTATCTCCGTTAGATATATTTTTCCACAGTTCGGATGCTCCATTGCAGCCTAAAATTGAGAGAACATTGGAAATTAAATGGTATTGTCATATAATGTCACTTACTAAGAATCGAAATTGACTACTCTGTGATAGAAGTGGACATGATAGTTATATCATATTATGTGCAGAATTCAACTGATTATGAATATATTTTTTTATTGCTGTGTGGGTGGACGATCTCACGGACCTCCTGGTGTTAAGTGGTTACTGGAGCCCATAGACATCTACAACGTAAATGCGCCACCCATCTTGAGATATAAGTTCTAAGGTCTCAAGTATAGTTACAACAGCTGCCCCACCCTTCAAATCGAAGTCGTCGTGGCCTAAAGGATAAGACGTCCGGTGCATTCGTGTGTAGCGATGCACCGGTGTTCGAATCCCGCAGGCGGGTACCAATTTTTCTAATGAAATACGTACTGAACAAATGTTCACGATTGACTTCCACGGTGAAGGAATAACATCGTGTAATAAAAATCAAACCCGCAAAATTATAATTTGCGAAATAACTGGTGGTAGGACCTCTTGGGAGTCCGCGCGGGTAGGTACCACCACCCCGCCTATTTCCGCCGTGAAGCAGTAATGCGTTTCGGTTCGAAGGGTGGGGTAGCCGTTGTAACTATACTGAGACCTTAAAACTTATATCTCAAGGTGGGTGGCGCATTTACGTTGTAGATGTCTATGGGCTCCAGTAACCACTTAACACCAGGTGGGCTGTGAGCTCGTCCACCCATCTAAGCAATAAAAAAAAAAAAGATGTCTACGGGCTCCAGTAACCACTTAACACTAAGTGGGCTGCGAGCTCGTCCACACATCTAATCAATAAAAAAAAATTGGCAGTGAAGTGGTTGTGTCCTTACTCTGGGATGCATAATAATATGAACAAGCCTACTAGCTTCTATGTCATTAAAATAAATTACCTTATAAATTGAAGATCCACCTATGACCCAAGTAGATTCTATATCTGACCTACTGTCTATGTGATCAATTGCCTCATCTAATCCTGGCACAACAATTACTCCTTCTGGGACCTGTAATTCCAAAAGAAACCTTATTGAAGTGAAAACTTCTTTAGAATCGTTGTGATTTCAAACCGGATGCAACGGAAAAAACGACAGGTAAGAGACACAAATACAAAAATGTGTAGGATGAAGCCAGCAAAGAATGCGACAGAAATATACATACTATTTAATACAGCGCCATCTGTGAGATTTTTTAATACTAACGTGTGTATGAAAGCTCTTGTAGTGAATTTTAATTTAGGATTATACGTGAAATTAAAATATTGATTCACAGAGGGCGCTACCTTACAATTATTTACCAATGACAAAATTTTACATATACTTAAGTATTTATACGTTTAGGATAACTGTATTTTAATTTTGGAAGGTTTCACTTCTACCGCGTGTGAATTGCACACATGTTTTTTTAGTTCATATATTTAAGGAATATGAATCCTGTTTTTGTTACTATACTTAATTTCATACTAAAATGTACAATTTTTTTTTTCTTAAATTACTGATAGGGTTTGTGGACGAGCTCACGGCTCTCTTGGTGTTCAGTAGTTACCGGACCATAGACTTCAAAAATGTTAATGTTGCCACCCACATTGAGAGATGAGATCTAAACCTCAGTTTGTCAGTACAAGTGGCCAAGACTTCAAATCGAAACATTAGTGATTGATGGCAGAAATAGGCAGAGTAGTGGTAGGCGCTTTTGTGGGCTCACAAAACACCAATAAAGAGAGAAACTTATAGTTCTGACTCTATTTAGGTTAAAAATAATGAATTCCTACATGTTTGAGATAATCTATAACCTACAAGCCTATCATCTATTTGATGTTGATGGTACTACGACTGAAACCTATCCTTAAGTGACATACAACTTTATCAAGTTTCTTCACATTTTGATAAACGGTTTAGGAAATATTTATAGACGAAAATATTTTTTACAAAGAAATCTTCATTTCTTTTTATACAGTGGACTTAAGAGACAATAATTTAAATCGCTGATTGATTTATAATAATGTAAAATATTACCTACTTGTTTTTTCACGTAATCAACATTATGAGTTAGTACAATATTAATTCTATTACTAAGCGGTCTATATTTTATGGGTATACAGTCCCACGTACGTCGACCCATGATCACTGCGTTGACTTTCTTCTTGTCGCTGACACTAGTTGTCATCGTCGTGAAGTAAGCCATTTCTTTTCTGAAATTTGTTATAATCGATTAAGTTCCAAATTGGTTTTAAGTAGACTGTCTATAAAGTTAACAAAGAGTATGGTCACAATAGTGCTGATATGTAAATTGCATAAGACTATTTTGTTAACTAATCATTAACTGATATTCTTTTTTGGTTCTCTATTTATTGGCTGTTACTTTAGTGTTATCAAAACCAAGAATTTAGTATGGCTAATAATTTTTTTTGAAAAATGTTTATAACAAAATAGTTGTGCTTATAGTTAGATTTCCCTCATTAGGCAAGCCTTGGTTGTTTAAATAATGACCTTCTTCAGAAAGGGATGCAAAAAAAACTTTTTTATAAAATGGAAATAATAATTTTGCATCTTAATTAAAACAGAGCAGGGTTCTTTCATAGTGCCTGGAGTTACAGAATTGATCTAGTGTGTTTAGAGAGATATTCAAGAACAATGTCACTAAGCTAAGAAATACCCATCTTGAGATTTGAGAGCAATCTCAATTATTAAACAAGTATTGTATAATGGTGTACCTCCAGAGTGGAACATGTGATTGTTTTGCAGTAGAAATAGGCATAATATGTGTGTGTGTGGTGGGGCTAATATCACCAGAAAATGCTAATTTGGGAGTGCAGTATGCCAGTATCATACTCAGAAAATGCCAATGCCCATTCTCAGGTGAATCCCTTTTAAGAAATGCGTGTTAAGATATGACTTAGTAAGATAGATAGTAAGATATTTTAAGGTTAAACTACAAGGTCAAAGTCAGTGCTTTAAGATATGGCTTAGTAAGATAGATAGTAAGATATTTTAAGGTTAAACTACAAGGTCAAAGTCAGTGCTATGTCTTTAAGCTGTGCAGAGCAGTCTAAAAGCTGCCCGGTTGAAACGACCCAGTGATCATGTCTACCTTGAAATTTAGATCATAAAAAAAGACATAATGAATGAGAAATATTTCAACAACTAAAAGCGGTGGAAGTTAAGAAAATATTATTACTTACTTTAATTTCCAAGGTAATGTACCGTTTATACCTATACCCATATTCTCACACGCGGCCGCAATCAAATTCAGTTGCGTACGAGACATTTTCACAAAGACAAATTTAATTTGTAAGTTACCTACGAAATATTCAATACGATAATTTAAATGCGGTTTGAAACTTAGCTTTTGACTATAATTTTTATTTAAAATTAAGAGTAGATAAAGTTTTAAGTTTCTGTAGTTATTCACTTTAATTCATTAGACTTAACCTAATCTTGTATTAATGATGAAACATTTGCTTATTAATACAAATACGTTACAACGGTTACATTCAATCCACATTGTTTTGTTTTGTTTTTAACTGACGTAGGAACAATATGTCAAATGTTTACGACTGTCAAATCAAGGTTTTTTTCTGTGTTTTTGGGCAAACGATCTCATGATCAACGACGTTTCAAAAAAAATAATAAAAAAATTTATTCACTTAAAGCATTACAGTACAGAAAGAGAAATGATGGACAATACTTAAAAACTACAAAAATATACAAATTAGCACAATCGATCTATTCTTGGTGTTTTTAGGCTTGCTAACCACTGGTTAGCGTTTTTGTCGAAATCGTTGAATAAGAATATCCTTAAAACAGGTCACGTATAAACATTGGATAACATTTTAGATTTCCCTTTGTATAGCAGCTGCCGTGCCCTTCATTAGCGCGCATGATTGCATCGCGGCAAGCATTGGTAGGTTGTTGGTATCAACCTGTGCGGGCTAGTAGCCAGGAACAACCGTTAATCAGAATAATTGAAACGCCTGTGCATTCAGGTTTGGATATTAATGGGCTCGAGTAACTACTTAACTAGAATTCGTTGTGAATCCCCTGTTTCTGTTTCGTTTAAAAATGAAAGGTTATCCATTGATGAGAAGCGTTTGTATGGAGTACGAGGAATGTACATCAAGCTGGCCATCAGAGTATATCTTGGAGCCTAGTTGATTAGAGGCAATGAAATCTTAAGTGGAGGAGAATTCTGTGACAAATAATTGAAATGTGGTGATTTAATTTGGTCTACTTATTTAAGATATAGGTAAGTTTGTTCGTGCATCCGCCATGTAGCCACAATTCCACAGAATATATCTCTTACGAGGCTACTGAGATTCTTGGAGGTCAGTGTTTCCAATGGGAGTCAGTATTGGAGTAATAGGGTTGGTAAAGTCAATTTAACTTCTAAAATGCTTAATGTTCAGTGTTGAGTGAAACTGTGGGTTACATACAAGCCCTGATGCTGCCTCGCGTGGAGCATTGTTCCCACCTCTTCTATCGGGACTTCGAAGTATCTACCAGCTCTTTCCATTTTGGCCCACGCGGAAGAGGGAAGATCGATTGTTTGGGTCTACGGATATTCTGTGCGTTTGTGTGTCGTATTTTTTTTTATTGCCCTTGTAGGCAGACGAGCATACGGCCCACCTGATGGTGAGTGGTTACCGTCGCCCATGGACTCCAGCAATGTTAGGGGCAGAGCCAAGCCGCTGCCTACCTGTATGATGGGGCTGAGCAAGGCTTTTTTTTGTAATTGCATAGATGCATGGACGAGCTCACATAGAGCTCACATTGAACCCATAGACGTCTACAACGTAAATGCGCCACCTACCTCGAGATATAAGTTCTAAGGTCTCAGTATAGTTAAAATGGTTGCTCCGCCCTTCAAACCGAAACGCAATACTGTTTCACGGCAGAAATAGGCGGGGTGGTGGTACCTATTCGTGTGGACTCACAAGAGGTCCTACCACCAATAGATAGGGATTGTTTTGCGACGATCCCGTCCTCTCCTTTTTACCATTGCACTACTTTCCATCCGGCTTTTGAATGAACTACTCTCAAGGTATTTGTTGAACGCATATTGGACTGTATTAGTCAAGACAGAACTTTAAGCGGTGCAAAGCCGTGTTGGCTATGTACCCTGGAATTGCTAATGCCCATGAGCGACGACAATAATTAATCAGCATCAGATGGGACGTATGCTCCACGGGCAAAAAAATAATACTTTAAAAAAAACCGGTATCAAATGTTAAAAGTTATTGGTAAATTATTATTAGTATGATTAGAATAGTATAGTTTTCTAATTAAGTTGGCATGCCGGAATACCTATATAGGTACAAATATCCTTCCTATTTAGACCGCGACGCAATTGACCGGAATGAATTAAATATATAATAGAAAAAAAAAAAAAAAAAAAAAAAAAAAAAAAAAAAAAAAAAAAAAAAAAAAAAAACGCGCGAACGTAAACAACTGTCCGCGTATTTTAAATCATTAAAAATAGTTTTAATGAATATTAAGACACAATTTATAGTAAAATATAATGTATTAGTGCTAATTCTCGTGGATAAGTGTTATCTCGTCAAAACAATAAGTGTGTGACTTTAAAACCTATCAAAACCGAGTGCAAAACAGTGACTATAAAATATCATTTAATTATAAGATTTAAGTGATAAATACCAATATAATACCTGGTGAAAACAATCACAAACTAATAAGACGATAATTAGCAGTGTTCAATTCTTATAGTGACTTTCATATTAAACATTTAATTTTAGAAACAAAATTGTAATCAGTGCGCGCGCAAGTCATTCAAATTCAAAAATTTGAAACACCTAAGCGTCTTAACGAACATTTGAGAGTTTTGCGTAATAGAACCATAATTTCGCTACTATTTTTGTAGTGAATGGTGTCACGGGTTTTTAACCGAGTTTCGTGCATGCTAGTTTGTGACTTTTATGAATTCTTACGAACAGTTTTTATACAAATAAATACCTCATAAATTTCTGCCGCTTATATTGCATGGCGCTTGTGACAAAAAAAAATCCGCTAATGTTCTAAGCGCTTTATTGAATTTTTGCTTTTCTTTTTTATTCATTGTTTTATTTATAAATTAACAATAACAATGCCTCTTCAAAGAACACCAACTACATCTGCAAACGAATATGTTACTCTTCGTCGTCACAGGACCGTTACTAATGATTCACTTGATCTTTCCTTTGGATCGACAACTTCGGAAATAGAAAGGCATAGCCCACTAGACCTGGATCTGCAACTGGACTTGTCTACTCGTTATCGATGTGACATCGAAGAGCTCAAGAAAGAAATATTGCAACTAAAAAACGAATTAGTAAATGCCTATGAAGAAATAAACAAATTGAAAGAAAATATGTTGCAAACAAATAACAACGACTCAAAAATATTACATTCAGAAACAAACCAACAAGAAAAACAAGTTAATCGAAAGAAACCGAAGAAGAAAAAGTCCCGACATATTAGAACGTCATCACCTGTCTCTGCCATAGGTAACTCCAGTTGTTTTGAGGCGTCGATCACAGATGACGACACTGTTATTGAATCTAATAAATCACCGATTGAAATCGCGAACGAGCGAAATCCACCTGATACGCAAAATAAATTAAAAACCACGCCATCTATGGAAATGATGTGCAACCAACAACTTTTAAACTTATTAAACAATAAACAAATAAATAAACATACTTTACAGCACTTCTGTAGCTCAGTTACGGGTGGGACCGCTATTTCAACTCAATGTAATATTAATAATAGAACAACCTCTAACAAAATTTGTATTATAAGTGATAATAATGTAAACAACATATTGAAAACAGCTGAGTATACCTTCACAAACTCTAAAATAATACATTATTGTCTAACAAATGCAGGAATAACTGAACTTTTTGTAAATTTAGAATTAAAACTTGTCAACTATACTTTACAAGATTACTGTATCATTTTCTTAGGTACAAAAGACTTTGAAATGTCTTTCAACTATGAAAAATTAGTAGAATACATAAAAAATAAATTAGAAAAAATAACTCATACTAATGTTATAATATGTTCCCCAAATTTCAAACTTGGTACCAATGTATATTTATTCAATAAGAAAATCGAGGCCTTTAATTACCATCTATACCTTAGTAACAAAACTTATGAATATGCCTACATCTTTGATACCAACAGATATTTAAAATATACTTATGCTATGTTTTCTAAGTATACGAAAAAAATTAACAATAAAGGCATACATACTGTTTTCAGTAAATTAAAAAACTATATAATAAGAATAAACAAGTGTTATGAACAATCTACCTTACAGCTAAATGAATCTGAATCATATAATAAAGCTGATATTTCCGACACACAGATTAGTTCTAGCAACCAAAAAGAGTTTTTCGTTTACAATAAGATACGAGTAATGCATCAAAATATTAATGGATTGCTTAGTAAGTCTGACCTATTATGTGTAAATATCCAAGAACTTGATAAATGTGCAAAAAATGTAGATGTAATTTGCTTAACAGAGCACAACATGAACAAATTAGACTATGTGCATGTAACTTTACCAAACTTTAATTTAGGTGCACACTTTGCCAGAGAAAATAGAAATGGTGGATCCTGTATACTCATAAAGAAGTTTCATAAATATAAAGTATTGCAAGAGATATCTAATCTCAGTGTTTGTAATGATGTGGAGTGTTCAGCTATAGAGTTAATTGAACACAACTTGGTTATAATCTGTATATATAGACCACCAAAATATACACAAGAAAAACTAAATATATTTTTTAACGTTTACAATTCTATAATGTGCTTAGTACATAAATGGAAATTCAAAAAAGTAATTGTATGTGGTGATTTTAATATTGACCTATTGAAGAGAAACCCTATTTCTCTACGATTTGAGCATTTAACTTATAGCTTTAACATGAAAATAGGTACACGTGAAGTAACTCGCCCAAGTAGTAATACATGTATTGATAATATATTAAATAATGTACAAGGTAGCAAATGTGAAGTAATTGATCTTGGTATGTCAGACCACACGGCTCAGATGTTAACGTGCCCCGTCAAAAAAACGTGTACTCTTAGTCATTGGTATACAATACGAAGAGATTTTAGTAATGAAAACATAAAAAATTTTCAAACATGTTTACAAAATCTAACTTTTTATGATGTATTTAGTTCAAATGATCCCGAATATGCCTTTGACTCATTTTTTGAAGATTTTAAACTATTTTATGACCTTTGTTTTCCCAAGATAAAAATAAGAAATACCTGTGTTAAAAAAACAAGGTGGCTATCTAAAGGGATTGGTAAATGCTGTAAACAAAAGAGAAAATTACTTTGGAATTATCGAACCAACCCTTCAGAAAGTCAAAAGCAGATTCTAAAAAATTATAGTGCGCGACTTAAAAGAATTATAAAGCTAACTCAAAAGTGTCAAAACAATTATTATATATCAAATGCAGACAATAAATCGAAAGCTACATGGAGAATAATTAATTCAGGTAAGGCAAATTTTCCAAAAGAATATATAACACGAATAAAAGTAAATGACCGTATAATAACAGACCCCATTAACATTGCCAACGAATTTAATACCTTTCTTATTAATGCTACCAATACTAATACTGATAATGATATTGATAAAATAAACTCTCCGGTAAATTTAAATGAAACACCAGAAATTTTGATAAAAAATACAAGTAATAGTCACAGTACACCTCACTCTTTATTCATGAATCCTGTTATTCCGTACGACATCTTTTTGTTAATGAAATCCCTTAAAAACACTCATAGTTCTGGTTATGATAATATTACTACATTGGCAATTAAATCGGTAGCACTTATTATAAGCCCAGTACTTAGCCATATCATAAACTTATGTATAGAACATGGCGTTTTTCCAAGCAAACTAAAAAGATCTGTCATTAAGCCACTCTTTAAGAAAGACGATAAAGAAAACATTGCTTGTTATAGACCGGTATCTTTACTTCCCATTTTTTCCAAAATTATAGAGAAAATTATTTACGAAGCTATTAACTCCTACTTTGAAAAACATAATTTATTTACACAAGAGCAAAAAGGTTTCAGAAGAAATAAATCAATTAATATGGCTGTACATGACCTATTAAAACCTATATATTACAATTTAGATAATCGAACTCCTACTGCTACACTGTACATGGACATGACTAAAGCGTTTGATTATGTGGATCATAAAACCCTTCTAGATAAATTAAACGCTTACGGAATTAGAGGCAATGTCCATAAATTATTAAAATCATATTTAACTGACAGATATCAAAGGGTTGAAATAGACAACATATGTCCACTGAGTAGGACAGTACAAAGCTATCACTCAAATTGGATGAAAATGCAATTCGGTGTACCTCAAGGCAGCGTACTAGGGCCGCTCCTTTTTCTAATTTATATTAATGACTTCCCTAAAGCCATAGAACATCCGATGATTCTCTTTGCCGATGATAGCACCGTCATCTTCACAGAAAAAGAATTAAACTCCTTAGAGTCCGATATTAACACTACTCTTAAGCTAGTTATAGAATGGTTATTAAGAAACAATTTAGTAATTAACCTAAATAAAACAAAAATTGTCACATACCCACAAGAAATACAACACTCTTTGAAAATAGAATATGATGGGACACATATTGAAGAAGTGAATAGTACTAAATTTCTGGGTATTTGGATTGATAATGATATGAAATGGCAAACACACATTGATACAATATGTAAAAAATTAAACCAATATACGTATGCCTTGTATAAGTTAGCGAAAGTAGTAGACCAATCAGCTGTACTGACAGCTTACCATGCATATGTGGCGTCAACCCTTAGATATGCTTTAATATTCTGGGGAAACGCCACTAATACAGAGTACGTATTTAAAGCACAAAAGAAATGTGTGCGTGCTATAGCAAACATTCATGTACCAGACTCATGTAAGCCTTTCTTTCAAAAGTTAAAAATCATGACTTTTACATCGTTGTATATTTATGAGGTAGCGATTTTTGTCAAAACGAACAAACATCTGTTTGCAAAACCGCAATCTGTTAGGAATACTTTAAAGATCTCTTCGCTACCTCATAGAACTGCCCTTTATGACAAGAGTTTTTTTAGTATGTCATCAAGAATATTTAATAAACTACCTATAAAAATTTTGAAGACAATAGCTTTACATGATTTTAAGCAAAAATTGCAAGTATTTTTATTAGATAAGGCTTACTATAGTATGTCAGAATATTTAGACGATAACTTTAGATAATTAAGTAGAATAGAATTCAATAATTATAATTTAAGTTATTTTTATTTTTATGTAGATTATACTTACACCTAATATTTGTACGCTTTACTAGCAGGACATAGTGATACATTTATTAATATTAACTTATTAATCTTTGTTAACCTATGACCACAAATAATAAATAAAAAAAAAAAAAAAAAAAAAAAAAAAAAAAAAAAAAAAAAAAAAAAAAAAAAAAAAAAAAAAAAAAAAAAAAAAAAAAAAAAAAAAAAAAAATTGTTGCCTTGCTACAAAATCAGACAGGACGGTCGTCAGTTAACATGTCGTCCGAGGTCTTTTTCCGCTGCCTAATCACTAGTAGCTGGCTATTTGAGCTACGCACGGTTTGGTAGGGGAGCTCACGGGGCACAGCCTGAGAGAAATTGCTAACACTAGCCATAGTATGAGCAATATTTTTTTTTTTATTGCTTAGGTGTGTGGACGAGCTCACAGCCCACCTGGTGTTAAGTGGTTACTGGAGCCCATAGACATCTACAACGTAAATGCGCCACACACCTTGAGATATAGTTCTAAGGTCTCAGTATAGTCACAACGGCTGTCCCACCCTTCAAACCGAAACGCATTACTGCTTCACGGCAGAAATAGGCGGGGCGGTGGTACCTACCCGTGCGGACTCATAAGAGGTCCCACTACTAGTAATTACGCAAATTATAATTTTGCGGGTTTGATTTTTATTGCACGATGTTATTCCTTCACCGTGGAAGTCAATCGTGAACATTTGTTAAGTACATATTTCATTAGAAAAATTGGTACCCGCCTGCGGGATTCGAACACCGGTGCATCGCTCGATACGAATGCACCGGACTTCTTATCCTTTAGGCCACGACGACTTCAATATATCACTGAATCTACCAACGGATTGGAATCGCGATCCACTGAATCGATCCACTGATGATCCACAGAACCACTGAGAAGATTAGGTGAGAAACTCAGTGGATTAGAGTGAGCGCATGGCCCGGTGCCATTAGTAAACTGAGAAAAAAAAGATAATAAAAGCATTGGGAAGTACATAAACATCGGTACCTATATAAGCGATCAATTGTGTACATTATAATCGAATAATAATTGAATTCCACAAACGGACTACAATGGAGGCGCCGTCCGAATTCTAGCTACGGTTTTATTTCGAGAAATGCCGGGAAATTCGATAAAGCGTGTACGTTAAAGCCCTCGTAAATCGTAATGGCGGTAAACGAATGTTGTCAGCGTTTTAAAAACGAAATATTTTTTTTATATTAGTTATTATGATTTTCGTTGCAAATATGAAGGCGGCGCCATAGTACAAGTGGAAAGATTTTGAAAACAGCCTCATATTATACTACCACACGTCATTACAATCCAGCACACTTCACTCTGTTTTTTTTATTGCTTAGATGGATGAACGAGCTCACATCCCACCTGATGTTAGTGGTTACTGGAGCCCATAAACATCTACAACGTAAATACGCCACCCACCTTGAGATATAAGTTCTAAGGTCTCTAGTATAGTTACAACGGCTGCCCCACCCTTCAAACCAAAAGGCATTACTGCTTCATGGCAGAAATAGACAGGGTGGTGGTACCTACCCGCGCGGACTCACAAGAGGTCCTACCACCAGTAAGTTCGACCACCAGTTTAAAACTGCTATATTCATATCATTTCCACTTCCTACACTCGGACTATTGCTGCTTACAATTGGACACTTTTTCAACTCTACCCACCATATTACAATCTAACAGAAATGTATTTGAGTAACAACAAAAAGTGTTTCACTTCGTTTTATGTCAAACAAATAAACGATTTTAAATAAAAGTTTCACAGCCTCAGCAATGTCGATGCAATGTTATCATACAGCCACAGATTAATGCCGTATTTACAGAGTATAAGATACCCGAAGGCAAGCAAACACAATGTTGATTTACTAAGCTGAGTACTGTACAATCTTCTAGGGCCTACATCGTTCGTAAAATCGTAATTTTAAGGGAACTCCAAACCACATATTGCACACTATTTTGATATTCTTACGTCGCTTGCAATATAAAAAATTTTCATCGAGACTGAAGCGTCTGAAGTGCTTTCCTTTCTTCTTGTCGGACGAAGACATACGGCCTATCTGATGTTAAGTGGTTATTAATGCCAGTAGCACAGCCAAGCTGCTTTACGCAACTTTTTTACGTTGACAACTTCCTGTAAACGATTTGCGTTCTCGCCTTTTCATGTTTCGCCACAGTACCCCGCAATATAAAACCGAAAAACGAAATATTTAATGATCTAGCAACACTGCAAACGTATGCCGCCATTTTATACACGTCACTGTATCATAAAATGGCCGATGTACGATTTGAAATGTACCGTAAGAGTATTTAGTCAGTTTTGTTATGAATTGTAACTGACTCATGAACTATTTGATGTTGTTTTGTTGTTTACGTTTTGCGAAAGACATACAATTACGTCGTAGTTTATTTCACGATTTTTATTTGTCATTATATCGGGAATCATAAGTTGAGATGTCCAAAAGCGCTAAAATCCATGAATACACCTTATCGTGATTTCTGCTGACCACGTCGAGACAGAGCTGCCGACCACGTCGAGACAGAGCTGACGCCTCAATTGTATTGGTTAAACTCGTCGATTACGACGCAGAGTTTGAGGAGCAACCTAGCTCATAGATATAACCCACTTTTGGTGGTAGGACCTCTTGTGAGTCCGCACGGGTAGGTACCACCACCCCGCCTATTTCCGCCGTGAAGCAGTAATGCGTTTCGGTTTGAAAGGTGGGGCAGCCGTTGTAACTATACTGAGACCTTAGAAGTTATATCTCAAGGTGGGTGGCGCATTTACGTCATAGATGTCTATGGGCTCCAGTAACTACTTAACACCAGGTGGGCTGACCACATCTAAGCAATAAAAAAAAAAAAAACTGAGTTTCTCGTCGGATTTTCTTAGTGGTACGCGATTTCGATCCGGTAGGAGATTCAAGAACCGCTCTTGCTAGGGCTAGTGTTAGCAAGCTCTCTCAGGTTGAACCCTATGAGCTCTTCTACTCGTTTGGGGGTACCAGCGAATAGGTAGGAAAGAAAATTTCGTAATGGCTCCCTCATGCTTGAAACTGACCAACTAACCCAATATGCTTCAGCAGAAATATACTTCCCTATAATTTTTTTTAAGAGATTTTATGACTGGTAACCTGGTAACCTTTAAGTCATGTCTTATTTTAATGTATATTCTTAATTTTATGAAAAATGATATTATGGAGTGAAATGAAATGAAAATGATTAATTTGAGATATCAATCAACTGGAATGAAATTAAATGAGATGATATGAGATGAAATCTAATCTCAGTAAAATGGTGGTCATTTACTAAGATTTTTTCAGTGGACTTTTTGGAGGATCCCGAGAAGTTACGTCCAGCGGCTTTGTTTCATTTTCCCACATTTGTGCATTTTCACAGATATTAAACGGTTAATAAACCACCATTATTACACATTTAAATCCGAAGAAACACTAAATAGGCAAAATAAAACAAATCACACAACTTCACTCATCGCGTTCCCGCCAAAAAGTCATACTTCCCTATAGAATGCAGGACATAAGATATTAATTATTGTTAGCCGAAAAGGAACACATCTGTCAATTCTATTTCAGAATTATTCCAAGAAATATTTGTATATGTATTCGTATTTTCCGTGACGAGGGAGAAGTCAAAAAGGTCAAATAAGGGTGTCGGATAAAAATAACATATTCTGACGTACAAAGAGATTGAATCAAACATCATACTACAGTGCTTAAAAAAAAACCAGAACATATCACGCACAGTCATCCGGTCCCAAATAAGGATTCACTGTGTTAAGGATACCAGAGAAGGACATACATACTTTTATATGTACGTTCAAATATATATAAATGTCAGCACGCGCCAGGGATGGCTAAGCGATAGTTTCCGTCATCACTCGTATTCGATTGAATTCAGTTTAGTCAATAAAACTTTTCAATAATAATTATTGAAACCCAACACACACAACTTTCACAATGACAGGGTAAACCGACAGTTTTGTTCCACATACCGACAGACCGACTGACTGACTGACTGTCAGAGATTCACTGACTGAGACGGACGGAATGACTGTCTGACACGGAATGCCACGACTCTGTCCACGTACCGCCATTTTATACTGTGGCGTTACGGAGTCTACCCTGCATTTTTGTGATATTTATCAAAACAACATTTCATCATTTAAAATAATAGTCAAAACCACCGTCTTAATATTACTAAAAGTCGTTATCCACGACATACATATTATTATGTCGGAGGAACCACAATTATTATTACCACCGTCGTCAGACATCGTAGGGGCGAATAGGGTATTTTTTTATTGCTTACATGGGTGGACGATTACTGCTTCACGGCAGAAATAGGCAGGGTGGTGGTACCTACCCGTGCGGACTCAAGAGGTCCTACCACCAGTAAAAAAGGTGATCGAGCTAAGAGAAATATTGAGTACACCAATCACGTTTGTTGTCTTAGAACGATTTAGATATGATCTCTTGACGTTAGCAAACGAAAACGAATGACAGTTCTTAGGACGGAGGCGCCGCTCTTCAAGAAGGCTGGTTGGTAAGTGTGTAATGGCGTCTATGCGCCTCCATCAGCTAGTCTCTGCCGTAGCACGAAGTTAGCCGAGTTCCGACAATACCGCAATCGTGCTGCCATCTCTCGGGAATCGTGCTGCGTTTAGCTACCAAAGTAATGACCGTCGCCGACACTTATATAGATGATAAGCACCCAGACAAAGAGCAAACAACCTTGTTTTTCTTATGAATGCTTGCCGGATGCGAGAATCGACCCACGACCCTCAGGACAACAATCAGAGGCGCTAACTCCTGCACCACCACGCAGTGACAAGTGAGTCCTTCCGATATGTTTTTATTTTGTATAATCAAGTCTGTCTTCAATATCATAGCTGCCCCATCTAGATTTTTTAAATTTTTTTTTATTGCCCGTTTACGCAGACGAGCATACAGCCCACCTGATGCTGAGTGGTTATCGTCGCCCATGGACTTCAGCAACGCCAGGGACAGAGCCAAGCCGCTGCCTATCGTTGAGTACTCTCCACAAGCCTTGTTTGAACAAGGGCAAGTCATAGCGCTCGGGAAACACCGTGGAGGGGAGCTCATTCCAAAGCCGGGTGGTAGGTGGCAAAAATATCCCTGGAAACGCACTGTGGATGAACAGAGTGGCTCCAGGTAGTATGGGTGAACTCTACTCCGATGGCGGGCGGTGCGATAGTAAAAACGAGATGATGGAATCCTCTCAAATAATTCCTCAGAGCATAGATACAGCTAGAGGCGGATATAGGTAGGACGCCAGTATCGACTTGTGGGGGCCACAATCTAAGCCAACACTCGAGCTTAGATATCACACAAACTTGAAGCCTTAGTACCTGCAGGCATTTCCCAGCGGTCTCTAAGACCTAACGTACGTAAAAAGAAAACCATTTAAAGGTAAACTCTCGGGATTTGCAAAGGGACTCTGTGTTTCGCACCGTATCTATTTTTGTTTATGGTTACATGGGTACACGAGCTCACAGCCCACCTGGTGTTAAGTGGTCACTGGAGCCCATAGACATCTACAACGTAAATGCGCCACCCACCTTGAGATATAAGTTCTAAGTTCTCAAGTATAGTTACGACGGCTGCCCCACCCTTCAAACCGAAACGCATCACTGCTTCACGGCAGAAATAGGCACGGTGGTGGTACCTACCCGCGCGGACTCACAAGAGGTCCTACCACCAGTAATCTTACATGAGGAGTGCTTAGTGAAATTGAGATGAACCCATCATTCTATCGTTACCAACAACGCCAAAGAGCCTCACAAGAGAGTTTAAATGCAAGCTTTGAATAAGGACATCAACCGTTCGGTGGAAGGTATTTTCTCTTTGCAGTTTCCCTTTAAAATACACACAATATCCGAATATATTTAGTTCTATGTGTTCGTGTTTGAATTTAAAACGCATTTCCGTGTGATTCTAATGATAGGGAAAACGAACGCACTCACCGACCCCCGATTTTATCAGTACGGGCATCAGAGGCTTTTATATCAAACGACCGTTGTAGTCACGACACGATATTTTATTAATATAATTGAGTTAGAGAAATCATTGCTAGTTCCTTTAATAAATAGTCTCAAAGTCGGGAACGAAAACTGCAAAGTAATTTAGATAATTTGAATGCATAATGCCTCTTGTGAGTCAGTGCGGGTAGGTACCACCACCCTGGCTATTTCTGCCGTGAAGCAGTAATGCGTTTCGGTTTGAAGGGTAGGGCAGCCGCTGTAACTATACTTGAGACCTTAGAACTTATATCTCAAGGTGGGTGGCGCATTTACGTTGTGGATGTCTATGGGCTTCAGTAGCCACTTAACACCAGGTGGGCTGTGAGATCCTCCACCCGTTTAAGCCATTAAAAAAAATGCAAAATGTGTGCAATTCACACGTGGTAGAAGTGAAACCATCCAAAATTAAAATACAATTATCCTAAACGTCTTCAGTATATGTAAAATTTTGTCATTAGTAAATAATTGTAAGGTAGCGCCCTCTGTGAATTGATATTTTAATTTCACGTATAATCCTAAATTAAAATTCACTACAAGAGCTTTCATACACACTTAGTATTAAAAAATCTCACAGATGGCGCTGTATTAAATAGTATGTATATTTCTGTCTCATTCTTTGCTGGATTCATCCTACACATTTTTGTATTTGTATCTCTTACCTGTCGTTTTTTCCGTTGCATCCGGTTTGAAATCACAACGATTCTAAAGAAGTTTTCACTTCAAAAATAAAAAAGAACTTTATTAACAAGGTACTTTTTTACCAAAAAGACTTTCTGCAAAATAAGTTAAAAATAAGCTCAGCACTAAAATAGCTTAAAAAAAGAATATTTACGAAACTTGATTTTTTATAAGGGATTTTATGACCTGGTGACTAAGACCATGTCTTATTTTTAGTTTATATTCTTATTTCTATGAAAAATGATAATATGGAGTGAAATGAAATGAAATGATGATTTTTTATTTATTTTTATTGCCCTTGTAGGCAGGCGAGCATACGGCCCACCCGATGGTGAGTGGTTACCGTCGCCCATGGACTTCAGTGATGCCAGGGGCAGAGCCAAACCGCTGCATACCGAGCCAATGAAGATGATTAATTTGAGACATTAACCAACTGAGATGAAATTAAATGAAATGAGATGAGATGATATTAGATAAAATATAATCTCAGTAAAACGGTGGTCATTTACTGAGATTTTTCCAGTGGACTTTTTGGAGGATCCCCAGAAGCTACCTCCAGCGTCTTTGTTTCATTTTCCCACATTTGTGCACTTTTACAGATCTTAAACAGTCAATAAACCACCGTTGTTACACATTTAAACCTGAAGAAACACTAAATAGACAAAATAAAACAAATCACACTAATACACTCCTCGCGTCCCCGCCAAAAAGTTTTTCTTGGTTTTGTTTTAATTTATTCTAATTCATCTTAAGGTTTCATGTGTGCAGAAATTATATGGCTTTAATGTCGTCGCGTGTAAATGATCAGTGACGTAAGCATCGCGAGAGGTCGATCGAGTGACATTTGCACTGACGTCTGCCGATTTCATTAATGACATGTGACTTTGCGAACGTAAACACTTTTAAATGAGCATTTGTTTATCATAACAAAACCTATTTTATCTATGAGCGTTACGAGTATTTTGATATTAGACTAGCGACCCGCCCTCGCTTCGCTTCGGAAACATTAAAACACACATGAAACAAACAAAAAAAAAAAAACAATGTTGGCTTCTAATGGAAAAATAATTTTTCAAATCGGTCCAGTAGTTTCGGAGCCTATTCGAAACAAACAAACAAACAAATCTTTCCTCTTTATAATATTACTAGCGACCCGCCCTCGCTTCGCTTCGGAAACAATAAAACACACATGAAACAAAAAAAATAAAATAAAAAAAAATTAAAAAAAGTAGCCTATGTTCATCAGGGACAATGTCGGCTTCTAATGGAAAAAGAATTTTTCAAATCGGTCCAGTAGTTTCGGAGCCTATTCGAAACAAACAAACAAACAAATCTTTCCTCTTTATAATATTACTAGCGACCCGCCCTCGCTTCGCTTCGGAAACAT